>NC_062569.1:9509166-9809166 GCF_022837055.1 Prionailurus viverrinus
TTATAGAATACTATATTTTACTATTTCTATTGAGTTATTTCTCGTGGTTTTTCTAGATATATAATCAGATCATCTATATATATTTTTTTTCAACGTTTTTATTTATTTTTGGGACAGAGAGAGACAGAGCATGAACGGGGGAGGGGCAGAGAGAGGGAGACACAGAATCGGAAACAGGCTCCAGGCTCTGAGCCATCAGCCCAGAGCCCGACGCGGGGCTCGAACTCACGGACCGCAAGATCGTGACCTGGCTGAAGTCGGACGCTTAACCGACTGCGCCACCCAGGCGCCCCTCAGATCATCTATAAAGACATCATTTTACTTCTTTTCTCACTCTTATGCTAATTGTGCTTTTGTCTAATTGTGGTAGGTAACACCCCCAACACACTGTTCCATGGTAGTAGAAAGAGCCAGTGCCCAACTTTGCTCCTAACCTCACTGAGAATGTTGATGTGGTTTCTCCACCCAGTAAGATAAGATGTTGACCAGTGTGTGTGTGTGTGTGTGTGTGTGTGTGTGTGTGTGTGTGTGTGTGTGTGTGTGGTTAAGGCAGTATCCATCAATTCCTACTTTGTGGATTGTTTTTTATTAGATATAGGTTGTTGAACTATATTGAAGTTTTTTAGCATTTATACAGATCATCACTTTCTCCTCAGATCTAGTAATCTGGTGGGTTATATTAATGGATTTTTAAATGTTGAACAATTCCTGGAATAGATCCCATGATGTGTGTGTGTGTGTGTTTAATGTTTATTCATTTTTTGAGAGACAGAGTGTGAGTGGTGGAGGGACAGAGAGAGAGGGAGACACAGAATCTGAAGCAGGCTCCAGGCTCTGAGCTGTCAGCACAGAGCCCGATGCGGGGCTCCAACTCACAAACTGTGAGATCATGACCTGAGCCGAAGTGGGACACTTAACCGACTGAGCCACCCAGGTGCCCCATATGTGTGTGTGTGTGTGTGTGTGTGTGTGTGTGTGTGTGTGTGTGTGTGTTTAAATGTGGTAGTGGATCTTATTTGCCCACATTATGTTAAGATTTTTTTGTTGCTATTAATGAGTTAGATTCGCCTCTGGTTTATACTTTTTGTGCTGTATTTCTCTGGTGTAGGTGTCATGTTATATTTGCTTCATAAACAGAAATGGATTTTTTTTTTTTCATTTCCTGTGCCCTGGAACAATTTAAATGTACTTGGGATTATCTGGTTTTTGAAGGACTAATAGACTTCCCCTGTGAAATTCTGACTGGAAATTGAATAGTAGAGTTTGATGGAGAAAATTTTCATTATGTGGAGCTTAAGGATTTCTTTAAAAACTTCTATGTTGGGTTATATATTCTCTAAGTGTAAACAATAAGCGAACCAGTAATTTACCTAAAACCAATTCCTTTTCCAGAGATTGGAATTTGGCAAAATGATGGAAAAAAGGAGATCTGCCAAGATTGGGATCATTCTTTATTATTGGCAAGTCTATCTCAGGGGTGCCTGGGTGGCACAGTCAGTTAAGCTTCTGACTCTTGATTTTGGCTCAGGTCATGATCTCATGGTTTGTGAGTTGGAGCCCCGCATCGGGCTTTGCACTTTCAGCATGGAGCCTGCCTGGGATTCTCTCTTCTTCTCTCTGCCCCTCCTCCACTCATGCTTGCATGTGCTCTCTCTCTCAAAATAAATAAATACACATTAAAAAACCCACCAGACTTTATTAGGGAAAAAAAGGCAAACCTGTCCCAGAGCATCCTTTGTTATTATATAACATGCCAGCAGAGGCCGGGCAGATAACATAGAGGGGCCAGCCGGCTGGGGGTCAGGTACCAGGAAGTGTTGGGGATGACAGCAAACAGAGGATGCCTGCTCTCCAGCTCTTGACCAAGTGCCACTTCTCAGGAATGTGAATCTGATGTTGCCAGATCTCCCAAATTTATCGAGAGGCTGAGAAATCCAGATTTTTTTTTTAATGTGAAAACTTTTGACTCTTAACACTTGGCAATTAGTTGAAAAATTAACAACATGGTGCAGGCCAAATGTGATACGGCTGTGCAAATGTGACCCCATTGGTTCTCCCGAGGCCACGTGGGTGGTGAAGGTTTGAAGTTGTGCGTAAGCTGTCTTGCTGGGGTCTGCTATAAAACTTGCATTTACGATGAGGAAGCTCTGGGGTGTGTTAGACCCACGTAGGAGGGATGCCTCTTGGTTGTCCTGGGAAGGTGACGGAGAGGGAAGGGGTAGCCTAACTTGGGAAATCGAAGTGTGTGGGTACTGATCCTTCCTACCCCGAGCAACGTCATGAGCAGTGCAGCATTCGTGCCTCTGTGGGACCTCCATGGTTGGCACCCTTAGGGGCAGTGCCTGGTGGGGACCAGCAGTGCACCAACACTTTGCTTGGAGATGACTCAGTCCTCCCTGCCTCCCACACATCCAGTTCCCTCTTTTTTCCCCCTCTTTTTTTTTTTTTCCTGTGCGTTTCCTCTTTTTATTTCCTGTCTTGCTACTGCCTCCATATGTTGTGGTTATCAAGGCCCGTTCACCGTAAGGAGATCTTACCACCCCCTGACACTACGTGATGACTGCAAGCCAGCTGTCAGTATTCATTCAGTGTGGACATGCTGTTTGACCAACTCCCCAGCAGCAAGCAGCCCTGTTAAGTTCAATGAGAAAGACTAAGTAGGTGCTTTTTCGGGGGGGGGGTGGGGGGGTGGGGGGTGGGGCGGGGAATGTGTTTCCTTTAGTCCCGCAGTAGCTATGGTCTCTGGCCTCACTGCTTTCTGGGATGTTCTTATACAGAAACTTTTGGCTTCTATTGTCAATACCATGCATTCCTAATTATTTGTGCTACTTCTTGAGTAATCCCAAAGTCTGCTTTGGATTACTTACTGAAAGTGGATGATAAAAATTGAGCCATGGCTTCCCAGTTCTGTGGAGATGCCTGCATCAGTGCTTTGTGGAATATTTCTTCTTTGCCAGCAAGATGGTGTAAGTACAGAATCTGATTTTTAATGTGGACCAATCACTTGTCTCTTGGGGGATTATTTAGAATTAATAAAATCAGGAATAGGATATTTTTGTGTGTATGTGCCTAAGTATGAATTGTTAGCTGAAGGAACTTTTTCATGTGGTACAATTTGTCTAGAGAATTCGGGGTTTAGTGGCTTTATTAATTATGGCTAAGCGTATTTTATTAAAAAGAACAATCTCTGAAGCTGATTAGCTCCATCCGAGCTGAGAACTGTTTCTTCTCCGTTGATCCTACAGTGAAGTCAGAATAGTGACAGCTTCTGTTACCATAGCTGCGGAATCTGTTTTCAAAAACACAAGGCTATGATTTCACTATAGTGCACATTGAGAAGCTGATATGGAAATGGAAATGAAGCCTTATTTAAAAATGCCATTGAAAACAAAAATTTCCTGTCCTCCTTTGATGCTTAGATGAGAATTTTTTTTTTCTTTTTCAAGCTTTCAAGTTTTGTGGGTCAATTTCAGAAGCTGACCTTGATTCTGTCATTCAGGAAGCCCCTCCAACATCCCCTTCTCATTTCCTAATATGACCGATGACTCAGTGGAAATCCATTGTACTTTAGAGTCACTGCAGTTGTGATTAGCCGGTCATGTAGTTGTAATTAAGTCAGAAGGTGGGGTTGGTTATATTCAGTTGGACGAGCCATCTAATTCTTTCTACAAATTCGTGGAGCTTTTTACTGTGTTCCAGGCACTGAGGACACAGCAATGAACAGAATAGGCAGAAGTGAGGCTTTATTTATTTATTTAAAAAAAAAATTTTTTTTTTTTCAACGTTTATTTATTTTTGGGACAGAGAGAGACAGAGCATGAACGGGGGAGGGGCAGAGAGAGAGGGAGACACAGAATCGGAAACAGGCTCCAGGCTCTGAGCCGTCAGCCCAGAGCCCGACGCGGGGCTCGAACTCCCGGACCGCGAGATCGTGACCTGGCTGAAGTCGGACGCTTAACAGACTGCGCCACCCAGGCGCCCCAGTGAGGCTTTATTTTAATCAATTTCTGTCCATATGATATAAGGCATAGAATATAAACCATGTGTACTTGAACTTTATATATAGCTTGCTTATAGGAAAATGCCTGTTGAAATAGGGTTCCCATTTCCCCAACAGGTTAACTCCCTCTTGGGGGAGCTGTCACTGAGCAAGTACTTTATGCGCTTAGAGTGCATTTGACTTTACTGTAACATATTATCTCATTTAATCCTTATCACAGCCCTGCACAGTAAGGTACTCTTATTACATTCCATTTTATAGATGAGAGAACTGAGGCTTGTAGAGGCTGACTAACTTTAGCTTGCCCTGCCTCACACAGTGACTAATGGTGACTTTTCAGAGGGGCTGGGCTTGTAGTGGAAGGTGCTTTAGGAAATGCATTTGTTCCTGCGGTATTTTTGTGGCTGCGGTGAGGAAATGTACTCATATCCAGGCTGTTCAAAAGTTGTGGGCATCTAGGATGTTGCGGTGGTGCTAAAGGTCATCCAGCCATCGAGAGGTGACAGTCCAGCCTGTCGTGTGGGAGGACGCCCAGGTACCTAATGAGGAGGGGTAGCACAGGACCGTTGGGGGTAGTTCTGTGGGTGGGGAAGGGGCACGAGGCTGGGATGCCTAGAAGATGAAATATTCTCTTACTGTATTTGCACGCGTCTCGCTTTTATTAAAACAGACACCCCGTTTTCTGCACCCTGTTTTGCCGTCTGCCATTTTCCCACTCAGTCTTTCCTGAGCATCTTGCCTTGACCAGCATGCGTTTGTCTGCACTGACATTAGAAATGGTGTTACAGCGAGGCGTGTACAGATGTGTTATGTGGTTGGGCCATGCTTGATTGAATTGAAACCCGTGTTATTGGACGCTTTCATTTTCCAGCTGTTGTCTGTTACGCAGTGCTAAGAAGAGGAACGTTAACTCTACAGCAGTTAGGGTTTTTTCTCAGGAAATACTTGTAGAAGTGGATTGCTTTTGATGCGTGCCCCTGGGCACGAGTTAGCTCATTATCTGCACCATCGTCAGCAGGGTAGACTAAAACTAGGGAAAAAAAAGCGGGCCTGTTTGATAGGTAACAAGATAGTATCTCATGTTTTAATTGCCATTTCTTTGATTTTTGTGTGTGTGATTTTTCTCCTGAAAACGATTACTGCATCTTCTTTAATAATGATTCATACGTAAGTAAGCATTTTCTTTGGGGATTTTAACATTTTTTTTTTTCCAGGGTAAAAGGATCTTCATGGTTTCTTTGAATGCATTTGTCTCGAAACTGACAGGATCTTATAATATTAATTCTCTTTCATGCAGGATTGCTTTTTATGTCCCGACTGTTGTGGAGAGTTTCAGACCTGTGTAAGTGGTAAGAGAAGAATACCATGAACAAAGCTGATGTTTACCTTGTACATTGATTGCGTTTGTTGTGTTCTGCAGTGGTGAACGGGCTTGGATTCAATACCATCCCCACCGCCAGGATCTTGGACCGTGGGCGAGTTCCTTCCAGCCCCAGTTTCCCCATCAGCAACTTGAGCAGGGCCATGATGCAGGCCTCACAGGCTCCTGTGGGTTTTATGTCCGCGCTCCTGGGGGTGACGCACCCAGCCCCGGCCAGGCACGTGGTCACTGGGCAATCACCAGGAGCCGTTTATACTCCTTTCCTTGTTGGAGTCATTATGATTCTTTTAAAAGGCAGCCTCCTCCCAGGGACTGAGTGCAGTTACAGCCAGGACCTAAGGAGGGGTCGGGCGCAGAGAACTGCACCCTTCTCTCCTCATCTCCCACCCTTGTCCCACATTCCTGGGCCTCCTTCCCACTCCGGTTATTATGTTACTTTGTCCTGGAGCGTGACAGTTTGGCAGCTGCTGTTCTTGGCCGGGCAGGGTTGATTACTAGTTCAGGCCTGTATATCGAGAGGGCAGCTGAGGCCTTGTGTGCTTGGCTTCCTCATGGATCTCAGCTCTCTTCCCTCCCACGTTTTTGCTCCCCAGAGAGCCCCATGCCCCTTCGTGTGACAGTGCATGCATTTGGGCTCCGGGGCTTCCTGATGTAGGACATCTGGCTCTCCTCAGGGGACGTTTCCTCTTCCGAGCAGCAGCCCTTCAGCCCGGAATCTCGGAGATTGCCAATAAGCCACCCCACGGTGATTTTGGCTGAGGTTACCACCCTCGCCACCCTTCCTGGCTTTGGCCAGCCTGCAGAACTCCCGCTGTCCTGGGCATGTGAGGGGATTTCTGCTGCAGTTTTGGATTTTCTCATTGGAGTTTGAGTGGGGCTGGGCACTTAGAACCGCTTCTGTCCTGCCTGCCACCTGTCAGGCTGGCCTCGCGCTCCCCGGCCAGCAGGATAAAGTGTCGGAAGGCCACTCTTTGTCCTGAGTTGGTCTGGGAGTGCAGAGCGACCCTGTTCTGCTGGGGAAGCCCCTCCCCCCTCTCCCCGAAGAGCAACATGCTGGGTTACCATTCCTCCCCTGGGAGTGCTGTTTCTGAGGGACCCACAGCTATGTTTTGAATGTCTTCTCCAGCTTTTAGGGGGTCTCAGGTGACACGCATCTGTGCTGGGTCCTGGCAGCTGATCTCACTGAACTCGCTTTGTGCTGCAAGGTGCAAAAAGAAAGGGTCCTCTGCGGACCAAAGGGGAGAGTCAGGCTGTAGGCGAGGCTCTGCAGCTCAGCCTCCCAGGCCGGTCCCCTTTTGCAGGAGAGGGAGCTATTTCTGGCATGTTATAAATCTGTTGCCATCGGCTCCGGCTCGGGGAGCTGGGGGAGCTGGGACTGTTACGTAAGGCTGTCAGCGCTCGGCCTTTTATTCCCTTTCCTTCCTTCTGGGAGCTAGGGCCGGGCTTACAGGAGGCAGCGTGGCTGGGCATTTCTGTTCTCTCCATTGCAGCAGGGTTATTTTTGGAAACTGGGGGATATGGTCACGTGACAGTGGTTTTCATTCAGGAGCCCTGATCGATTAATTGAGTCTGTCCTTCATAGCATTGACTGGGGACATGTGTCGGTAGGTTTGCTTCTGACCTAAGCAAGGTTTTGAAAAGACAAGACTGAGTTACAGGACAAAACAATAATTTTTTTCTCCAATTGCCTTGAGTTAGGGACATTTTCTTTGAGCGATTCTTGATTTTCTTTTATTTTTTAAAAAATGTTTGTTTATTTTTGAGAGAGAGAGTGCACGCAAGCAAGCAGGGAAGGGGCAGAGAGAGAGAGGGAGACAGGATCTGAAGCGGTCTCTGCGTGAGAGCCCTATGCGGGGCTCGAACTCACGAATCACAAGATCGTGACCTGAGCCGAAGCTGGACGCCCAACCGACTGAACCACCCAGGCGCCCCTTGATTTTCTTTTAAAAACTTTTGGGGATGCACTTTTTTTTGGAACTGGAGAACAGTACAGCCTTGAAAATGGCATTTATTTCCTGTGTGTGTGTGTGTGTGTGTGTGTGTGTGTATGAGACTGTGGGAAAGTGGATACCAGGGAGGACAGACACTCATGATGGGCACTCGAGAGCCACCCACATTCCACGCCTTTGGTTAGCCTGGTAGAAACCGTGACAGTATGTGCCTGCAGTCCCCAGCTGTCCCCAGTCCTGGCCTCTCCCTTTCCAGGGCCCCTTTCCAGGGCTCTCATGGGAGTCCTTGAGACCATATGGCATCTCCTTTCCTGTACGTTTGGGTCCCCCTGATGTGGCTCTGACTTTCTGGCGGTGGTGGCCGACACTGCCTTCTCCAAATATTCTTTCTCTTGCTGTGGGTAGTCGCACTTGTCCTCTCCCAGGATGCCCCTACCCTCTGTGGTGCGGCATAGCCGTTGTTGAGATTTTTGCGTTTGTTAGAAATGCTTCCCAGTCCTGCTTCTCCTGTTATCCGAGAGAAAACTTTGAGCAAGGCACTTCACCAGGCCCCACCACTGCCTCACTAAACGAGAACGGCTCTACCAGGCTCCCTCTGGCGTAGGTTTGTTTTCATGGGACAAACGGCTTCAGGCGTGTGAAAGCTGGCAGTGAGCTGTGTCGTCCCCTCGGGCTGGCCGGTGGCCGCTTCTTGGTGGCCTCGCTCTTTCTCCCACATGACACCGTCACCGCAGAACTCCTCCTCATCCTCCAGCTGTTCCGCTCGTGCGTGATGTTTTTCCACCACTTAGCTGCTGTGTGGTTATTTAAGGAGCTGGCCCTGCTGATGGGAGGGGCAGAAGGCCCAAACGAGGCAGGGAGGAAGCGATAAGATGGAGAAGGAGGGGAGGAGCGGACCAGCAGGTTGCCCCTCGGCTGCCTGCCAACCCAGCCTGGCCCAGGAGGTCAGACCCCACCTCGGGCTGGTGGAGGGTATGCGCGTGCTTATTTCTTACCCGGAATCGAGTGGTTTCGTTGGGGTCTTCACTCTGAGTTCCTTCACCCCTGTTATGGCGGGGGCATGGTTTGGAGAGACAGGGGACAGACGCAGGAGAATGGTCAGCGGTGAGAGATCGTGTGGGATATGATTCTCCACTTTACTGGATGACACAGCCACACTGGATTCCTCACAACTGTAATAGAGCAGCGTCTTTGGGGCCGTTCAGATCCTGGGCAAGTTATTTAATCTCTCCGAGCCTGTTCCCCTCCTGTAAAATGAAGATACTGATATTACTTTTGTAGGTTGTGAGCCCTAAGGGAGGTCATGCATGTGAATCACTAAGGCCAGTGTCAGGCCTGTGGCTCATTTCACAATGACAGGAGTGTGGAGGCTGTCTGCATTTTGAAATAGCACATGTAGGTCTCACTGCCTTCTGAGCACACACTTTGCTCAGAGAAGCAGCTATAGTATGGCAAGAAAAAGAATAGCCTTGGCCAGAGAGAGGGGCAAGCCAGGCCCCAGCCGCACCTTAGTGACAGACAGAGGGAGAAACAGAATCCAAAGTAGGCTCTAGGCTCTGAGCTGTCAACACAGAGCCTGACCGGGGCTCGAACTCCTGGCCCATGAGATTATGACCTGAGCTGAAGTCGGACGCATGACCGACTGAGCCACCCGGGCGCTTCTCGTAATCTTACTCTTGAGAGAGAAGTTAAGTGTGTTGTAAACTTAACGGTGCCTCCGCTCTGTGTTCAGGTGCTCATGCTTAGGATCCCTTCCTAGGCCTGGCAGGCCATCTGCTGTCATTGTGTCTGCTTCTTCCGGCTGCTTGAGAACCCGTTGGTGGCACCCACATTTTACAGATGAGAGACATCTTGGAACCCGGCCAAGGATTGCAGTCAGTAGGTGGTGGCAGAGCTGGGACTAATCCCAGGCCTGTTTGGTCTCCAGTGTTGGGTCTAAAAATCATCTTCCTGTGGGGCCAAAAAGGTGTGGGTGGCTGTGAGCTGACTGGTTTGCCTTCTCGCCAGGCTTGGGGCAACGTTGGGGGGCTCCTGAGGTGTCCTTTGCCTTCAGAACCAAAGGCCCTTGTGGGAGGGAAACTTCTAAAGTTATTCCCTCAGGATTGCTGTCTCCTGGTTAATCAAGCACTAACCTAGGTACTGCCACAAAGGGGCTTTCCGTTGGAAGTAAGGTTATTGGTCACGTGATTTTAAGACAGGGAGATTGTCTTGGCTTATCTGACTGTAATCACAGGAGCCCTTAGAGGCAGAAAAGGAAGATGGAAGAGGAAGCTATAAAGATGTGGAGGAAGGGGAAGATAGGTTCTAGGTAAGAGGATTCAGTGTGCTCGGAGATGTGGGGGGCACAGACGAGGACCAAAGAGGGGCCCCTGGGAGCGCATGGAGAGTGTGACAAGGAACTCAGGTTTGCTAGCAGCGAAGACTGGCCCCCAGCGACAGCCCAGCAAGGAAATGAGGATCTCATTCCTGCCAACACAAGGAACAGATTTCAACCGACAGCCTGAATAAGTTTGGATACAGGTGCTTCCCCAGAGCGCCAGGAAGGAGAGCGGAGCCCTGCTGTACCTTGCCTGGAGCCCAGGGAGGCCCAGGTCACATTGCTAACCTGTAAAGCTGTGAGTTCATGAATGGGTGTCATTTCAGACCACCAAATTTGTGGCAGTTTGTCACAGCAGCGGTAGAGGACTGATACAATCCTGATGAACCATTAGTCCCTTTTTGGAAACTTTGGCTGTACGTGGACCTATCTGTTTAGAGCTGCTTAACTGTGACAGTAAGTCACAGTCCCCAGATAGATTGGATGCCTCTGCCTGGGGGTGGGGGGCGGGGGGAAAGCCTTGAAAGCTCAGATACCTGGCTGGCCATGGAGGGGGTCACCTTGTACTGGCTTCTCCTTGTCACCTGTTGGGCCACCAACCTGGAGCTGCGTTCTGGTTTCCTCCTGTCAACTTCTGAGTTTGTCCTGGTGGAAGCTTCTTTTCTGGCCCTTGGGAGATACGGTGATTTGTGTTCACGGAGGGCACTATTACTTGGCTGTCCTGCTAGAGGTCACCTGTGTGTGGGTGGGGGAGGGTTCAAGGGGTGCAGGGGGAAGGGCTGACGAGGACGAGGACACAGAAGCCTTCCCATAACTTCCTGTGCTTTTGGGGCTCCTGGTGTGGCTTAGCTGCAGGGGGCTGGCTGGTTCATGCTCACCCAAGTCCTTCTGTTCTCCGGATGACGCATGTGAGGCCCACAGAAGCGACACCACCTCAATGTCCTACGGCTCCTTCGTTTCTAGTTCAGGTTCCCAAAGATCACCCACGGGGCGAGGAGGCACTTGCACACGTGTACTTTGTCAGCACCAAACTTGAGTAAGACGAGCGGCCTGTCACGTCCTCTCGCCGCCAGGGGGGCTGGATCGTTGACCACAGGTTGAGCAGAAGCGTGAGGCGGCAGGAGGCCAGAGAATTCTCTCAGCTTGAATGCAAAGCCGCCTCCGTGTGTACTTTCTCCGACTTCTTTTCCAGGCACCTCTTTTGCTGAAAAATTGACCAGGTTGCAGAATTTCTCACTCCTCTGCTAGGAAAAATCCCTCCTTCCCGCGGGCCCCGCAAGCAGAATTCAGGCAGTGAAACAGAGGCGCTTTCATGGCTCGGGACCATCCACTCTCGCTTCTCTTAAGCCGTATTTGTTTCCGCTGCCTCAAAGAGGCCTTTTGCTTGGTGTGCCAGGGTTCGCCGGAGCCAGAGAGCACCCAGGGCTGCGGCTGCTTTGTTCCTGAGCCCCGTGAAGCCTCAGAAATGCCTGCGTACGTTAGACGGAGGGGAAGGCAAGAGACCGGGTGCCAGGAATTGTTTTCACATTGGGTTTCCGTCACTCGTCGGGATTGCTGGCTCTGTGACCTTCGGAAAGTTACTGAACCTCTCTGAGCGTTCCTTTCCTTCACTGTAAAATGGGGCTGGTCACGGTACCCCTGCAAAGAGGGAGGTGGGGGTGGTGGGTGGTGCAAGTTAGAGCTTCCAGAGTGCTCTCGACACAGTGCCTGGCACACATTGTGAGCTCCCGATGGAAGTTGATACTGTTAAGAATTTGCAGACATTTGCGATATGCACTGCCTTATAGAATACTGGTGTTCAAAATTGTGCACATTTAGGAACATCACGGGTCACTTCCCCTACCTTCCCATAAATAAATAACGGTACATAAATAACGGGGGAGGGGCCATTTGAGAGTTTGTCAACCTGGAAGGTTTCCTGTGTGCTTAGCATAGTGCTGGATGTTTTCGTCGCATCCCTGTCTGTAATCTGTTTAACGGTCTGAGAGATGTGGGTATTGTTCCCCCAGAGAGGAGGGGTCCGAGGCTCTGAGGCTTACAGGAGCTTATCTCTGGCCCCTTCTCCCCAGATGATGCTCTGGGGTTGTTGGGGCCACGTGCTGAAGCGGGGTGGCCTCCTGTGCAGTGGCTGCTTGCCTTCTCAGTTTGCTTGGTTGGCCGGCTCTCTTTCTGATCCTTGAGCTCTTACGGATCCAGAACTATCTGCAGAAAACTGCATTATGAATAAAAACACGGATAAACACTTGTTCTGGGAAGATTGATCTTGAAGCATTAGGGTGTCTCTCCCAGCACTGCTCACCGGGTGGCACCTTGGGGAAGGAGGAAGAGTCGTCGCCCCTGTCCCACCACCCCCAAGACGCGCTATGACTTTCTTCAAGCTAGAAACTGGCTGAGGGATTTACAAGCAGCTTTTGAGCAGTTTATAAATGAGAATTCCTGATTGCTGGATTCCGGATGGGTCATCTTACATGAGCTCACGTTTGCTGTATATTGGTCAGTAATGGAAAGGATGCAGTGGGGTTCAGTTAGACCCGTCACGGAGAGCCCTGGGGGTATGGTCCTCATCCCTGCAACAGCTCGGGAGTGCTTCACAAGGTTTCCCCTTGATTTCTGTTAGTCTTCAAGGTTAGCATTTGGACTTGTAATTTCTAATTTGGGAGTTTGGATCCTTTGGTTCCTGTGGATCATAGAACCATAACTTCTTGGCTTCAGGAGATCCTTAACATCATTTGGACCAACGCACATTTTTTTTTGTTATTGTTTATTCTGCAGATATTTGTTTTGCAGAATATACTGCAAATATTTGTTTATTCTGCAAATATTAGCACCCAGCAGGTGCCAGGACCGGCCCAGGCTTTCAGGATGCTCACGGTGTGTAGGAGAGATGTGTCCCAGACAAGTGATGATGAAGGCATGGTGATGTGTGACACACAGGGAGGCTTTCCCAAAGTGAAATCCATGAAGTAAATGCCTCATAAGCAGGGATCACGTGGAGAAAGGTTTCACAGTGAAAAAGAGTCGGAAATGCCGGCATATGAGTATCATGGTGGAACCAAGGAAGGCGCCAGAATCTGCAAGCCTGTGATTATTTTGAGTGTTATTTTGATACTTGATTATTTTGAGAGTGCCACACCTGGCAGGGAGGTTTGTGGTGGATTATCTCATCTTGCAGAATTCATTGGTTTAGGTGGACTGTAATTTGTAACCGTTTTTGTATCCATCGTTTAGGTTGTTTTCCACTTGATTTTAATGGGCTAACGATTGGTCTTTTCGTTTCAAGAAGGGCTCCTCAGCACAGTGAAATATCATGCAGCCTTAAAAAAGAATGAAATTCCAACACATGCCACAATGTGGATAAACCTTGAGGATATTATGCTAAGTGACATAAGCCAGTTGCAAAAAAGGCAAGTACGGTGTGGTTCCACTCACATGAGGTACTTAGAGTAGCGAATTCATAAACTAGAAAGTAGATGGTGGTGGGGGCACTTGAGTGGCTCAGTTAAACGTCCAGCTCCTGATTTCGGCCCAGGTCGTGATCTCACGCACGGTTCATGAGTGTGAGCCCCATGTCAGGTTCTGCACTGATGGCGTGGTGCCTGCTTGGACTTCTCTCTCCCCCTCTCTCTCTGCCCCTCCCCTGCTCTATCTCAAATAAACATTAAAGAAAAAAAAAAAACAACAAAAGTAGATGGTGGTTGCCAGGTTCTGGAAGGAAGCATTCTGTGGATTGGTTGCACAACAATGTGAGTGTCCGTAAGGACTCCTGAACTTTACACTTAAAAATGGTTAAGAGGAGAAACCCATGGGGGAGGGGAAGGAGAAAAAAAAAAAAAAGAGGTTAGAGTGGGAAAGAGCCAAAGCATAAGAGACTCTTAAAAACTGAGAACAAACTGAGGGTTGATGGGGGGTGGGAGGGAGGGGAGGGTGGGTGATGGGTATCGAGGAGGGCACCTGTTGGGATGAGCACTGGGTGTTGTATGGAAACCAATTTGACAATAGACCTTATATATTGAAATAAAAATAAAAATGGTTTAGAGGGCACATTTTATGTTGTGTGGGTTTTACTTGTACCACAACAAAATAAAAATACCATGGCCTAAAAAGTTAATGTGGTTAGAATTAAAATTCACAGGGGCGCCTGGGTGGCGCAGTCGGTTAAGCGTCCGACTTCAGCCAGGTCACGATCTCGCGGTCCGGGAGTTCGAGCCCCGCGTCAGGCTCTGGGCTGATGGCTCGGAGCCTGGAGCCTGTTTCCGATTCTGTGTCTCCCTCTCTCTCTGCCCCTCCCCCGTTCATGCTCTGTCTCTCTCTGTCCCAAAAATAAATAAAAAAAAAACGTTGAAAAAAAAATTAAAAAAAAAATTTAAAGAATTAAAATTCACAAATTGTGCGATGGGATGTACCTCAAGTGCGCTTCGCGTGTGAATGCACACGCCTTTGGACTTGATTATTTTCACTGGGGTTTGAGATGAGAAAACAAATTGGAGTAGTTCCATTCTAGTTAGAGAAGGAGAGGGAGGCCTCTCAAGCTTCCGAAGGCTCTGCCAGCTGCAGCATATAATGTGGGTACTTTGTACTTCAAAACGGTCGCCTGTGTTGTGATGCGTGAGCGAGCATTTGCTGAGGTGTCCAAAATAGGTTTTTAAAAAAAAAAAAAAATTTTTTTTTTTTAACATTTATTTATTTTTGAGAGACAGAGACAGAGCATGAGTAAGGGAGAGGCAGAGACAGAGAGAGACAGAATCCGAAGCAGGCTCCAGGCTCCGAGCTGTCAGCACAGAGCCCGACGCGGGGCTCGAACCCACGAACCATGAGATCATGACCTGAGCCGAAGTTGGACGCTCAACCAACTGAGCCACCCAGGCGCCCCCAAAATAGGTTTTTTTAAGAAAGTGCTTATACTTGAACTATTCGTTTTATAACCGTATGTTTCTGGGGTGAGCATATGACCGCTGTAAATCCAAGTAGAGGTGCCAGGAGGCAGGACAGTAGCCTGTAGGGCTAGTCATTGGGATTTAGGCCAGTTCCCTGACCTGGTGGGCCATGAAACAAAAGTTGTGTAATCCATGGCTGAAGTTCTTTTCAAGAAATCTGTATGTTTGAGACCCTTTGTTTAAAAAATACACACACACACACACACACACACACACACTTTGATTCAAACAGCATTTTCTTAGCTTTCAGTAGACCAGTGGCATTTTGCAAAAGGAGACAGTAGTTCAAACTTCTGTGTTAGGATCAAACAGAATGCATCTGAGTGCGGATTACAGAAGGTTTGAGTGAGGGTTCAGTCCGTGATGAAGAATTCCTTCCCTCTCTGAAACTTCCTTTCAACGTTTATTTATTTTTGGGACAGAGAGAGATAGAGCATGAACGGGGGAGGGGCAGAGAGAGAGGGAGACACAGAATCGGAAACAGGCTCCAGGCTCCGAGCCATCCGCCCAGAGCCTGATGTGGGGCTCGAACTCCCGGACCGCGAGATCATGACCTGGCTGAAGTCGGACGCTTAACCGACTGCGCCACCCAGGCGCCCCTGAAACTTCCTTTCCACAGCTGCCTGCTTGCCTTCTCTGTGGCAGAGATGTGATTGACCCCTGCTCTCTGTAGCACGTGGGGCTGTTCTTGGCATTTCACGGGGATAAACATCCTGGGCCACATCCACCCGAGCCAAAGGGCCATATACAGTTAGCCAGGCTGTCCTTCCGGATTTATGACCACCCCTCCCACCTTCCCACCGCAGGTAATACATAAAACTGGGAGTTTCTTAAAACTCTTGCCAACTTGAACCTTGTTACAATTTTTAATTCTTTGTCAGCCTGATTAAGACTTTTTTCTGGGGGGGTTGGCGTCTGGGTGGCTCAGTCAGTTAAGTGTCCAACTCTTGGTTTCCACTTGGGTCATGATATCACGGTTTGTGAGTTTGAGCCCCATATCGGGCTCTGCGCTGAAAGTACGGAATCTGCTTGGGATTCTCTCTCTGTCCTTCTCTCTCTGTGTCTCTCAACAATAAATAAATAAAAACTTAAAAAAAGAAAAAAAAAGATTTTGGGTGGGGTGGGGAGGATCATGGCTAAGGTTCCTTAATATGCTTGGTGTGTGTGTGTTTGTGTTTCTTTTTGGGGACTGGAGAGAATCTTTATATCCTTTGACCATTTTTTTCTTTTGAGCAGTTTGCTTCAGGTTTGTAAATCACGTACGTTATTTACACATCAATTCTAAGTGTCTCTGGTTTAATTTCACTGCCATTCTTTTTTTTTTGAAATTTTTTTTTTAATTGTTTATTTATTTTTGAGACAGAGACAGACCATGAACAGGGGAGGGGCAGAGAGAGAGGGAGACACAGAATCTGAAACAGGCTGCAGGCTCTGAGCGGTCAGCACAGAGCCCGACGCGGGGCTCGAACTCACAGGCCGTGAGATCATGACCTGAGCCGAAGTTGGACGCTTAACCGACCAAGCCACCCAGGCACCCCTTCACTGCCATTCTTTTTTTTTTTCTTTTTTTTTTTTTTTTTAACGTTTATTTTTGAGACAGAGAGAGACAGAGCATGAATGCGGGAGGGTCAGAGAGAGAGGGAGACACAGAATCCGAAACAGGCTCCAGGCTCTGAGCTGTCAGCACAGAGCCCGACGCGGGGCTCGAACTCACGGATGTGAGATCATGACCTGGGCGGAAGTTGGACGCTCAACTGACTGAGCCACCCAGGCGCCCCATTCACTGCCATTCTTAATGTGGCATGTTTTCCTTACCTTCAAGTTCTTTTTCTTGGCCTGTTCATTAGTGGGAGCCCATAAGGTGTGGTCAGCACACCTGGCTGGAGCTCCCCAGGATTATCAGGGGTCAGACCTTTAAGTTTTTAAATCTCTTGACAATGTCTTTCTGTTGTCTTTGCACGGAACAGTGGCTTAATTGATTCACTGGTCACTTCTGGAGGTCTCCTGGTCCGCCTCCTCCGGCCTCTGCTGCCCAGAATGTTTGTAGGGCTCTGCTTGGATATTCTAGGCTTTTTCTTAACAGGCGTCTTATCCGTTTGTCTGTATTTGAATCACTGACCGGCTGTTACGATCCAGTTCTCTCTCTGGTTACCTTTCACTTTTCACCAGGGATATCCAGGCTCCCCTACTCCATCCCAGTTTATGTTTGTGTGTTCATTTTTTTTTTTTTTTTTTAAATTTGGAAAGCAGTGTTGATTGAAGCATTTGGAGGTAAAGTCTCATAATAGTAAAAATGGTGAAGGGGAATGTGAAAAGGGTTCTGCTGTAGTACAGCTTCCAGCCGGCAGGCACCGAGCGAGGGTGCACTGAACGAACGCTCCTCAGAATTGGGTGCGTGGTGTGGTGAAGTTCTCTATAGGAAGAGGGCTACCTGGGGACGCTGTGGTCGAGGGAGATGCCCCAGAGGAAAAAAAGGGTGGGAGGGAGGGGCTTTCTTGTCACTAAGATTGCAAAGCCCCAAAATGCATGGGAACGGTGTAATACACAGCAACAGGTTGCAGCCTTCTTCCTCTGCCTGTCTGGAGATCCCGGCTTGGCCTGTCCCGGGCCCCACTCAGGGGACACTCCTTGGGCCTTAGCCCTGGGAGCTGCTGTGTGCCCCACCCCGGGGGAGGGAACCAGGCCAAGATGTCACAACCAGGTTGCTTCTGGTGTCCTTGGGCTGGGTCCAGGCAGGTGGCAGCCAGGGACAGCTGGCAGAGGGACAGAGGGGCCACAGGCAGGCCCCACCCAGACCCCCAATTGCTGTGTGGCTTCATAAGTCCTCTGTGTGTGTTCATTTTAATGAAGGCTGAATTCATTAATATAGAATAGAGACTCTTGGTGTATTGTGGTAAATAACCTCTTGTTGGAGGAAAAGGTCACAGGCCCAGGGCTGCAGTTTTTGTTCAGAACTGACTGTACCATGTTGGGTGAGATATCTGTTAACTTTCCCCTCTTTTTGTTTTCTTTCTTATTAAAAAAAAAAAAAGAGAGAGCACTGTAAGTACATTATGTACTGGAGCAGTAATTCTCAAACTTTCCTGGTCCCAGGACCCCTTAAAAATCACTGAGGATCCCCAAGAGCTTCTGTTCATGCGTGTTATATTGATTCACATCTATTGTATTAGAAATCAAAACAAAAATTCAAGCCACAGGGATACAGAAGTCCACATTCCACTAATAAGCCTTCGGGGCAAAGATGTCACCACACATCATATAGTCTCTGGAAAACTCCATTGTGCATCCGTGAGAGTATGAGAGTGGACCTTGTGTGTGGACCCTTCACACTGGCCTCAGGGAACCCCAGGGGTTCTCGGGTCACACTTTGAGAACTGCCGTGCTAAAGCACTTCTGCAATTGACTGCAGTTCTCTTATCAAAGTCGAGGAACTTGCTTGGAAATCCCTTGGCTTGAAGAAAACGCTTTTCAGGACTTGTGATCTGAGCCCACATCGTCTCAGGGCCCTTATTTTTTATTTTTTTATTTTTATTTTTTTCAGAGACTCGACTAACTCTGCCCTTCTCTCTCGATTGTCCTGTAGATTCCCTGTAAGGAGCCCCCGCTGGTGTGCCAGACCTACTGGGGCCTGTCCACCCAACTGCCCCAGACTCCGGCAGCGGGGCCCCCGATGGCAGTGGGTACCTCCCCGTGAAACCTGCCAAGCTGGACGCCACAGCTCCGCACGACGACACTTTGGCCAACTCCGTGCCCCCTTTGGAGGTGTGCAACCATGCAGTCCTAGCCTGCAGCCCGGGCATCCCTGAGGAGCACTATGTAAGCGAGGCTGTGGAAGATGCTCCCAGCTGCAGAGGGTACCGGGATGCCTGCACCATCACCGGTAAGGGGGCCTTTCCTGCCAGGGAGGGAGGGTGGCCTCAGTCAGTGAGGACTGGGAGAGGGGATGGCCGCAGGAGTGCATTGGGCGAGGTGTGAGGGGCCCAGGAGGAGAAGTCTGAGTGCAAAGAGTCTGAGCTGTGGGATTTTGAGACCTGCCGTCTAGAACCAACGTGAGATGAAGACAGTGCCTCGTAGAATTGCCGTGAAGGTTAAGGATGGGAATTTTGAACCCCCAGCAGCACGCGTGACCCGTAGCGATGCTCAGTGTAGTTTGGTGCCGCTCCCTCTCTCTGACGCTCAGTTTCTGATTCACACATAAGGACAGGCGTGATGGAAATAGCACACAGCTGGGTGCTGGGATGCAAACATGGGGAACTGCTTTCCGCACCCTTTGTATACCGCCAAGGTTTGTGCCCATATCGCTCCTTATGGACGCCTGCGTCAGTCACGTCTTCCCCGTGTCCCAGGAGCAGAGCAGCGTTAACCGCACGAGAGCTCTCGCTTGCTCCTTTTCCCTAAAGGGGTCATCGAGACCAGGGGTTGGAGCCGATGCAGGCAAGGGCTCTGAACAGAGATGGTGTAGGATGGTGTGTGGAACAGCAGCAAGGGGCATCGTTAGAGTTAAGTCCAGATGCGTTCATATCAAAGCTTGCCCCAGTTCTCATTCTGTCTGCAGTGTTTACTTTTCTTCCCCTGTTTGAAATAATGCCCGATGACAGCTTAAAATGTGCAGATTTGCTTCCAGTAGCTTTTCATGGCTCTGTCTCACGTTAAGCATGAAGGACCTCCCATGTGTCAGGAGTGTCCTGAGTGTAGAGGGTCGCTGAGATGGCCCAGGAGCCCAGCCTGGGTGCCTAGTCCTCGTGCTGAACTCTGGCCCCGTAAGTGGCCCTCTGTCTACTCTTGCTCCAAATCCCACCCCTGCGTGCCCACCTGCGGAAGGAAGGACACATTTCTGACATCTCCTTTCTGTCTGCATCTGCTGTTTCCCCTTGCTTCTGGATCTCTGCTATCAGCACAGAGACCGGCTGTGATCTCTCCCTTTGTAAAGATAATCCTTGGCTCCACTTTCCCCACAGGCGGTGCCCATAGCTGCGTCTCTGCTTCTCAGTGAGCTGACTGCATTTTCTCTTCTGTTCTCACCTGGGTCCAGGCTGCGACCCCACCATTTCCTCACACCGATGGCCTCGTCCAGTGCAGGGGTCCGTCCTTAGCCTTCAGGATTTAACACTGCCGACCACTCCCTTCTCCTGGAAATCTGGTCCCTTGGCTTTGGTCTTGATTCTTCTGTTCTCCTACCTTGCTGGCTGCTCCTCCCAAGCCTGGGGATGTTGGGGGGCCCGGGGCTCAGTCCTTGCTCTCCCGTAAACACCTGTGCCCCAAGTGCCCTCCCCCAATCTTCAGGATTTAAAACCTGCCCTGTGCTGACCACTGTCTAGCTGCTGTCTTCAGACTCAACCTCTCCCCTGGAGGCCAGACATGATGGTCTGAGTCCACATCTCACCTCTTCACGCCTGCGGGCATCTCAAACTCAAACAACCAAAAATGAACCGGTTTCCACCTCCGCCTGCTTTTCCAGTGGTCTGCCTTGGCTTTGTAAATGGTGCTTCTGTCTTTCCAGTTGCCCAGGCCAAATGCCTCGGAGGCATTTGTATTTCTTTCACTCCTCAGTTTGCTGGGAAGTCTGTTGGCTCTGTCTTCCGTGTGTCCAGAACTGGACCGTCTCTGAGCAGCTCCACAGTATCTATCCTGGTCTAGGCCACCTCCATCTCACGTGTGGATTATTCCAGGGGGCTCCTAATTGGGCCTCCCGCTTCCCTGCTTGCTTTTATGCAGTCTCTTCCCAGCGAAGAGTCTTTTTACACATGCTGTATGGTTTAACCCTTCTGCTCCAAACCTCCAGCAGGCTTCTATCTGACTGAGGCCTGTGAGGTCTAAGGGACAGGACTTTCCTGTCCCTTTGACTCTTGTCTGTGCCCACTCCATCCCAGAGACACTGGCCTCCTTTCTAGTCCTTGGACTCACCAAGAATGTGCTGCCTCAGGGCCTTTGTCCTTGCTGTTGCCCGGCACCTGGATCACCTTACGCCCCGATGGCCTCATGATTCCCTCTTCACTTTCTCCAAATGGCATTTCATGAGAGACCTTTTTGTGACCGCTTTACAGGAAGACTGGTCCCACCCCTCCCTTTCCCTTCTCCCTTTCCTGTCTTTTCTTCTTCCCCCGACTTAGTCATGAGCTACATGGGTTTGTATTTTGAGGGCAAGGACTTTGTGCAGCCCTGAATCCCAGTGGCTGAAACAGCACCTCATGTGGCCAGAGCCCAATAAGTGGGGTCTGTTATCCCGTTTTTACAGGTGAAGAAACTAAGTCACGAGAGGTTCGGTATCCTGCCTAAGATCCCTGAGCTGTGAGGGGTGAGATTTGCATGCAGGTCGTGACCCCGAGGCAGGTGTTCTCCGCCACCCAGGCATACGGTGCAGCGGGGTCGACAGATGAGCTGGTGCAAACTGTGTATTGTGAACACAGTGATCAGCACGGGCACGTGGGAACCCGGTAACGGGGTGCCTGGCCGAGCCTTGGAGGGGAATGTTTGGGGGAGGACCCAGAGGGCTTCCCGGAGGAGGCAGCGCCCCAGCTGCGTTTGTGCAAACACGCAAACTAGCCCCTGGGCTCCCGGTGGCATCTGTGCCCGTTGAAATCCAGGCAACATCCAGCCCGTGGAAATGGTTTCGCTTTCTCTGAACGTGACGACCGAGGACGGAGAAGCGCCAGAGCGCGTGCTGCTGAAACTTCAAACCCTGCGGGGCGTGGTGGCGGGAGGCTCTTGCCGGGACACGGTGGCAGGCGCCGTGGGACGGCTGAGAAGCAGAGCTCAGCGCTGTCACGTGAGCAGGAGGCTTAGTGAACAGGAGGGAAACGCCGGCCCTGGTTCACCTTCGAGGTGCTGGCTGATGCACGACACACACGCTCAGGCTAACGTCTTACTAGATGCTCACTGTGAGGAGGACACACAGTGGGAAAACCCTCGGGGAGACCTGGAGCGTCCCCAAGAATGCATCCGTGGCTCCCAGGGCTCTTCCAAGTGTGGCCCTGGGAGCCCGCGAAATGTACTCCGCCCCCGGCTCCCAGCTAGCCGTGAGACGAACAGCAGACTTTCTGTTCCTCTTTAGTTTTTGGGCAAAGCCAGCCACCGGCCACGAAGCTCTGCTCCCCTGCGCCGCCCCCGCCCCTCGACTTAGGGATATCACATTTTTGGGCGCGTCATTTTGTCTTGGGGGCGGTTCGACACGATGAGCCGATAGGGTGGCTGGGCTGCCTGGGGTTACGTAACCCATTGTATTTCCAGAACTGCTCACGGTCTTAGGATTTGCCCCAACAAGCAGACTGAGAGAACTGCTGAGGAGGGCGCGGGAGGGTGGCTGTGCCGAGGTCCTGCCCGAGCCGGGTTCTCATGGAGGATCCGTCTTCTCTCTGAGTTGCCTTTGGAGTCGATTCCTGCACATGGCGTTGGTATGCCAGTTCAGGCAGCCCGTCAGGGCCCAGCCTCTGCCAGTACTCTCCCAGGGCAAGCTCACCCGGACAGACTCATGTGGTAAGTTGTCTGCTGGGCTTGTCTGCTCTTTGTTTCCTTTGTGGTGTGGCCGGAGAGGAGAGAAGACCGCAGATGAAGTAGTTTCTCTCCTGCTCTGTTCTGCTTGGCAGGTCGTCCTTGGGTGTGTGGTGGGGAAATCGCAATATTGAATCATGGAAGGGCAGCGCTGAGGGTCCTTAGAGGCTGTTCCTCCCTCGTCCCCTCATCCCGGCTCAAGGGAGGCAGTGACGTGGGGCCATGAGGGCCAGGTCGGAGCTGGGACCAGGCCTCCCAGACCCCCACCACCTTCCCCCTTGTGGTTCTTTGCAGCAGCCGAACAGGAAGGGTCTCTGAGGCCCTCCTGGCCTCTCCAGCTCTTCAGTTTTCTTAATCCTGTGTCTTTATCCTGGTTTCTCAGAGCCTCCACTGGCATCTGGTTCAGCAAGGACTTTTTTGAAAGGTGAAGAACAGAGTTAGTGTCTCCTGTTCTCCTTCTCTCTTTTCTGCCTTTAGTTTTTTTTTTTTTTTTTTCCCTTCCTTGACTAAACGTGTTTGGCTCTGTATCTCTGATCCACACCCCGGTGATGGAGAGCTTGCGAATCATTGCTGCTGTGGCTCGTCTCCCCTGCTGTGGGGCTGGTCCGAGTGTGATAGTCGGTGAGTGTCCAGTCTGCATGCTGTTACAAGAGCTGTCTGGGCCCAAACCCAGTCAACTCCTGAGAGGCAAGCCCCTCTTGTCCTGTTCAAATCGGCTCAGGTCTCAGGACGTGTAGGAGTTTGGATGAGAGATTGTGGGGTGCTGTGAGTGTGTGTGTATGGGGGGGGGCTGTGTAAAACGTCTCTACGCATGTTCAGTAATTCTGTTCAACTAACAGCTATTCAAGGCCAGCTTTTTGCTGGGGTCCGTCATGACAACCGGCTCTGTCTTAGAGCGCTGGAGGTGGGAGGAGGTGTAAGTGACCCGTGATGGCCCCCACGAGAATTGCTGCGGCTCTGCTTATGGAGTAGCCCTGCCCAGGTGTCCCTCCCCATCACAGGGCCATGCTTTAGGATTTGTTCCTTTTCTGTCACTGGTCTAAGCCATCAAACTCAGTGGTTTATCCTCTGAAAACATGCTCAAATAAAATAGGATGGACGTCTTTTATCAATGAAGTTTAAGGTCTTGCTAATCAATTCCTATCTAGTATAAAATTCTTCATGTGTTTTCCATGGAAAATTTATAACCTGAATGGTACTTACTTGGCTGAATGAAGCAGAAAAGATTGGACAGTGAAATATCCCTTCTTGCACAGGGTGAGAAAAATGTGAAATAGAATCTAGAGAATTATACATTTTCTCTAAACTCAGAAGTTGGAACTGTTCTTTTCTCCTTCTTAGTGGAATGTGGTCTGTTTAACGGTTGGTTTTTGCACATGGAATTCAGGACGAGGGCCTCTTACTCTGATATTCTAGAGCTAACGTTTAATCTTTAGCAAAACACGAAAACATTCACATCTGTCTTTTAAACACGCTGTAAATTATTTTGCAGCGATCTTGCTTCCCCTCAGTCTCTCATCATTAGGTGAGTGGGTAGAATATTTGTCACACAGGGTGTTTGACATATACTGTAAAGTGTAGGTAAACTGATCAGTGGGATTCTTAGCGTGCGATCGGGAAGCTGTAGTTTCAGGTGCTTGATATGCTTTACCTTCCTAATTGCTTTCCCTTATGAATTTGAAACAAGTTTTTAATGTATCCAATGTATTCCTGGTAGTCTTTGCCCACCTTAAACCATTTTAAGAAGCTGGCAAATAGTTTAAATTATATTAAAACAATTAGGGGTGCCTGGGTGGCTCAGTCGGTTGAGCTTCTGACTTCGGCTCAGGTCATGATCTCACGGTCCATGGGTTCAAGCCCCGCGTCGGGCTCTGTACTGACAGCTCAGAGCCTGGAGCCTGTTTCGGATTCTGTGTCTCCCTCTCTCTTTGCCCCTCCCCCGCTCATGCTCTGTCTCTCTCTGTCTCTCAGAGATGAATAAACGTTAAAAAAAGCAAACTTTAAAACAACTAAAGAGCGATCTTCTTATTTATCAGGCGTGCTTTGCAAGGGCTTCAGAATATCCATCCCAGTGCAAATAGCATTCCTAATGGTTTTCCCTTAGATGCTAAGTTTTCGTAATGGATTTACATTAATTTGACTTCCGGGTATCAGAGTGAGGATCTCTTCATACACGCTTTGTGAAGGTGTCCTCTCTTCGATGCGACCAGACCAGGGTTCAGGGGTGTTTGCTGGCTAAGGGTCCAGGTGTCAGCCTCTGGCCTCAGCCTCCTGTTTCCCGCTGTGGCCGAGGTCCTCTGTGAGGGCTCTCCAGGGATTTGGGGAGAGAGAGTTCAGGGTATGTTGCTGCCAGGAGCAGGCCTTGCGGCTAGATTCGGATGTTCCCCCGTCTGCACTGTTTAGTGGTGACCCTGGGACTCATGGCCCCGAGAGACTTGTCTGATCTCTGATCGCTTATCTGGTGTGACCACTGACAGATTTGAGCCCTTCAAGCTGAAACTGCCATGAGCTGGAACTTTATAGCTGTAATTAGACCCGGAAGAGATCAAATGTCGTAAATCTTATATTAGTCAGTGCTCTGCAGAGAAACAGAACCAACAGGATATACATCCATAAAGAGGTTTATTATGAGGAATTGACTCACACAATTATGGGATGATAAGTCCCAAGATCCGCAGTCAGCAAGCTGGAGACCCAGGAGAGTCAGTGGCGTGGTTCCAGGCCAAAGACCAGCAGCTCGCAACCTAGAAAGAGAGCGTGTTGCAGTTTGAGTCCAAGGACAGGGAAGAAGGTGATGTCAGCTCGAAGGCAGTCGGGCGGGAAGAATTTTCTTACTCCAGGGAGATCTCTTAGATCTGTTCAGGCCTTCACCGGATTGGATCAGGCCCACCCACGCTAAGGAGGGCAGTCTGCTTTACTCAGTCTACTGATTTCAGTTTTTATCTCATCCAAAAATACCCTCACGGAAACACCTGGCATAACGTTTGGCAAAATACGTGGGCACCTGTGGCTCAGGTTGACAGTTAGCCATCACAAATGCTAACAAAGGCTGACACTTACCGAGTAGTTGCTCTGTGCCTGGTAAGGCTTCAGGCACTGCTGCGGAAGCTCATTTTGTCCTCAGCACAGCCCTGCCAGGGGGAGGAGGGTACGGCTGTCACCCCTACCTTTAAGGAGGTGCAGAATGGACTGGCTTGCCCTCTTCTGTAAAATAACAGTCCTTGGGGTTCAGACCCAGCAGTGTTGTTTGCTGACCCTATTGAAGTTAACTTCCTTCATTGTGAAATTAAAAAAAATTTTTCGTTTAACCAGGGTTTTACATTATAAATCCAATATGTGCCAGTGGTAAAGCTTGGATTGTACTAAATCTTATCAATGTAGAATAACATTCTATCATCTATGTAGTTAAACCACTCTAAGAAAAAATCATACCAAGAATTGTTCTCTAAATTCTTTTTTTAAAAAACACAAATGGGGGCGCCTGGGTGGCTCAGTCGGTTGAGCGTCCGACTTCGGCTCAGGTCACGATCTCACGGTCCGTGGGTTCGAGCCCCGCGTCGGGCTCTGGGCTGATGGCTCAGAGCCTGGAGCCTGCTTCCAATTCTGTGTCTCCCTCTCTCTGACCCTCCCCCGTTCATGCTCTGTCTCTCTCTGTCTCAAAAATAAACATTAAAAAAAAATTAAAAAAAAAACACAAATGGGGAAATTATTCTTCAAAACAAAACACAAAAGGCCCATACCGTAAACTCTGCATTTTTAAAAAGTTGACACCATTTCTTATGGTTTCGTTACAGTACCTATAATATTGCCTTTTTCTTTAAAATGGCTACAAAGTCTCCTGTTATCTGGAATTATCCTGATGCATTTTTTTTTTAGTTTATTTATTTGAGAGAGAGATACAGAGCGAGTAGGGGAGGGGCAGAGAGAGAGGGAGAGAGAAAAAATCCCAAGCAGGCTCCACTCTGTCAGTGTAGGGTCCGATGTGGGGCCGGAACTCACGAACAGTGATGATGACCTGAGCCCAAACCAAGAGTCGGATGCTTAACCGACTGAGCCACTCAGGCGCCCTCCTTATTCATTTTTCTAATCCAGCATTTCTCAGATGTAATGCTCCTTTTTTAACAGAAACTTTTTAATTCCTTCTTTATTAATTGGAAATTAATAGATCACGAATCCTTCTCAACACAATAAAAACAACAACAACAACAACAGTATAGTGCCTGGCTGTAATGTAAACGAGAAGCTAAAGCAAACTGATGCACGAGTAGGCTCCATAGCTACGGGGTGAAAGCACTGGTCTTGTAAAACAAACTGACGTGACCTGGAGTTTGGCCGTGACCACGTGCACACGGCCTCATTAGGGGCAGTCAGGTCCTGCCCCTTGTGGGTGGAATGGCCGAGGGGCGCCTGGGTGGCTCGGTCAAACATCCAACTCTTGACTTCAGTGAGGTCACGATCTCACGTTTTGTGGAATCGAGCCCGGAGTTGGGTTCTGTGCTGACAGTGCAGAGCCTGCTTGGGATTCTCTCTCTCCCTCTTTCTCTGCTCCTCCCCTGCTTATGTTGAACGTCTGCTCTCTCTCTTAAAATAAATGAACTAAAAAAAAAAAAAAAAGCCATGAAGGTTGTGGCTGCTGAGGCAGCTGACCATATGCTGGTCACGTAAGGTCCAAACAAGAGCCACTGTTTGGAGCAGACACCTCTTGGTGGAAGCTTTCAGTTATTTCCAGTGTTTGTGTTTTAATAGTGCTCCAAGGAACATTCTTGCATGTATATCTTTTGGGTCACTTAACCAGGATGTCTGTAAGCTAACAGGGTGTGCGTTTATGATTTGATGTAGATCATAGCACTGCCCTCCACAGAGCCTGCTCCCGCTCAGTGTCTACCGTAGGTGTGCCAGAGAGGCAGCTTTCTGGCAACTCTGGGCAGTGTCAGCCCTCTTCATCTTGGCTCATCAGGTAGTCACGAAAAAGGGCACTTCATTTCATTTTGTATCTTTTTCATGGTGGATAGTCTTACGGTGTTTTTGTGTTGTATTTTATTTTCTGCAAACAGCCTATCTTTTTGCCTGGCTCATTTTTCTAATGGGTTGTTGACCTTTAAGAGGTATAATTGAGTTTCTGTTATGTGTTCAGAGGGTAAGGCAGTGTGCCAGCTTGAGATTCTTTTGTATTTCAGAAGTGGAAAATTGTCTTTTAAATTAGAGAGAGAGAGAGCTTGCCAGAGAGTGTGCGTGTGAGTGGGTGAGGGGCAGAGGGAAAGAGAGACAGAATCCCAAGCAGGATCTGTGCTCAGCACGGAGCTGGACCACCAGACTTGATCCCATGACCCTGAGCCAAAATCAAGAGTTGGATGTAAACTGACTGAGCCACCCAGGTGCCCCCAAAAGAGGAAAACATGTCTTAAAAAACATTTTTTTTTAATGTTTATTTTTGAGAGAGACAGAATGCGAGTGGGTTAGGGGCAGAGAGAGAGGGAGACACAGAATCCAAAGCAGGCTCCAAGCTCCGAGCTGTCAGCACAGAGCCCGACACGAGGCTCGAACTCAAGAGCTGTGAGATCTTGACCTGAGCTGGTTGGATGCTCAACCGACTGAGCCACCCAGGTGCCCCAAAACGAAAAAATGTCTTAAGAATAGTTACATGAATTACTATTTAACTACTTTTACTATATAACTATTTGAAGTTATAACTATAGTTATAACTATAGTTATAACTATAGTTATAACTATAGGAGAAGTAGAGGGTGATAAAAAGATGGTGTAAAGGGGATTTCTGAAGTGGAATTTCCAAGGTTTCTATGGAAAAGCAGTATTTAAGCAGACGTCTGAAGAGATAGGTAGGAATTAGTGGGGTGGGGCTGGGGAAAGAGCATTCCAAGCAGTGAAGACAGCACGAACAAAGGCCCTGTGGTGGGAAGATGATTGGTAGTAATAGCTACCACTGATAGAGCACTTACTATGTATTAGACGTTATTTTAAGTATCTTTTACGTGTCCCTGCATTGAATTGTCATGTATTGTTTGTGTAGCATACTTCCCCCAAACCTTGCTCATTTAAAACAGCAAACATTTCTAGTCTCACCTATGTCTGCGGGTCGGGAATTTAGGAGTAGCTTAGCTGAGTGGTTCTGGCTCAGGGTCTCCAGCGGTGTACCTGAAGGCCACAGGGGATATCAATTGAGCACCTACGTGATGAATGCACTTGGGAGGAGAATTTCCGGGGCGAGCACTTCCGTTTGGACAGACAGTGCCAGAGAGGTTGTATTTTTGTATCGTTCGAAGTGGGGGTGTCTGGGCCCACACCCCCTGCACCCTGGGTATTAGCAAACACCTTGCGCTTTGCCAACCGAAGTGTGAAAACAAGAGCGCATATGGCCTCGATTTATATTCCTCTCAGCATGTAGCGGTTGAGCATCTTTTGGTATTGCCTAAAGAATTTTTATTTTTATATTCTGGGATTTGAGATAAATTCTTCTTAACAGTTCCTGTTTTTAGCTCATGGAGTAGTAACTCCCATGATTTGAAATAAGAGAATTGTTTTTTCTTTTCTTTTATTATTATTATTTTTTTAATGTTTATTTTTGAGAGAGACAGCGTGTGAGCAGGAGAGGGGCAGAGAGAGAGGGAGACACAGAATGCAAAGCAGGCTCCAGGCTCCGAGCTGTCGGCACAGAGCCCGACACGGGGCCCGAACTCATGAACCGCGAGATCATGACTTGAGCCGAAGTCGGACGCTCCACTACTGACTGAGCCACCCAAGCACCCAGAGAATTGTTATTTTGTACTTTCCTTTCTTTGCCAACGGGAGAGAAGGTCTCGGGGTACCTGCCTCACTGGGTCACCGTGAGGGCTAAACGAGTTACTACATGCAGAGTACTGAGCAAGTTGTTGGTACATAGTAAACATTCAATTAGTCTGTTTCTTTGTTGTTGCTGTTTCTTGCCTGTCTATCATCTGTCATCTGTCTGTCTCACTGTCATTGTCTTTTTATCTACTTCTGTTTGGCCTGGAGGAGAGCCCAGGCTGCCTGAGGCGGGTTGGTAGGTGGAGGGTAAAGGCATAGTTGTCTTACATGTTGCCCTTCAGCCTCCCCTCTGTTTGCAGACCCCCTCCCATCTTCTTGTTTCTTGCTGTCCCGCCGCCCCCTCTGCCCTGTCTTGGGCCCCAGGCGTATTCTGGCTGGGCTTTGGCTCCATTCATGGGGAAAGCCTTGCAGTGTGGCCTCAGGGGAGGGCAGGTCTTGGAGGCTTCTGGAGTGTTGGGGAGGCAGAATTTATTTCTCTACCTGACGGGAATCGATGGATTTACTGGGGGGGGGGGGGGGGGGCAGGGGGGAGCAAGTGACTTATTTTTGTGAAATACTTAGAAAAACTCTGAAGCTCTAAGGAAGTCCAGTGGAACCTTCTACAGTGATGGAAATGTTCTCTGTTACAATGTCTTCATAGACTTTTAGGATATCATCTGTGTTAAAAAAAAAAAAAAGCTTTAGTTGATTATGGAAGTGACTGGCATCTCTGAATCATTTGTAAAAAATGATTTTAAAGCTACTTCCCATTATGTTATTGAATATTTGTCTGAAAAATTTCTTGACGAGGGGCACCTGGGTGGCACAGTCGGTTAAGCGTCCGACTTCGGCTCAGGTCACGATCTCTCAGTTCATGAGTTCGAGCCCCGTGTCGGGCTCTGTGCTGACTGCTCAGAGCCTGGAGCCTGCTTCGGATTCTGTGTCTCCCTCTCTCTCTGCCCCTCCCCTGCTCACACTCTGTCTCTCTCCTACTCTCTTTCTCTCAAAAAATAAATAAACATTAAAAAAAATTTCTTGATGAACTCTTGAGGTTCTTGCTAGAACTGCTTTCTTTCCTGTTTATGTAAGCTTCTTTTTTTATTAGACGATGAATTTTTTGTTGGTTGTGTGTGGGGAGGTCTCTTTTTGCTTTGGGTTCTAGGAAGCTCAGTTGCCTTAGGTTTTCATTGAGTAGCTATTCTGGTAAAAGTGCCCTTTGCCTACCTCTGTTTAGTAAGACACATAGGTTGCTTTTCTCTTATGCTTATTCTAACATAGTTCTGTTGCAACATCGTTGGACATACTTGGGGTTGAAGAGGACATAAATGGATGTTGGCCCACTGTATTTTCTCAAGGCGCCATGAACTTGGCCCCTGTGGGAATTCCACCCACCCTGATATCTCAGCCCTAACAGACTCTGACAGTATTCCCAAGGAGACAGAATGTGGCTTCCTGGGGTTCTGCGCCTAAAGCATGTTGGCTTTGGGGCAGAGAGGTCTAGATGTGTGTTAACGGCTGCAGCATCTGCAGTGGGACCTTGGGCAAGTCAGCTAGTCTCTGAACCTGTTTGTGCATCCCTAAAATGGGATGACCGTAAGCACCTCAGGGTTGTTGCTGGTACTCAGTGTGGTAATTCCTATTCAGGGCTTAGTACAGCGGTGGCTTGTGGAAGGCCTTCAGTAAGGGTTAGTGACTCTTTTTTACTTACGGCTCAGCTTAATTCCAAGTTCTGTGGCGCTGCCTCCAGAAACGAGGTTACCACGAAATCTGTGCCCATCGTCCGTGCCCATCGTCCTCATATGGCAGTTCACTGTCTGTGCAGCTTGATTTTGAATTCCAGAATTGGGGAAGCCCTGCTTTGGATGGTGTCCCCTCTGCCTTACGTAGATAGGGATCACCGTGTATTTTGTGATTCTGGATGGAACACGTGTGTGAGCTAAACCGAACCTTCTCAGCGGGAGAGAAGGAAGGTCTTGCTTCTCAGTGGTTAGAAAGATGACGATAAGGCTGAGCCTGGGGGCCCTGGGACCCTGACATTCCTTCCCTTCTCTCGATAGGAATCCTGTTCTCATCCCCACCCCCCCCCCCCCCCCCCCAGTGTGTTGAGTTTCAGCTTATCTGATAAATATAATTGTACTTTTTTTTTCTCTATCAAGAAAAACCTTTACAACAGTCCGTTCAGATGGCCATAACTGCAGGTTTGAACTCCATCGCTCAGTGTTATTTCAGCTCTATTTCTTCCTACTTGGGGGGGGGGGGGGTTGTGGTGAGGAGAAATGGGAAGGGACAAGGCTGAGGTGGAGAAAGGAAGTCTTCTGGTGCCCAGGCTCCTTTTGCCTGGGACCCAGGAGGCTGGGGCGGCCTGCCCAGGTGTGCACGCGGCGCCACCTAGTGGTCCGCGGAAGCACCAGCAACCAGACACCTGCAGTGCCCCGGGTTCGCAACTTTTAAAAGGGATTGAAGGAAAGAGCAGGTTAATTGTCCAGAGGATCTGACAGGTAAGGAAGACAGCTTCAGTTGTGTGGAACAAAACAAATCTGCTCCCATCCCTCCATGCCTTCTCCTGACTTGTTCCTTCCACCTTTGTTTTAACGGATCGCCGTTTTTGCAAGGTGGGGAGTATCTTGAGAGCCACGCGTGACCATGTCTTTCCTGCTTAAAGTGTTTGTTAGGAGATCCTAACCTAGATGGTGGTGTGGTGTCAGTGCCATGCACTGAACTTTATTCTTGCAGCTATCACTTGTCATACTTTATATCATTTTATTTATTTACTTATTTATTTTAATGTTTACTTTTGAGAGAGAGAAAACACGTGAGCAGGGGAGACGCAGAGAGAGAGGGAGACACAGAATCCGAAGCAAGCTCCAGGCTCTGAGCTGTCAGCACAGAGCCTGATGCTGGGCTTGAACCCATGAACCGTGAGCCTGTGACCTGAGCCGACGTCGGACGCTTAACCGACTGAGCCACTCAGGCGCCCCAACTTCATGTCATTTTAAATTGCGTAAGTATTAGTCAGGTTTTGTTGGGTAACACACGGCTCCCAAGTCCACAGTGGCCACTGCAACATTTATTCCTTGCTTGTGGCTGTAGGTCACCCGGGGATGACCTGGGCTCCACTTCTCTCTCTCATTTGAGGATTTGGCCTCCGGCGGCAAAGGCTGTCTAATACTATAGCCTTCTGGCAGAGGACAGGGCTCATGAAAACAAACTCAATGAACACGCTCAGAGTCTCTGGTTGTACGTGTGGTATGTGATACCTGCTCACATTCCATCGGCCAAGGCAAGTTCTGTGGCCCAGCTCGAAGTCACGGAACTGCAAAGTGATTTTTGTTTACAGTGAACCAAAGCAAGGGGATGTAGCGAAGGAAGAATTGCAAGCCAGATTTTAGAAGATCCTGAAATGGCTGGGGTGCATAGGTCGGCTCAGGGATCTCTCTCCTCTGGCCTAGAGTAGCAGTCAGCAGACTTGTCCCTAAAAGCCAGAGAGTAAATATTTTAGGTTCGTGGTTCACATGGTCTGTGTGGCAACCACTGGCCTCTGCTGTTGTAGCTGAAAGCAGCCGTAGACCTAGAGTAATGGGCGTAGCTGTGTTTGAATAAAATTGTTGTTTACGGAAACACACAGGACTTCACTGTGGATCGTAGTTGGGGGACTCCTGGGTGAGACGTTCAGTGCTGGTTTGTATCAAGATGTCAACTTAACAAGGGGCGCCTGGGTGGCGCAGTCGGTTAAGCGTCCGACTTCAGCCAGGTCACGATCTCGCGGTCCGTGAGTTCGAGCCCCGCGTCAGGCTCTGGGCTGATGGCTCAGAGCCTGGAGCCTGTTTCTGATTCTGTGTCTCCGTCTCTCTCTGCCCCTCCCCCGTTCATGCTCTATCTCTCTCTGTCCCAAAAATAAATAAACGTTGAAAAAAAAAAATTAAAAAAAAAAGATGTCAACTTAACAACAAAAGAGAAATATCTCTTATTAGTTGGGAAACTCTTGGGGAGGCCAGTGAAACCCCACCCACCGTTGAGCATTGTTGAGCCATAAATAGTTGTTCCATTGTCACTGAATTTTCTAGGCAGCCAAAGTTTATTGTTTCTGGGTATGAAACCTCATTTTGTTGAACCGTTTTCTGTAGAAATGTCTGTAAAGGGTATTCGAAGCTCCTTGGTCTTTCCAAGGATGATGGGGGTTTAAGGTAATTTAACCTTCCTGGTGGATTCGGATTATCGTTCACGGACAGTGTTTGGTGAGGGACTTGGAGATGTGCCCTGAATAAGGGTAGTAGGTGTGCTCAGTGACCCTACGTTCACATGTGTTGTGGTTACATTTGTGTGTGTGTGACCACTTCATTGAGATATAATTCACCCGTTTAAAGTATATCATTTGGTGGCTTTTGGTTTACTCGCAGGGTTGTGCAGTCATTACCACAAATCAATTTTAGAACGTTTTCATCACCCCAGAAACTCCAGACCCTTTAGCTGTCACCTCCCCCCCACCATCCACTCCCATCCCTGTCCCCCATGTGGCTGAATGAATGAGCTTTCAGAGGGTGACCTCTCGGATTCTGCTGCCTGTGTTTTTTCTTGGCCCTGACAGGCTCAGTCCTGGTCTTGGAGAGCAGAGTGAGGGATCTTCTCGAACGGCCATCATGCTATGCAGGTGTACATGCAATAAACGCTTTCATTGCCCTGACACCTGTGCATCAGAATACATCACCTGAGGAGGAAGCTTTAACACTTGTCCTCTATTCTTATTATACCTTTATATTTCTTCATTTGTATTCTGCTTTGCAGGACGTCGTCCTGTGTAATTTTCTGCTCTTTGAATTTACATGTGTGAGTTTGAAACCTGGTTCGAGTAACATGGAATTGTTTCACGCTCAGGTTTTATTTGATTTATCTGTTTTGTTTGATTGCTTCTTGTTGGATGGCTGTAATGCTTTTTGGGGGATGAGTTTGCAATCTTTTAATATCCAGATGATCTCACTTCATGCTTTAAAAAAGTAACCATTGTTCACTTATAAACAGAATTTCCTGTCTAGGAAACAATTTAGATGAATAAGCAGTTGACTGCATTGAATGGTGGAGGCATGGTAGGCATTCGGATTTTATAAAATTGTGTTCTGTTAATAAAGTTTTCCTGATTTGACTTATGACTCTCTATCTCAGCATTTAACCTCAACGTTAATGGACTTTCATTCCATAGTAAAAGCTAACTTTGGGGAGGAGAGGACAGGTAGGAGGATGTGGGCTTTGAACCCTGGCAGCTGCTTGGCTGCCTTAAGAGCTTTAGAGAGGCTAACTATAAATAGTGGGTATAGGGGCGCCTGTGTGGCTCAGTTGGTGAGCATCCCACTCTTGATTTTGGCTCAGATCATGATCTCACTGTCATTGAGATTGGGAAAGAAAGAAAGGAAGAAAGAATATGTATGTGTGTGTGTGTGTGTGTATATATATATATATATATACACACATATATATATGTATATGTATATATATGCGTATACATACACATATATGTATATACACATATGCATACATATACATATATATTTACATATATGGAATAAATATGTATACAGGGAATAAAGTTTTTTGCAAACCAGAAAGCAGATGTAAGCAAAAAGTTAATAATTTTAAAACAGGAAACTGGATCTGAACCCCCAAAATTAGAGCAACAGAAGTCAAGGGGGGGGGGTTGGTGAGATGAAGTATAATAAGCTATCCCATCTGTCCTATGGAGAATTAGAAAAATATAGATTTACCTCCTAGTAACTTAAAGGGAACTACTTACCTGTATCAGTAAGATGAGGTTTGGCTGCATAAGAACAGCGCCCTCACCTGGTAGGATTTATGTAGCGTTGGTAGCACTCAATAAATGCATTGTTATTGCTGTTGTTTGTTATCATTCTAAAAAGTAAGCCGGATCCCTACACAACTTTCACACCCAATAAAATCCAGATGGCTCAAAGATAGAGTATCAAGAATGAGGCTGCAAAAGTGGTGGAGGTAAATATTGCTGGGAATTCTAATAATCTTGAGATGGGCAAGGCCATGTTAAGCCAGATGCAGGGGCTAGAACTGTAAAGAAAATAACGGATCATTTTCACTGTTTGAAAGCGAAGCCTTATACTGGGTTTCTTGCTGTGATACAGCGTATCTGTCCCTGAAAAGCTTGCATGGTCTGCAAAGTCGCGGGCCCCAAATGACAGTTCTGCGACTTTGTAACCGGAACGCTAAACCGTACAAAGCACGAAGGACACAACTGGTCGCAGGGCAAAGGCTGTGAGGCACGCAGAGGGCGGGGGCTCGGAGCCCTGCAGCTCCCCTGAAGGTGGGCACGGGAGGAAGAGCAGCCTCTGCAAGCCCAGAGCCACGCAAGGCTGGCGTGTGCCCCCTTGGGGATGGAGCCCTAGGTGTGGAGCGTATTTTACACTTCTTTAAGATAGGGCTGGAAGGGCTCCTGCCTGTGCAGTACAAGGGTGCCCTCCTCTTAGACAGGCATGTGAGCTCCCGGTAGAAAGGCCTGTTGCAGTACACAAGGCTGTGTGGACAAAGCAGGAACCATGAGTAGGTTTGCAAGACCAGTGACAAGCTTGGGAAACGATTGCACTATATTTGATAGCCAAAGGGTTCATCTAAGGCTCCTCTCTATATCGGTATTAAAGAAGAGATAAGCAAGAAAAAAGTATGTACGAGCATCCTGTAGTGAATTACAAATGGGGGCACCCGGGTGGCTCAGTTGGTTAAGCGTCTGATTTTGGCTCAGGTGATGACCTCACAGTCCATGAGTTTGAGCGCCGACTCAGGCCTCTGCGATCAGCATAGGCCTGTCTGCTTCAGATCCCCTGTCTCCCTCTGCCCCTCCATGGCTTCTGCTCTCTCTCTCTCTCTCTCTCTCTCTCTCTCTCTCTCTCTCAAAAATAAGCATAAAGGGGCGCCTGGGTGGCGCAGTCGGTTAAGCGTCCGACTTCAGCTCAGGTCGCGATCTCGCGGTCCGTGAGTTCGAGCCCCGCGTCGGGCTCTGGGCGGATGGCTCGGAGCCTGGAGCCTGTTTCCGATTCTGTGTCTCCCTCTCTCTCTGCCCCTCCCCCGTTCATGCTCTGTCTCTCTCTGTCCCAAAAAAAATAAATAAATGTTGGAAAAAAAAAATTAAAAAAAAAAAATAAGCATAAAAAAAAATTACAAATGACCAATATGTCTGTGAAAAAATGTTGGATGTCACTAAGAACTAAATGCGAATGGCCAACAGGTACATGAAGAGGTGCTCAGCATCACTAGTCATCAGGGAAATGCAAATAAAACACAATGAGCTATCACCTCACACCTGTGAGAATGGCTGCGATCAGAAAGACGAGACAGTAAGGCTTGGCAAGGATGTGGAGAAAAGGGAACCCGTGTGCGCTGCTGGTGGGAGTGTAATTTGGGGTGGGTGCTATGGTTCTTTCATTGCAAAACTGTGAAATGCTCGTGAATGGGGAATCTCGTCCCTGAATTGTGTCATGCGTTGAAAATGGGATACTGTGTAGCCCTTAAAAAGGAGTGGGATCCGAATTTATTGCCATGGAGCCGTGTCTGTGACGTATCGAGAGCATCACCGGTGAATTTTCCAAGATCTCTTTCGTGGAGAGACATAAAACCAAAGGAGGGGGAAAAGAGATTTTTTTCAAAGTGGTTTTGGGATTAGAGACCATGTTGTCTTCCTCCTGCTCCTTGTAAATCGGTGGCAGGCCCACCTGTGACGTTCTCTTCCATCAGCCAGAGGGATCTCACCCATACCTCTTCCTTCAGAATGTTCCCCGAATCCAGCCGCTTCTCTCAGCAGCATTCCTGAGACACCTTCGATTCTTGCCTGGACTGTGGCAGTAGCACCTTGGCTTATCCCCAACTGGTAGCCCCTTCAACCTGTCCACATAGCAGCCAGAGAGACCTGTTTCATCCTTGAGTCAGACTGTGGCACTCTTGTGGAGGGGCTTCCCAGTGCGGCCAGGGCGAGATCAGACTTCCTGCCATGGCCTAAACGTTCTAGACGCTCTGGCCTCCCTCCCCTCACCTGCATGGCTCTCCCTGCCCTGGCTCCGGCCATGCAGGATGCCTCTGGTTGTTCTTTATACTTACTCTTCCCTGTGTTTGGAACACTGTTCCCCCTAGATCTTTATTCCAGTTTCTGCCCCGATGACCCTTCCCCAGAAATGAACAAATCATTGTTATTCGTGGCTTTATAATATTTCATTCAGTTGGTATGATTTACTTAAATGCTGCTAGACACGAAGGTTGTATTTGGCAATGCAGTGACTTTTTTTTTTAATTTTTAAAATTAAGAAATTTTTTTTTTCAACGTTTATTTATTTTTGGGACAGAGAGAGACAGAACATGAACGGGGGAGGGGCAGAGAGAGAGGGAGACACAGAATCGGAAACAGGCTCCAGGCTCTGAGCCATCAGCCCAGAGCCCGACACGGGGCTCGAACTCCGGGACCGTGAGATCGTGACTGGCTGAAGTCGGACGCTTAACCGACTGCGCCACCCAGGCGCCCCTAAAATTAAGAAATTTTTAATTCAAGTATAATTAACTCAGAGTTATATTAGTTTCAGGTGTACAGTATAATGATTCAATTCTAGGGCGCCTGAGTGGCTCAGTCAGTAAGCATCTGACTTCAGCTCAGGTCATGATCTCACGGTTCATGAGCTCGAGTCCCACGTCAGGTGAACTGGAGCCCTGCTTTGGATGAGCTTGAGCCTTGTTTCTCTCCCTCTCTCTCTCTGTCCCTCCTGGGATTCTCTCTCTCTCTCTCTCTCTCTCTCTCTCTCTTTCTCTCTCTGTGCTCCTCCTGGGATTCTCTGTCTCTGCCCCTCACTCACTTGTGCCCCCCCAAAACAAACAAAAAAGAATTCTGTAAATTTCTCATCAAGGTAAGTGTACTGTTAATCCCCTTTATCCATTTTATCCATGCCTGCACCCACTGCCTCTGTGGCAGTTTGTTCCTGAATTTAAGAATCTGTTTTTTTTTTTGCAACGAACATCTTTTAAAAAGTGCATTGAAGATGTGACTGTTAACATGTAGGAATGTGCAGAAATAATTTACAGGTACTTAATGACTCCCATTTGTATTTGATAAGCTTTCTTTTTTTTTTTTTTAATGTTTATTTATTTTGAGAGAGACAGGAATAGAGAACAAGCAGGGGAGAAGCAGAGAGAGGGGGTGGGGAGAGAGAATCCCAAGCAGGCTCCACTCTGTCAGCACAGAGCCTGACACAGGGCTCGAACCCACAAACCGTGAGATCATGACCTGAGCTGAAATCAAGAGTCAGACGCTTAACTGACTGAGCCACCCAGGCACCTGAATCTTTCATTGTTTTAATTTCAGTTCTCATAAATAGTTGGCCCAAGCAGCTATTGTCATTGTTCAAGCAACGGTGATTTTTTTTTCAAGCTTTTATTTAAATTCTAGTTAGGTAACACATAGTGTAGTATTGGTTTTAGGAGTAGAATTTGGTGATTCATCACATACATACAATACCCAGTGCTCATCACAAGTGCCTTCCTTAATACCCATCCCCCATCTAGCCCCCTCTCACCTCCCTCCATCAACCCTCAATTTGTTCTCTGTGGTTAAGAGTCTCTTATGTTTTCTCTTCCCCTCTTTTCCCCCCTTCCCATATGTTCATCTGTTTTGTTTCTTAAATTCTGCATATGAGTGAAATCATATGGTATTTGTCTTGTTCCGATTATCTTTCTCTTATTTGGCTTAGAATAATATACTCTAGTTCCATCTACGTCATTGCAAATGGTAAGATTTCATTCTTTTTGATGGCTGAGTGATATTCCGTTGTGTATATATAAAACACATCTTCTTTATCCATTTATCAGTTGATGGACACTTGGGCTGTTTCCACAGTTTGACTGTTGTCAATAATGATGCTGTAAACATCAGGGTACATGTACCTCTTTGATTCTGTATTTTTGTATTCTCTGGGTAAATACTTAGTAATGCAGTTGCTGGATCATGGGGTGGTCTGTTTTTAACTTTTTGAGGAAACTCCATTCTGTTTTTCAGAGTGGCTGCACCAGTCTGCATTCCCGCTGACAGTGCAAGAGGTTCACCTTTCTCTGCATCCTCAGCAACATCTGTTGTTTCCTGTGTTGTTCATGTTAGCCATTCTGACAGGTGTGAGGTGTTGTCTCATCACGGTTTTGATTTGTGTTTCCCTGATGATGAGCGATGTTGAGCATCTTTTCATGTGTCTGTTAGCCATCAGGATGTCTTCTTTGGAAAAGTGTCTGTTCATGTCTTCTGCCCATTTCTTCACTGGATTATTTGTTTTTTTGGGTGTTGAGTTGGCTAAGTTCTTTATAGATATTGGGTATTAATTCTTTATCCGATATGTCGTTTGCAAAGATCTTCTCCCATTCCATAGGCTGCCTTTTAGTTTTGTTGATTGTTTCCTTTGTAGGAGCTTGTTATTTTGATGAGGTCTCAGTAGTTCATTTTTGCTTTTGTTTTCCTTGCCTTCAACAATGTGTCTAGCAAGAAGTTGCTGCGGCTGAGGTCAAAGAGGTTGCTGCTTGTTTCCTCCTCTAGGATTTTGATGGTTTCCTGTCTCACATTTAGGTCTTTCATCCATTTTGAATTTGTCTTTGTGTATGGTGTAAGAAAGTGGTCCAGTTTCCTTCTTCTGCATGTTGCCATCCAGTTTTCCCAACACAGTTTGTTGAAGGGAATGTTGTTTTTCCATTGCATATTCTTTCCTGCTTTGTTGAAGATTAGTTGGCCATGTCATTGTGGCTCCATTTCTGGGTTTTCTATTCTGTTCCATTGACCTGTATGCCTGTTTTTGTGCCAGTACCTTATTGTCTTAATGATTACGGCTTTGTAATATAGCTTGAAGTCCAGAATTGTGATGTCTCCCAGTGTCTTCTTTTCTTTCCCAAAAGAAAAACTTTGCTTTTCTTTTTCAGGATTGGTTGGACTATTGGTGGTCTTCTGTGGTTGCATACAAATTTTAGGATTGTTTGTTCTACCTCTGTGAAAAATGCTCATGGTATTTTGATGGAGACTGCCGTAAAATGTGTAGCTTGCTTTGGGTAGTATTGACATTTTAACAATGTTCTTTCAATCCATGAGCATGGAATTTTTTCCATTTTCTTTGTGTCCTCTTCAACTTCTTTCAAAAGTGTTCTCTAGTTTTCAGACTACAGATCTTTTACCTCTTTGCTTAGGTTTATTCCTAGGTATCTTATGGTTTTTGGTGCAGTTGTAAATGGGATCGATTCCCTGATTTCTTTTTCCGCTGCTTCATTATCGATATATCGAACTGCTGCAGATTTCTGTACAGTGATTTTGTATCCTGCGATTTTGCTGATTTCATGTAGTCTAGCAGTGTTTTGGTGCAGTCTTTGGGGTTTTCTACACAGAGTATTGCGTCGTTTGCAAACAGTGAAAGTTTGACTTCCTCCAAGCAAGGACCGTTTATGACAGCTTCGTGGAGCTATAGTTTCCACAACCATAAAATGTCCCCGTTGTAATCACACAATTTACTGATACTTCGTAGTTGATTTACAGAGTTGCAGTACTCCCCGAGTACCTACTCCGTCTCTCATTCCCGTCTTCAGTGTGTAAGGGTTCCCGTTTCTTCACATCCTCCCTGACTCCTGCCGTTGTCTCTTTTATTATAGTCATCCTAGTGATTGTGTAGTCGTGTGGCATTGTGGCTTTTCGGCAGGGACACTTTTGTTATTAGGAGTTTTTTTTCTTATTGTATTAAAATGCATATAATATTTCCCATGTAGCCATCTTGAAAGTGCGTAATTCAGTGGCATTTGGAGTATTCAGATGTGCGTAAGCACCATCCATTTCCAGCACATTTCATCACCCCCGAAGGGGACTTCCTACCCATTAGCGCTCACTTCTGTTCCTCCCTCCTCCTTGCCTCTGGCAACTACCCATCTGATGTGCTTTCTATCCCTATGGATTTATGCATTCTGGATATTTCACATAAATGGAATCCTACGATACGTGGTCTTTTGTGAGTGGTTTCTTTCACTTAGCACGATGTTTTCGGTGTTCATTCACCTAGTAGCATGTATCAGTGCTTCATTCCTTTTTGTCCTTTTTTAATGTTTTGTTTATTTTTGCGGGAGAGAGAGTGCAAATGGGGGAGGGCAGAAAGGAAGACACAGGATCCGCAGCAGGCTCCAGGCTCTGAGCTGTCAGCACAGAGCCCCACACGGGGCTCAGGGCTCAAACTCACAAACTGTGAGATCATGACCTGAGCTGAAGCTGGACGCTTAACTGACTGAGTCCCCCAGGCGCCCCGGTACTTAATTCCTTTTTAAGGCTGAATAACATTGCACTGTATGGATATACCGCCTTTTCTTTTTGTCAGTTCACGCATTGGTCATTGGTCATTAGATTGTTTCTACCTTTTGAGCCCTAGGAAGAGTGTTAGTGTGAGCATTTGTATACAAGGTTTTGTTTGAATACCCGCTTTCACTCCTTTTGGCTGTAAACCCAGGAGTGGAATTGCAGGGTCACATGGTGATTCTGTGTTTACCTTATTGAGGACCTGCCAGCCTGTTCTCTAGAAGGGACACCTCGTGTGTGACAGAGGGTGATACCACTGCTTACGCTGGAACAACAGGCACGAACTGGGCCTGTTTGGGGCAAGACAAGACGCATGGGCGTCCGTGCCCAGCCCGGCCCCTCCACCTCCTCTGTTCCCTTCCCTCCTGGTGTTAGCCACCACCTGCCGGTGTGCTTGGTTCTCTTGAATATTCTTTTTTTTTTTTTTTTTTTAATTTTTTTTTCAACATTTATTTATTTTGGGGACAGAGAGAGACAGAGCATGAACGGGGGAGGGGCAGAGAGAGAGGGAAACACAGAATCGGAAACAGGCTCCAGGCTCCGAGCCATCAGCCCAGAGCCTGATGCGGGGCTCGAACTCACGGACCGCGAGATCGTGACCTGGCTGAAGTCGGACGCTTAACCGACTGCGCCACCCAGGCGCCCCCTCTTGAATATTCTTAAATGTCTATTCCGTGTGTATCTTTTCTTGCCCCTGGGGTGTTGAAGTCCCAAGTCAGAGAGAGAAAAGAAAATCCCTAATGCAGTGACCATCCTTTATTTCTTTAAAAAAAAAAATAGGGGTAAAATATACACAACACAGAGTTTATCATTTTAACCATTTCTAACTGTACTGTTTTGCAGTGTTAAGCGCACTCACGATGCTGAGTAAGTATCACCTTCATGCATCTCCAGAACTTTTTCCTTTTCCCCAGCTGAAACTGTTCCCTTTAAAAGCTAACCCCTGTTCCCCTCTCCCTCCAGCCTCGGGCAACTACCATTCTACCTTCTGTCTCCATGAATTTGCTACCCTGGCTCTGAGCTGTCGGGACCTCATGTGAGAGGAAGCATATGACGTTTGTCCTTTTCTGACTGGCTTATTTCACTTAATGTAACGTCTTTGGGGTTCATCCATGTTGTAGCCTGTGTCAGAATTTCCTTCCTCTTTAAGGCTGAGTGATACTCCACCGTGTGAATAGACCACGTTTTGGCATCCGTTCATTGATCGATGGCCACTTGGTTGCTTCTCCCTTTTAGCTGTTGGTGAACAATGCCGTTAGGAGCGTGGATGTACAAATAGGTATTGAGGTCCCTGCATTTGCTTCTGGATATATATCCAGATTTGGAATAGTTGGGTCATAAGGTAGTTCTGTGTTTAACTTTTTTGAGGAAGCTGGTTATGTATGTTTTTATCAGATGCACTGTAAACATGCTTGTATATTTTGTACTTTAGATGTTTTGGATTCCTTTCTTAGATTTAACCCTGCATGTGAGAGTACTGGTTTAAGGGCCACGACCAATTTTTGGTTCTCCAGACGTGCTGTCACGCTGTTTGTGCAGCTGTGAACACTTTAATTACGATCACACGGACACTGGCTATTTTCATGTAAAATCCACTCCCCCCACCCCCGATAACTTAATAATGATACAATCTATACTTTGAAGAGAAACTATCAAGAAAATCGGAAAACCAAAGTATTTTTATTCTATTTGTCTCTTACTAAAACAAATTGCTTTTTTTTTTTTTTTCAACGTTTATTTATTTTTGGGACAGAGAGAGACAGAGCATGAATGGGGGAGGGGCAGAGAGAGAGCGAGACACAGAATCGGAAACAGGCTCCAGGCTCCGAGCCATCAGCCCAGAGCCCGACGCGGGGCTCGAACTCACGGACCGCGAGATCGTGACCTGGCTGAAGTCGGACGCTTAACCGACTGTGCCACCCAGGCGCCCCAAATTGCTTTTCTTTTTAAGTTTATTTATTTTGAAGGGACCTAGTGCAAGTTGGGGAGGGGCAGAGGGAGAGAATCCCAAGCAGGTTTCTCTCTGCCAGTGCAGAGCCTGACACGGGGCTTGAACCTCTCAAACCGTGAGATCATGAGCTGCGCTGAAACCCAGAGTCAGTTGCTTAAGTGACTGAGCCACCCAGGCGCTCCTAAAACGTATTCTAACGGGTAGTAACACTTCCTGTTTTTTGTGCAGGTTTGACTTTGGGCTGGATTTATACGCATTAGTTTTTCCTTTTAAAATATCCATACAGTTCAAGCTGTATGTCTTACTAGTAGAATCAGTCCAACCTGTAATGTACTGTCCTCTGCCTGTCTAGGTCTCTATACAAAGCCCACGGGAGGCACTATTCCTGAAAAACTGGATTTGGTCTTGCCATTTGGGGGCCTGCGTAGCAGGCTCCTTCTTTGACTTTGCCCTGCCTCTTGCCCTCTCTCGTTGCACCACAACCTGGCGTGTTCCGGCGGACAGTGCCGGGTCAGTTGCACGTGACTGCACTTGAGCGTCATGTCACAGACCCTACTTGGACACGGCCATCGGGCGGATCGGCCGTCTCTGCCGCAGCGTTCCTGCTGGGGTAGGGATCATCCGAGCTGGTGTTCCTGTGTGGTTATGTGAGAGCTCAGAACCTGACACCTAGTCTCTGTGGAATTGACCCCATGTGATTGTTGATCCTTTTTCTTAGAAAGAGTTGCTTCTGGTGGCACTTAAGGCCACAGCCACTGCTGTTTCTTTCTGTAGTTTTGTTGGCCGTTTCTTTCCCTTTCCATGGGGGTTTCTCTGTGTGGCCCTGCCTGTCCTGGAGACCCCCTCTGCTGCCCACAGCGAGGGAGCTGGCCCTTAGTGGGGCGAGGCGGAAGAGGAGGAGAAAGAAGGGTTGTGCCTGTCTCTTTGGGGCTAGAATGTGAGCCGAGGCGCTGTGTGGGGACAGGAGGGCCTTGTGTGTGGTCCCTCCACTGCTTAGCCGTGAGACCCCCCCCTCCCCCCACCCCTTCCCCTGTGTAAGGGGAAGGGGTGGCTGAGGACGGGCTCCCTGGGAGCTCACACCCGTTCTCGTGAGCGGTGTCAAAACGGTCTTGCGTGGAAGTAGGCGCAGATCAGAGGTGTGGGAAGGACGGAGCCCACAGAGAAGCCCGTTTGCCCTTGTGTTCTGTTTGCACGTTGAGCCACGCGCCTTACTTACTGGTGTTGTTTTTAAAGAAGGCAAATTTAGTTAATGAAAACCACCAGAGGCTGCCAACTCTCAAATGTTGGTGTGCAAGAACCGGTCGGAGGTACTTGACATAAAAGCCAGTTCCTGGTACAGAAGGTCTGGGGTGGCACCTCGGGAGCCACCTGAAGACCCCCTCGTAGAGAAGCCCGCCCGTTGGTAGTGTCACCCCCAGGTACGGTTTTCCGGAGGGTTCCTCAGCACAGGTCAGTGAAGGAAGGGAAAGGCTTGCTTGCAGATTCCCTCCCTAGAGGATCTTCACCAGGACCCGCCAGACTGGGAATGAGCCATGTGTGAATTAGGGTTGGGAGGAAGTGGGCTGGGGTGTGGGGTCCAGCTCGGCCCCTTACGAGCAGAGTCACTTAGGCTCCTCACATCACCTCTGAGACTTGGGTTTCCTCATTTGTAAAATGTGTTCTTCATCCTCACCGTGCCTGCTGGTTGGTGAGGGTGGATGACGTTCAGGAATAGGTCCACATGCTTTGGGTCATTCCGCAAATGTTTATTGAGCGCTTACTGTTTACCAGGCAGGGTGCCGTGTAAACTGTAGGGCACACATCAGCATCCAAGATGGCACTGTCGCTTTCCGAGGCTTCTCACGTGCTCGGCCGTGTACCAGTCTGGGGTCTGTTGCCAGTTGCTCAGTGACATTTGGGCGCCTCCTCAGCCTCTCTGAGTACAGTCCCGTCTTCTGTTAGCTGAGATGGTTGAGCCAGTGGTTTTTAGCTCCGGTGGTCCCTTTGTAGACCAGTGGTCCCTTTGTAGGTTGTGAAATCACAACTTTTGTGGTGTAGACCGTAACTCCTAACACAGTTCCCCGAAGATGCATAGGTAAGGCTCTCAACCGTGTAACCCTGTAATGGGAGTTTTCTAGAAAGACACCAGTTACAAAGTATCAAGTGTCTCTGGCACCAGTATGGCGTGTGTGTAAGTCTTTGAGTCTGCACCCTTTCATCTTAATAATTTCAAGAAAAATGAATTGTTTCCAAGTCTGTACAAGTGGTTTGCAAGTGGCCAAGTAGGAGAGGGGTCTTGTCTCTTGCCGTCTTGCAAACATTGCTGCAGGTTTACCATCCCTGCTAAACTTAATGGGTGGTAAGAAGCTTGCTTCCTCAAGCACAGCCCTGGGGTCACACTGTTCAGCCACCGTCCTTGTGGCCAAGTGGAAACTTGGTGGGTAAAGAAATGGAGTGGGGTTGGGGGGGGGGGGCGGAATAGAAAACAGATGGGTAGAATAAGGCCAGTTTTTATGAGTTAAGGTTCCTTTACTTTTCTTTGCCACCTTTAATGTAGCCTAGAACATTCTCCCGAGGCGTAGCGTTGAGGCATCATGGGAAATCCCAGAGCACAAACAGGAGGAACACACACATGCTTAATTTGACCCTCAGGTGTTTATAAATTTTTATTTTTATTTTTTGAGAGACAGAGGGTACAAGTGAGCAAGGCGCAGAGAGAGAGAGGGAGAGAGAATCCCACAGGGGGCATTGGGGGGTGGGGTGGGGAGAGAAGGGGAGGGGGAGGGGGAGGAGGAGGAGAAGAGAGAGAGAGAGAGAGAGAGAGAGAGAGAGAGAGAGAAGTAGAGCTCACCTGATGCGGAGCTCAAGCTCACCAACTGTGAGCTCGTGACCTGAGCTGAAGTCAGTTGTGTAACTGACGAGCCACCCAGGTGCCCCGGGTGTTTACAAAATTCTGAGTGAGTGTACGACTTTTAAAAATCAAGAAATCTCCTGTAAAAATGCAGGTTGAGGAATCAGCATAACCAGGGCCACGAGCACCTCGTGGCTGGAGCAGGATGTGCTCTACGCAGTTCTTGGTCTGGCTGCTCACACACGTGTGGGCAGGAATAGAGCTTTTCTGCAACGCCACGCCTTTGTTCCATGGATGCAGAAATGGAGCTCCCGACGGAGGAAGATGGGGCTTGCCGGGGTGACGGGAGAAGTTGGGGACGGAGCCAGGCCCGGCGTCCCCCCCTCCAAGCTCCTGGAACAGTGCTCCTGCTGTACCTGGGCCTCACGCACCTTCCAGCAGGGGGCAGTCATGCTGCTGGTGTGCCTCACCATCTGTCTCTTCCCTGACTTTCCCCCTGCCCCTCCCTTCCCTGACTGTGCCAGTTTGTTCTCAGAAAGCCTTCCTCTTTGTCCAGCACGGTTCCCTTTCTCCTTTTGTTCTTTCTACTCCCCCTGCTGTTGCCCCAGGATCTCCTGGAGCCTGGGTGAGTATTTAGGACGCTTCTCCCCTACATTTGTGCACTTTCCTGCTCTCCTGGGCCCAGAGCCCTCCAGCTCTGGCCTGCAGACAGGAGGCCCCAGAAACCCCTACGGAGCCACCGCCCCCCATCTGGGGGTGGCCACCGCTCAGAGCATGTAACTGCGTGGTCCTGGATATGTCGATTTCTTCTGAGAGGCCAGGGAGCTGTGTCTTTACATGAGACTCCCTGGTTTTTAAACGTCAGACACTAATTTAGAGCTGCCTCCTCTGCTGTAAAATGTTAAGCTTTATCTCACGCGCCTGGCAAGTTCCGTGAAGACTGCCGTGCCACCTATGTATCAGAGGGGCCTCTTCTAGCCCCTCTGTGGGAGGGAGGATCTGGCCCCAGTCGGGTGTCAAGTGGACGTAGCTGCACTTTTAGGCCCGGAACTTCCGGATGCCTCGCAGGCTCCAGCACCGTGTCTCAGCTCCCAGAGAGCCCTAAATGTACCTCGGGTCGGGGGACCCACTCTAAAACGTATGCCTTGGAGAAGGCCTCTGAAGGGTTCTACCTGCAAACAGGTGAAGAGATCTGTTGTGGTTTGCTCCCCAAGTGTTGCCGTAAGAATAGGGGGCCTTGGATTGAATCGGTGTTTGCTGCGTGATCGAGGGGACATTCACCTCCCAGCGGGCCTTACCTCTGTGCTGAACAGAAACCTAGGGGGATGCCAGGAGGGGCCTGACAGCACTTGGCACTACGCGACTCCACCTCCTCTGTGCCGAAGGCTGGGCCTTGGTCCATCCCGGGGACATGGGGCTGCCAGACTAGCCCTCCTCCCTGTTGGTGATTCGTCCTCGCCTTTGTCCCCGTTATTTATGGAGCGCTCAGTGAGCACTTACTCTTGCCCAGCTGGCTGTAAAGGTGGCTAATTCAGTTCTTTCTCCTGAGGGGCTTACAGTTAGTGAAGAGGGGATTACAGAAAACACTCATAACATCGCAGGGAAATAGTCGATGTGCTACATACATAGCCACGGGACAGAAGTCAAGGAAAGCTTGAAATACAAGGTGACATTTGAGTGGTATTTTGAGATGGAGTTTGCTGGGCAGTGAAGGGCATTCTAGGCAGCTAGGACAGCTGGTGTCAAAATCAAGATTTGTGAAAAACCGTGCTTAGCAAATGTTGAGAAGTTGGTGTGGCTTAACTGAAGGGGTACTGGAGAAAAGAGCAGAGACTGCACTTGATGAGAAAGGCCGTTTTAGTAGAGACTAAGGTAATAGTGGCTTCAACAAGGTCGACATTTCCTTCTTCCCCTCTTACAAGCCCCAGGGGCAGATTGGACCCCACCAGGTGGTCCCAGGCACCCTGGGTTGCCCTGCTGTTGCCTTTAACTTGTGTGGCTGAAGGTGGTTTCAGCACCAGCCCCCTCTCTGCATCCCACAGCTGGAGAAGGCGAGGCTCGGGAGCTCTGTGAGCATCCTGATAACCGGGCACAGGGACATACCGTACTGCAAGGAGAGATGGGAAATGTAGTTTTTAGCCGGGTAGCCACGTGCCCAGCCACACCTTGGGAATTACGTTACCAAAAGGAAGAAGTAGAAATTGGGTTTTGGGAAACCTCTGTCCCCACAGCTTCTTAGGAAGGCGGGTGTGGGCTGAATCATGAAGTACTTTATAGGGAGCTGGGAGGTTTTTTTTTTTTTTTTTCCTTTTTTTAAGTTTATTTATTTTGAGAGAGAGTGAGAGAGAGCATGAGCAGGGGAGGGAGGGGCAGAGAGAGAGAGAGGGAGAGAGAGAATCCCAAGAAGGTTCCACACTGCCAGCATGAAGCCCCATGCGGGGCTTGAACTCACGAATTGTGAGATCGAGACCTGAGTCGAAATCAAGAGGTGGATGCTTAACTGACTGAGCCACCCAGGTGCCCCCGAGGAGCTGGGAGGTTTCTAAAGCAGGGCAGTGCCATGTTTTAAAAACGTCTTTCCACAGATGGGTCCAGGGGAGGTGTGGCTGGCAACCATAGAGCTGTTGTAGTAACTGGAGAGTGGAGAGATACGAAGGGCTCAGTCCACCCTGACAGCCGGGGTGAGCCTGGCCTTTCGAAGGTTTTACATGCTGGGGCTCGGTGGGTTCTGGGCTGTGGTTGCTGCACACTTGCCAGAAGCCAGGGACCTGTTGGGGTCTGGGTTAAAACGTGTTATCCGAGAACACGTTTTAATGTTAATGATGTGGGTTGGAGCTTTGGAGAAATGATGACCGTTAGGAGCATAAAGGGGTCCTTTCCTCTAGGTTTGGCCAACAGTGTTCTTTTATACCTTGAGCTTGAGTCAGTAAGCCCCAAGAGAGGGGGCAGGGCCATCCTTCTCAGGCCCCTGATCCTTCGTGGTCCCGCAGACAAGTTACTTTACTTCTCCATTCTGCTTCCCGTGCTCTGGAAGAAACATTCTGACATCTCCCTAATTTGTCAGTGTGTTTAATTGAACATCCCGACCATACTTACGAAGTTGTCTCCCTGTTTAGAGCAAAAACTTCCCGATCAGAATATGCTGGGAAATCGTCAGCGTTTCTCATGTGCCTGCCTGGGAGATGGGCTGCAGAGGGCAGAGGGAGGGGCACGGCTTTCAGTCGGACAGCTGAGGCTTCTCGAACGGGATCTGCCACTTACCTGTGTGGCCTTGACCAACAAGATATTCCATAGCCCCTGTGAATCTCAGCTTCTGCATCTATAAACCAGAGCCAATATTATGTGTGTCCCAGATTTCTTGGAGGGTCAGGGAGTGCCCTGAAGGCAGCTGGCTTGGGCCTGCCACAGTGCAGAATTCCTGGGGAATTCTCGGAGGCTCTCTTACTGTTTACTCAACCTCAGGCCTTGGTACGTCTTCTCCATGCGGCAAATGTGGCGTCCCCTCCACTGGAGGTCCCCAGGGCTTATGGTCTCTATAATCCTTCCCTATGCTCTGATTCTCTGGGCCGTCCAGGCAGCTGAAAACTTGCCGTGTTTATATGACTGGTCACATTATGGCAAAATCAAATACACAGAGTTTTTTAAAAAGACGTTTTCGCACACTCTCGCTTTTTGATACTTTTATCTCGCCGGCCATCATGTGCTTCTAGGAAAATGATGTCTCTTGGGCATAAGGACCCACATTGTAAATAGGTTGACCTTCAGCCCTGGAAATGTGGAAGGACAGGTCAAGGCTCAGAGTTGGAGCAGCTGCCAACATGCTCAGAAGTGACACGTTATTCTTAGAAGGGATTTTTGTTTAAGATTGTTGCCTTCCCCACCACCCAAAGCAGTGACGCTGGAAGATTCTAGCCTGTTGTGAGGGTGAGTCACTCAGGAATGTGTTGGTCTCCTGCCTCTCTCCCTAGGCATAGGCTGGCACGGTCCTTTGTGGAGCCAATCCATGTTCAGTTGAGAGATGCCACCAGCTGTGCGTCAGCCCTCCTTGACCCCACGTCCCCTTTTCACAAGGCTGCCATTTTGTAGCCATGAGGCCTGTCCTCAAGACGAACATTGTGGGAACTTACTCTTCACCTGATTGTGAGAGAAGGAAATATTCACTTAATTATGGGCCCATCTTGAGCCTCTTGGTGGCGTTTTGTTCTTGGCGGGAGGTGGGAAGAAATAGGACACGTCTGTCTTGAGGTTGGGCTGTGGGCTCTGTCCCCAGGGAGGAGGTAACTTCTGTTCGCGGCAGAGCGGCTCCGGTCTGGTTTTCACTGGCTGCTATGCCAAGAGCACTTGCAGTGGCATTTCCCACGTTAGGCAGAGAAATCAAATGTTCAGATTCTGTCCCCACCCCCACCTGCCAGTCCCAGAAGCTCCAAGTAAAATTCTAAATGTCTTCACTTTGTATTTATTTTCTTCTCTTTCGTCGGTGCTCGAAAAACCACACTGACTTCCTGAATCGAAATGCTCTGCAAAGAAGCTTTGCAAATTAAATTGAGCAAGAAGAGGGTGTGTGGGGCGGTAGGAGGTAGAGGGAGTCTGACAGGTCTCAGTGGGCTCCTGCCCAAAGGGAAACACTGGGTCACTGAACGCTCTCTTTACCTGTGCTTCTGTGTTTTTTTTTTTTCCCCCTACTGTGTGGCCTTAGACCCGAAGGACACAGGAATGTAGGTAAGTCTCTGGCATAGCTATTCTTCTGGGCACAGATGTCACACCCTGCTGGAGTGTGAGTGGCCACGTGGCCACAGCCCCGCCGCTGCCTTTGCCTTGGTTCAGCCCGGAGAGGAGCAAAGGGACCGGTCTTCCCTGCTGTGCCGGCTTTGGTCTCCAGCAAACCCCTGCCCGGGGCCCTTCCTGCTCCCCCCGCCCCCCGCCCCCAGGCTTGCCGCACCCCGGGGCCAGCACCCCGGGACCCACACTGTTTGCTCCACTCATTTCCTCTGTGTGTGTTCAGGCCGGACCTTCCTCCTTTCCTTCGATGCCTCCTTCCACGTCCTCGGGCATGACTCATAACTGTGATCTCTTGTCAGCACCTCTTGCTTACTTCCCCTCGCTGTCGTGTGGTTTCGTTGATCTCCAGAGGGTTTTCTTCTCCTCCCTGCACTTCGGAGAGGGACAGGGGACGGGAGATTGAATCCTCTGCTCTGCCCTCCACCTTGACCCAGTCCCCCACCTGTGTTTACTACTGCAAGGCAAGACCATTGTGCAATAACCTTCTGGAGAATTGCTCTTATTCTATTCTTATCTTTTGAGTGGTTTTTCTCTTGGAAGGCTCATTCCTAGAGCAAGAGACCGAGTTAACTCTCTTCTTTTGTCCAGCCATGAGCACCGTAGGTGCTTCGGTTTATTTATGGGTTAACAAGACCACCACTGCTTACACCTGCCATTTACCATCGTGGGTCCCAGTCAGTATATGACTGATGTCAGAATCAGCTGAGAGATAATCAGCACTCACCCATTAGCATTTATTATTTTTTAAAGTTATTTGTTTATTTTGAGAGAGAGTGTGTGTGCTTGTGGGAGGGGCAGAGAGAGAGAGAGAGAGAGAGAGAGAGAGAGAGAGAATCCCAAGCAGGCTCTACACTGTCAGCACAGAGACTGAAGCGGGGCTCAAACTCATGAACCATGAGATCATGACCTGAGCCGTAACCAAGAGTCAATGCTTAACTGACTGAGCCACCCCGGTGTCCCCCCATTAACAATTATTTAATTCGTTCTTCCTAGGGGTAGAGAAGTTGCCTAAGATTGGGCTTATCCTGGGTACTTAGATTTTTTTTTATAACAGTTTAATTAAAAGGTCTCTTTAATGTGCTTTATATGGATTGATTCACCTTCACAGGCCTTATGGTGCACCCCCTGAGCGCAGTCTGGGCCAGGACCTATGAGGGGTGAGGGGGTACGGGTGGTGGATTGAGAACAACTGTTGATGGAAATTTGCCATCTCACAGGGAGATGGGTTGAATACTAAACTACCCAGAGGACAGAGCTTAATAAGGGCAGCAATAGAAGAGCTGACAAAATGCTGTGTGAATATACAAGGGAGGAGAGAGGTTAGCTCTGCTTGAGGTGTTCAGAACACCAGCGTATCTGGGAAGAGGTGGTATCCCAGCTCTGCCTTGACGGAGGGACACCGGTTACTTTGGTTGGAAGCCCCACAAGAGTACAAGCGTTGCAAGCACAGGACCATAACTGTGGTGTTTACTGTTGCATTTCCTATGTCTCTGGGACGCAGAGTGTATTTGGATGGATGAATGGAAAGAAATATGGGTGGATAAAGTTGAGTGAATGAATTAAATGGAGGCAGAATCCTACGTGCGGGGGGTGGGGGGTGGCTTGAATGGTAAGAGTGGCAGGAAGAAGTTGGGCATACTGGTGAAATTATAACTGGTTTGGCTTATACGTAGAATGATTGAAAGAGAATGGTCGGAGGAAGGGTTGGGAAGGATGACTGAGCCCAGAAAGCATGGGAGTTGTGGCTTTACTTTGAAGAAAGTGGGTGGCTTTCTTTGAAGAAAGTGACTATTTCAGGTGGGTGTTCTAAATTTTGAGAATGGAATTTAAATAGGAAAAAGACGCCCGACGTGGCCTCGCCTGGCCTCTCCATGCTGTAAGTAGCCGAAGACACCTGCTGCGGCCACAAGGTCATTTAGTTCAGCAGCGAGGCCGAAACCAGTCCGGGCTCTCACTTTGCCATCTTCTCGCCTCCAGACGTGTGCAACAGCACCGATCTTCCGGAAGTCGAGATCATCAGCCTGCTGGAAGAGCAGCTGCCCCATTATAAGTTAAGAGCTGACACCATCTACGGTTATGACCACGACGACTGGCTCCATACGCCCCTCATTTCTCCAGATGCCAACATTGACCTCACGACCGAGCAAATTGAAGAGACGCTGAAGTACTTCCGTGAGTAGTTCCCTTTGGTCTCGTCCGTGACGGGCTGTGCTGGTTAGCCGTGGCCCCACGTGGGACTTTGTACTGCTTAGCAGGTCTTACGGCCTACCGTTCGTGAATGAGTGTGCCAAGAAATGCGGCAATAGGATTTAGCTACATGCAAGGCCTTGACTTTGAGTGTTCTGAATAGAAGTCTTAGAGTGGTGGGGACTAAGTATGAATTTTCATGTGAGCTAGTTTTAACTGTACAGAAGAATTTGAAAAGGCTCCCATTTCCCCCCCTTATCAACATACCATGTGAGAACCTAGAAACCCTCACTGGGAAGGAGTTTGCATTTAAACCAAAGGTACCGGGAACATCTTGGCTGCTTAGTATTATTTGTATGACACAGCAAGACACATATACCAAGGCTGATAATTTATTTTGTATTTTTTAATTGAGGTATAATTGACATATAACATGGTATTAATTTCAGGTGTACAACATGATTCAATATTTGTATACACTGCGAAACGATCCCCACAGTAGGTCTTGTTAACATCCCTCCCCATACATAGTTACAGAAAAAGTTTTTTTTTTTTTTCTCATGGGGCGCCTGGGTGGCTCAGTCAGTTGAGCTTCTGACTTCGGCTCAGGTCATGATTGCTGCTATCAGCATGGAGCCCACTTCAGATCCTCTATCCCCCTCTTTCTGTCCTTCCCCTACTCGTGTTCTCCCTCTCAAAAATAAATAAAAAACATTAAAAATTAAAAAAAAATTGAAATAAAAGATTAAAAAAATTTTTTCTCATGAAAACTTTCGAGATCTATCAGCAATTGTAAATACGCAATATAGTATCATTAACTATAGCCACCGTGCTGTATATTATATCCCCATGACCTATTTATTTTATAACGGGAAGTATGTACCTTTTGAGTCCCTTCACCTATTTCTCCTACCCCTTCCCCCCAACGCCCCCCAACTCCCTGCCCCTGGCAACACCAGTCTGTTCTCCATATCTGCGAGCTTGGTTTTCCAAGGCTGATGGTTTCTGTGTGAGAGCCCACTAGGCTGGTTATTCAGGAAAGTCAAAATGCTGCTCCCACAGCAAACCAGTCATGCCTTGGGCTGCAGCAGCTGACACCTGGTAGGGTGAGAAGCATACTAGGGTTTGTTTGTTTGTTTGTTTTTTCTCCCAGTGTGTGATGCCAAGGGTGTGAAACCTGATTTTGCAGATTTGGGAAAACATGTGATAATTTAAAAAACTCATGCTCATGATGCTTCCAGTGTTCATTCAAGAGGTGCCTTTGTAGAAATAATTGTACTCTTTAGAAATTCAATGTAGCCCTATCAAGTTGGTGGGACAGACCAGCCCTCCTTGGTCATGATACCTCAGACTTTTGAAAATTCAGGTTAACTTTAGCCCAGTCTAATTGGTGACGTCACTTTCAAGGTGACATCTTTACATACCTGCGTGTCACTGTGCCACCTTTGAAATAAAAAGTACAGCAGTTCTGTTTCTACTTGGTGGTAACTTGGTTCAAAACCAGCTCATGATACAGCTGTAAGTTTCTGTCACTATTTTTTCAATACAGAGTGATCTCCAGCGTTCTTGAATTTGTGAAATCGTTTATAATAAACAAGTTGGAACTTCAAGTTTCTCTCTTAGCATGTATCTGGGGCTGTTTTCACATTTTCTCTATTGGATGTTAATGAGAAAGGAATCTTGTTTAAACTGACCTGTGTTTTTATACTTAGGGCAAATCCTACAAGTCTCTGTGAACACTGTAGATATCAGTTGTGATAGGAATAAAAATAGAATTATCCACACCAGGGCAGATAGTTAGCACGTAAGACTTGTACCAGTGTTCACGTCAGAGCTTTAGAATTTCCAGCATGTCTGGTTGTGTACAGGAAGCTCTTTGCCAGTCACTTTTGTTGACTCACGGTATCTGTAACAACAAGAGACGTGGGGTTGGGTGGAAAACTGTGTCCGGAGTAACCTCCTTGGCAGGTTCTCTATTTGGTTCCTTCAGACTTCTCTGCGGTAGGATTCGCCACAGAACCACTTTTTCAAAAATCCCCGTGTGTTCCTTACTCTTCTTTACGAGACCCTCCTGTGATTCTGCAGGACCCCGCGTGGCCACTTCTGGCGAGGCAGGCTCCTGGGTCCCTTCTCCTGCACAGATTAAGCACGTACATTCGCAGCATCACGGGAACCATCCATGGGCAGTACTTAACTGTCTGCGGAGAACTTCCGTTTGAATTGCCTCCTTCATCCCTGTGAAATGTCTGCAGTTTGGGCAAGGCTGATCTGATTATCGAGGAAGAGGAAGCATGGAGGGCTCCTAGTGTTTGTTCCATAGCACCGACCTCCAGCTCCTAAAATCCTTGCAACAGTATGCTGGAACGGGCACCGTGGCCCGTTTCCACATGTTCATTCTGCTTTTAGTTATATATGTGAGAGAGGGAGAAGAAAGAAATCCTGGCGGATTTGGTAGTAGGTAACACAAATTATACTAAAATTGGAAGAAGCGAAATAAACACTGAGCAGAGATTCTGAAAATTCTTAAGAGGGTGGTTGCATCCCAGTCTTGCTTTGTATTTTCTTCTGTGGTACTTGCACTTAGAGCCAAGTAGGTATTGCTAACTGTTGGTTAAATGAATGATCAGAGGTTAACTCTTGTTTTTTGTTTTTAATTTTTTTTAATGTTTATTTGTTTCTGAGACAGAGAGAGAGCATGAGTGGGGGAGGGGCAGAGAGAGAGGGGAACACAGAATCCGAAGCAGGCTCCAGGCTCCAGGCTCCAAGCTGTCAGCACAGAGCCCGACGCGGGGCTCAAACTCACAGACTGCGAGATCATGACCTGAGCCGAAATCAAGAGTCAAGACACTTAACCGCTGAGCCATTCAGACTCCCCCGCAGGTTAACTCTTAAATACAGCGTGCTCTTGAGCAGGACTTTCAAACTGAGGTCCTGGGACCTCAGGTCTGTAGAGGGAAATTGGGGATTCTGTGGACTTGTAAAGAAATGAAGTTACATCTTTCTTTTCATTAACTTCTGACTGAAATGCAGCATTTCCTTACACTGTGAACATAGAAAAGAAAGCACAGTGGTATTAGCAGGACCTGTGACTTGGTCACCGATAGAAATCAAGATTTTCATGTCGTGCTACAGTGGAAACAGATACTTTGAAATACCGCTTTTGCTCATCACTGCTTTGAAATTGCGTTCATTAGGTGTGCTGAGAGATCTTGTTATTTTATTCATTTGTTTGCTTGTTTATTTATTTATATTAGGGACAGACAGACAGACAGAGTGTGAGTGGGAGAGGGGCAGAGGGAAATGGAGTCAGAATCCAAAGCAGGCTCTAGGCTCTGAGCTGTCAGCACAGAGCCTGACATGGGGCTCAAACTTGTGAACTTGTGAACCACGAGATCATGACCTGAACCCAAGTCCAGAGGCTTAACCAACTAAGCCACCCGGGTGCCCCTCGATCTTATTACTTGATACATTGATAAAGAAGCTCTTGTATCACAGACTTTTTTCAAGTTTTAGAAACTGCATTATAATACAGCTGGTTTCCTTTGTAGTCCTTTGTACTGTATCTTCTGTTTTCAAATCTTTCTTCTGAGGTGTCTGTGAGCCTTGCCGAGCTGGCTGAGAGGTCGGTCGAAGGCACAGATCAGGAGCCCTGCTGGGTGCGTGGTGTCCATTTTGGGTTTCATTGTTTGTTTACACACGTGTAACCCAGGTGATACGGTGGCCACAGTACTGTGACTCACCAGTGTGTTAAATCAGTGGTGAGGTGTGTTAAGAAGATAACAACTGTTTCCTTTTAGATTTACTTTCTCATCAGTTAGGGCAGTGGTTCTCTGTTGTGGGTGGGAATGGGGATAAGGGGTTACCCTAGGGGTTCTGATAATAGGGGATGAGATAAAACTCAGCTCCCGTTCTTACATGCCGTCCCCCAGACTAGAGACAATGCTTTGCCTTTTGAATCTGGTGTTCAGCTGGTTTGTTTCTTTGTTTTTATTTTATTTTATTTTATTTTATTTTATTTTATTTTATTTTATTTATTTATTTTTTAATTTTTTTTTCAACGTTTTTTATTTATTTTTGGGACAGAGAGAGACAGAGCATGAACGGGGGAGGGGCAGAGAGAGAGGGAGACACAGAATCGGAAACAGGCTCCAGGCTCCGAGCCATCAGCCCAGAGCCTGACGCAGGGCTCGAACTCCCGGACCGCGAGATCGTGACCTGGCTGAAGTCGGACGCTTCACCGACTGCGCCACCCAGGCGCCCCTATTTTATTTTTTATTTTACTTTATTTTATTTTACTTTTATTTTACTTTATTTTATTATTTTATTATTTTATTTTTTTTATTTTTTAATTTTAATTTTATTTTATTAATTTTATTTTATTTTATTTATTTTTTATTTTATTTATTTTTTATTTTATATATTTTTATTTTAGTGGGCTCCATGCCAAATGTGGGGCTTGAACTCACGACCCGGAGGTTGTGAGCCACATGCTCTACCAACTGACTCAACCAGGCACCCTTCACCTTGTCTGTTAAGAAGAAGTGTCCACATCTTTGAGTGTCTACCTTTACCAGGTGGTAGAATGACCTTTTCAGACAGATTTTAACAGGCAGGTTGGTTTTTTGACTCCTGATGAGTCTGCAGACGTACCTAAATATGGGATGTTTAGGCTTAGACGGTCTAAGAGGAAGAATGAAGAGTCAACTTTGCCCTTAGTGTGTAAGAGGCACTGTTTCTAATTCTTTACATGTATCTCATTTAATTCTCATACTGACCTCTGAGTGAAAGAGTTTTGCTGCCCCTGTTCTACAGATGAGGACACTGAGGCACAGGGAAGTTAAGAAACTCGCCCAGAGTCACACAGCTACCAAGGTGGGGTGCTGAGTTTCAAACCTAGGTTGTCTGGTTTGGACTTCATATCTTTTTTTTTTAATTTTGTTTTTCAACATTTATTTATTTTTGGGACAGAGAGAGACAGAGCATGAACGGGGGAGGGGCAGAGAGAGAGGGAGACACAGAATCGGAAACAGGCTCCAGGCTCCGAGCCATCCGCCCAGAGCCTGACGCGGGGCTCGAACTCACGGACCGCGAGATCGTGACCTGAGCTGAAGTCGGACGCTTCACCGACTGCGCCACCCAGGCGCCCCTGGACTTCATATCTTAACTACTCTCTCAGTAGCTAAACGAGAAAACAGTTGTAGTTTAAGAATAAAGTCCATTTGATACTCCTGAAATCGTTGTTGCAACATGTGCTAATTAACTTGGATGTAAATGATCAACAATAAATAAATTATAGAAAGTAAAAAAAGAAAAAAGAATAAAGTCCATTTGGTAATCGTGATACAAAGAGCAAACCCTCAGTTTGAGAATATCAGTAGCTATTTGTTTACAAAATGTGTGTCCCACAGATTCAAAATTGAACTTTTTTTTAATGAAGGTCACTGTCCTAAGTGAAACTTAGCTGCATGTAACTGAATTTCAGGGGGAGGTTTCCTCCCTCCTTCCTGTGGTTTTGCCTCTGTCCTGTGGTCTACAGGTCACGCTTCCCCATCTCCAGTGGAAATGACTTGTGCGTGTGGCTGTCGACCTTTCTTGTCATGTAACATACTGTAGAAACCAGACAGGAAGGTGTCTGTCTTGGTAGGTAGCAGTGGTTCCTTCTGGTTCCTCATTTCCAGGGGCTGCTCTGTATGACTTTCTGATTAAGAAGCATTGGGTCGGGGCGCCTGGGTGGCTTAGTCGGTTGAGCGTCCGACTTCAGCTCAGGTCATGATCTCACGGTCCATGAGTCCGAGCCCCGCATCAGGCTCTGTGCTGACAGCTTGGAGCCTGGAGCCTGCTTCGGATTCTGTGTCTCCCTCTCTCTCTGCCTGTCCCCTGCTCATGCTCTGTCTCTCTCTGTCTCAAAAATAAATAAAAACATTAAAAAAAAAAAAAAAGCATTGGGTCAAGAAATCCCTCTCTGTCTCAAGTGTAGAGGATTCTCTGACCACTTCACTTCTGAGTTTCCCTGGAATAATCTTTTCCCTAAGAAGAGAAGGTTATAAAGCAAATTAAGGGTTTCAAGACACTGTTCTATTGTTTACTTTCACCGTAAGGTAATGCTGACGAATCAGCCCACAAGTATTTATTGAGTCCCTGGTATGCTCCTGTGATCCTTTGTGAACTTGACTTGTTTGAGTTCTGGATGAGGTTTTCTGGCTAAGGAAGTAGAAACATCTCCTGGATTATTGATTTTCTTCTGTCACCTAAGCAGGGACTTTGCACCGGGTTGGGCCAATGCAGGAAGTCCTCAAGGCCTCTGCTGGCATCCTGCACGGAGCTGCTCGCCCTGCCTGTATGCGAGAAGTAGAGTGGGCTCTGGGACCTGCGTATTCAACCAGGTCCCTGTGCCATTTTAATTTTTTAAAGTTTAATTTAAAAATAAAGATCATTGCCGGAGAACCTAAGGCCTGTGGCGAAGTGCCTCACGAAGCTCGTGTGCGGTGCCTGCCCTGCACGGGCCAGGGGTCACGTATGGGTCCTCCTGCCCTTCACGCTGGCACCTGGGGTTGGGCCCACGGAACGCACTGTCGATACCGTGCCCCCATGTCCACTGTGTTCGTTCGCTTGTGTCCCCGCAGCCCCAGTCATAACGAGCGCGTGTATGAGCCTGAGTGTTATACTTTATCTGCCGATCAGAACTTACTGTGGACCAGTGGGAGTCTGCAGGGGGCCGGACATGAGGAGGACACAGGGCATCTGTGGGAGCTCGCTGGCCAAAGCGTCGGCTGGACCTCAGTGTCTGCCCCGGGCCACAGCTGGAGGTCCTGGTGCCTGGAGCAGGGCTGACCACTCTCTCTGGCCGGTCCCTGCAACCTCTTTTACCAGGTTGCCCTCTTCCTCAGAGCTTCTACATCAGTGACTGTCAACCCTGATGGACTGACAGAGCTTTTACAAATAAGCCCACACGGGGGTGCGTGGGTGGCTCAGTCAGGTAAGCGTCCGACTTCGGCTCGGGTCATGATCTCGTGGTCCGTGAGTTCGAGCCCCACGTCGGGCTCTGTGCTGTCAGGGCAGAGCCCGCTTTGGATCCTCTGTCATCCCTCTCTCTCCCTCTGCCCCTCCCCTGCTCACGCTCACGCGCTCTATCTCAAAAGTAAACATTAAATAAATAAAAATACAAATAAGCCCTCATTGCAACCTCCAGCAGGGGTGCTCTGCTGCTGGAAGTGTTGGTGTGCCCGGCCCGCATCTCTCCGTGTACTCTCCTCCCAAGGCTTTGACTACCAGCTACGTGCTGGCGACTCCCAAATTTCTGCCCACCTCTGACACCCCTTCCTCCTCCCTCCCTCCCCTGCCCCAGGCTCCCGTTCCCAGTCATGGCTTAGCATGTCTTCTGCCAACACTGGCCCCACCCTCGTCCTTACACACGTTTGTCTTGATAGATGCCACACGGTTCACCCCCTTTCTGTGTCCTGCTGGCCATCAGCCGGCTCTGTTAACCCTTGGTGCACGTGCATCTCTGACCACCCCTCCGACCCGGCTGCCACCATCCTGGAGGAAGCCACCACCGTCCTGTCCCCGGGCTGCGGTAACCCTCTCCTGCTTCCACTTGGCTTCTCCGCTCTTCTCTTCTAATTCAGCAGCCCGGCTGGTCTGTTCTCGAGACCCCATTGGGCCATGCTGCTCCTTTGCCTCTCACTGCTCTTTGCATCAAACGCGGGGTCTTCTAGGACCCCGTGACCTGGCTCTTGGCCCTCTGCGCCGCTGGCCTCATTGTGGCCTCCCCCTGCACCCTGGCCCCGCTGTGGACATTCCATGCTTGTCCTTCCCTGTTCTCTGATTCTCGACACAGTGTGCCCTCCTCAGAGAAGCCTTCCCGGAGCACCCACTTGTAGGGTCCCCCCCTTTCCTTTTTTGCTGCCTTCATCACTCTTCCCTCTCTCTCTGCTTAGATCGTGATAACGTAAGCAGTAACGATAGAGAGTCTCCTCTGTGGGGTGCTTCCTGTTAGGCAGGCTGGCACTAAAGTGCTTTGCCTTCGTGAGCCTACAGGACACGTACGCCGGATTTGAAGTATGTGATCCTCTCCTTGTTACGCGACTTTTTCCGATACAGTGCAGTTGTGTATGCACGTTGAATTGGCCATTTAATCCTTAAGTTGGTTTTTCAAGGTATTAAGCTCAGCTTTCATAGAAACAGCTCTGTTTTGTGCTATGCGTGAAGTGAACGTAATTATATAATAATATTAGTAAGCAAAAGGGATGCGAACAGGCTTGGGAACAAACACAAATGACCATTGGCAGGAAGGAGGTATATTCCTAAGCGCCCAAATGCCCAGCCTCGAGAAGCCGTGGTCTGCTGGCGAGTGGTGGCAGTGGGCTTTCCAGGGCCGTGGCTCCTTGTTGTGGCTGCAGGTCAACCAGGAGTGCCTGGAAATACAGACAGCTATAGGGCATTCCTTCTTTCTAACCAAAGCGAGGTGCCTCCTTATCGTGAGATGTGGTCTTCTAAGTGCTCTTGTTGGAGGGTGGGTACCAGGGTGATGATTAAATATGAAAAGTCCTTATTTCCCGCTGGAACTTTTTTTTTTTTTTTTTGAGAGAGAGGGAAGGGGAAGGACACGGGGGCGGGGGAGAGAGAGAGAGAGAGAATATTGTAAGCAGGCTCTGTGCTCAGGACAGAGCCTGAGGTGGGGCTCGATCTCATGACTCTGGGATCATGACCTGAGCCGAAATCAAAAGTCAGATAGGTGCTCAGCTGACGGAGCCACCCAGGCGCTCCCCAGACTTCTCTTTGCAGCATGTATCTGTGTGTACTTGAATTGTCCCTGGCAGAATTTTAACTCTGCCTCTCCTCTGACCAGTCATCTCTGGTTTTGTTACTTTTCATTTTTGGTAAGTCTCTTTTCCCCTTCCTCTGCTTAACTGTGGACCTTTGTCAGTCTTCTGTCTTGGGGTCTCCTGTCTCCCCCACCTCCTGTGATTTAGCTGTTGCCTCTCTGTAGGCGACTTCTGCATTTCTCTCTCCGCCCCCCCGGGAAGTGTCACGTAAACCAAACACCGAACACAGTGTGTCATCTTTATGTTGGCTTTTATTCCCAGCTAGCTGCCTGACATGCACGGAGGCCTCAGGACCCAGCAGCAGCCCAGGGCACCTGCCATGCTTTCTGTCCTCAGAGGCACCTTCTCCCCTGTCCTACATCTGCAGATATTCAGTACACATTTCAGCCCTTGTCCTGAAGCCTGTGAATGTTGACGCCATGAGCAAGTCATGGAACCTGTTCGTTCCTTGGTTTTCTTTTTTCTCTTTTCTTTTCTTTTCTTTTCTTTTCTTTTCTTTTCTTCCTTCCCCTCCCTCCCTTTCTTTTTCTTTCTTTTGTTAAAAGAAAAGTTGTGTGGGGCGCCTGGGTGGCTCAGTTGGTTGAGCGTCCACCTCGTGATTTCGGCTCAGGTCATGATCCCAGGGTTGTGGGATCGAGCCCCACATCGGCCTCTGTGCTGATTCTCTGTCTCCCTTTCTCTTTGTCCCTCTCCGGCTTGAGTACTCAAGTGTGTGCTCTCTTTGTCTCAAAATAAGTAAACTTAAGTTTTTTGACTCTGTTGGTGACATGGCATTGGGAGGTAGTGTCCATTTCTGATCAGGGTGAGAAAGCAGGGTTGCCTGTCAGTGATTGACAGAATCTGTGACAGAATCATGGAACCTACTCCATTTCTCAGCTCTTAGTGCCTGGCCTTTCAGTGAACATAGATGGTCTTTAAACGGAGTCAGGTTCTAAAAATAATATATCCTTTGGTCATAAAAGTAGGCTGATTGTAGATAATTGAACAAAAGTTAGGACAAAAGAGGACTAACTTAGCAACCACTTACCATTTTATTTTATTTTTTTTGGTGAGATGTTTCAAGTGGTTTTTTCCTTCACAAATATATTACATATTTGGGAGTATAATGCTCTTTTAGTTAATTATATATGTTGGCCATTTCCCCATGGCATTAAAATTCTTGAAACCTGCAATTTTTTCATTGTTGCTTAATACAATAGACTTAATCATTAGTCTATTATTAGAATCTGGACTGTTTCTAATTTTTGCTCAGATAACACACCAGTTACATACCTAAGTGTGTGTCCACCAACTCGTGATTTTCTTAAGGTATATTTCTAGAAATTGATTTACTTGGCTTGAAAATGTGATGATTTTTAAGTTTCCTTGAACTGCATTATTACTCATTCTTAGAGTAAATATTCACTTCATGCAATAAAACCAGCCTATTCTTTTGAGTCATCAGATTATTAGGAAACCTGATGTATACATGTTGAGTGAGTGGATGAGCAGGGCATCTTTCTGTGGGGTGGTAAGACTTCATAATCTTCCTGACTTTTTCCTCACCTGAGAAAGGTCTGTGGAGATTTGGAAATTGGTGGATGCCTCATTCTTTGGATTCAGAATTCTTTCCGGGTTACATCTCTGATTTCTGCTGGATGGTTTGCAGGGGATGGTGGTTCAAGATAAATGAAAAGCACGGCCACTGAGCGTTTATCCCATTCTGGGCACTTTGAGTCGCCCTGCACTGCTTAGAGGTGGAGACTGTTTTTATCTCCATTAAAAAAAATTTTTTTTTAATGTTTATTTATTTTTGAGAGAGAAAGAGAGAGGGAGAGAGACAGGGCGTGAGTGGGGGAGGGGCAGAGAGAGAGGGAGACCCAGAATCTGAAGCAGGCTCCAGGCTCTGAGCTGTCAGCACAGAGCCCACTGTGGGGCTCGAACTCACCAATCGTGAGATCATGACCTGAGCCGAAGTCAGATGCTTAACTGACTGAGCCACCCAGGTGCCTCTTTTATCCCCATTTTTAAAATGAGGCCGAGGTTCAGAGAGTCCCGTATTGCTGGTCCAGAGTCACACAGGAAGGGTCTGAGCCCAGCAGGACTAAGCCCATTGTCTTCCACAGTATGGTATCTTCAGTGCAGTCCAGGCTTTATTATCTATGGTTTAAAAGGTCTTATGTGCTTTTGAGGTACTTAAAATGGACAGATTTCACCTCTCCCCAGCTCTGAATTGTGATCTTCTCATCTTTTTTTTGTTGTTGTTGTTGTTAACATTTATTTATCGTTGAGAGATAGAGACACAGCGTGAGCAGGGGAGGGGCAGAGAGAGAGGGAGACACAGAATCTGAAGCAGGCTCCAAGCTCTGAGCTGTCAGCATAGAACCCAATGTGGGGCTCAAACCCACGAACCGTGAAATCATGACCTGAGCTGAAGTTGGATGCTTGACTGACTGAGCCACCCAGGCACCCTGTGTGATCTTCTCATCTTTAACCAAATCTTTTTATTTTCAAGACATCAGGCTGTGCAGTACTTAGAAACACTTTACCTGAAAACACTGTATTTGGTCTTTAAGAAGTCTGAACACGTCCTACGTGTTTTCTTATAAGACACCCGAGGAAGACCTTTTTTTGCCTTGTACAGGTCATTATCCATTAATGAAGGTTTGGAAAATGATAATAATTGGGTAATGGCCTGAGGCGCTTGGGTGGCTCAGTCATTGAGCGCCTGACTCTTGGTTTCAGCTCAGGTCATGATCTCATGGTTTGTGAGTTCGGGCCCCACATCCCCACTTGGGATTCTCTCCCTCCCTTTCTCCCTCCCTCCCCCTCTCTCTGCCCCTTCCCTGCTCTCTCTCTCTCTTTCTCTGTGTCTGTCTCTCTCTCTCCTTTCTCTCTCACAATATAAATAAACAAAACAAAACAAAAAATATAATGGCCTGAATAAGATGACTGAAGTTTATGTGAGTATGGCAACTCACTTCAGTGTGTGTGTGTGTGTGTGTGTGTGTGTGTGTAATTCAAAGTGTTATCAAGGGATAGCCTTAAACTTTTTACCAAGGACAGTTTCATGCATGGTACCTGTAGAAGTTTAGCTGAAATTCAGAGATGCCGCTAATCTGTGCAGGAGAAGGTGAGGTCTGTTTGAGGTTTAGGTAACTTCCTTATATGATGAAGCTTTTCTTCTTCTGAGTGGTTCTTAGAGAAGAAAAGTCAGAGACCCAGCAGTCAGCCCTAGGTTAGAGGGCCACGCCCCCCTCATTTGCCAACTCCATGTGACCTTGAGCAAATCACATAGCCTCTTTGGAACTCAGATTTACTATCTGAAAATTAGTCAGGTTCTGTGAATCTCTGAAATATGTCATCAAGAACTTTTTTACTCTTCTGTCAAAGGTATCTATCCCATGACAAAGTTCTTTTACTGTTAATTTTTTGGTTTATTGCCATTTCTTTTTTAATGTATTTTTCTGTATTGTATAATAGGAATTAAGGGACTTAGGACTTTAATTTTCAGTTTTAAGAAATTGTTACAAAGTAAAACCAGCTTCATAAATTAAAAAAAAATGGTAGTGTTCGCTTTTTTTATATAAAAGTGCTTTTGTTCTCAGGTGGTATAGGGAAAATTTTAAAGAATTCTCAGAATACTGTAGAAGTATTGGCCTCATTCTCTAAGCACGTTTTAAATTGCCTAGAACTTTTCACATTAAGATTTAGATCAGTGGTGGCTTGTCAGTTAAGCGTCTGACTTCAGCTCAGGTCATGATCTCACGGTTTGTGAGTTCGAGCCCCGTGTTGGGCTCTGTGCTGACCGCTTGGAACCTGGAGCCTGCTTCAGATTCTATGTCTCCCTCTCTCTCTGCCCCTCCCCTACTCACGCTCTGTCTCTCAAAAATAAATATTTAAAAAAATTAAAAAAAAAGATGTATATCTGTGCAAGGCTTATGCTCTAAAAGAGTACAAGTTGTTGAAAATAATTTCCATAGTCACTGAGTAAATCCCAGGGGTGCAGAACTCATGTCTGCTTCATGTTTGAATGGGCCAAATCCCCAGCCCAGTGCCTTATGTCAAACAAGTATTTTATAAATGCTTTTTAAATAAGAGAAAATGCAAAGATATATTAAAAATTTTTAAAAAATATTTATGTATTTTTGAGAGAGGGGGCAGAGAGAGAGAGAGGGAGGGAGAGAGGGAGGGAGAGAAAAGAATACACAGAATCGGAAGCAGGATCCAGGCTCTGAACTGTCAGCACAGAGCCCAACGCGGGGCTCGAACTCACAAACCCGTGAGATTATGACCTGAGCCTAAGTCAGACACTAGCCACCCAGGCACCCCAAGATACATGTTTTTAAATTAAAGTTTTTCTCCTTTCTGGGGTGTCTGGGTGGCTCAGTTGGTAAAGTGTCAGACTTTGGCTCAGGTCATGATCTCACAACTTGTGGGTTCAAGCCCCGCGTCGGCTCTGTGCTAACAGCTCAGAGCCTGGAGCCTGCTTCAGATTCTGTGTCTCCCTCTCTGTCTGCCCCTCCCCTGCTCACACGTTGTCTCTCTGTCTCTCAAAAATAAACATTAAGAAAGAAAAGTTTTTCTCCTTTCTTATTATTTTTTTTTTTTTGGTAAAAACAAGCAAAATAAAAAACCTGCATAGAGAATACAGAGATTGTTTGGGTTTTTGCTACCTTCCAGAGATTGCCTTCATCTGATTAAAGTTCTAAGGGAAACAAAAATAGAACCACTGCAATACGCACTAAGCCTACACAGATCAGATAGATAAATAACACCCAGTGCTGACTTTCTATAGGGGGGTGGTTAATAATTCTATGAGGAGCGGCATAAGAGAAAACATTCGGGGGGGGCAGTGTGCACATGCACGAGCGTGCATGTGTGCAGGAGGGGTGCCCTGTGGAACACTGGGGGTCTGTTCTCACCCAGGCACTGTGTGTGTGGGAGGGGTTGAGTGAGGGGAGGGAAGATAAATTAATTATAGGGATGGAGCATGTGCTGGGATGGAAAAGGGATCTTATGGCCAGGGAAAAACTTCTCATTTTCATTTGCTAACAAAAATAATACCAAAATGCATACATTATAATATATTTATAAGTAGATGCCATGAGTTTCTCTCATGTAAATGCCCGTGTTTTGGCCGTGTCCTTCTGTCATGCCTGAGACCTGGGGCCACGTGGTTTTCAGGCGAGCCCCCAGATGAGCCCTGGATTGTGCCTTCTCCCCATTTCGCTCACCCGTCACACAAGTGGACTCTTCTTCGGCCTTGTTTGCACTGCCTTTAGCTACACAGGTGTCTGCGGGGTCAGAGTGGCTCTGGCCGCCCGGATGCACCCCACACGTGAGCTGCACCGGCTCATGGCGTCCCCACCCGGGTGTGGGCCCAGGCACCGGGCACTGGGGGACTGGACGTCCTGTCTCCAGGAGGGGGTCCAGGGTAGCCATGTGCCGGCCTGCCTGGTGGCAGCTGTGGCCCTGGGCACAGTGTCTGTCTGGTCACCAGGACAGCCAGGTACTCATCCCGGGGGCAACCTACCCCTGTGGCCCCTCTAAACTTACCTCGCCGTCTGCCGCCTGCCAGCTTTTTTTTTCCTCATCAAACCAGATTCCAATGTTGAGTATCCTTTCTTTTAAGAACAGAAATGCTTGGCACGCCGTTCTGTACAGATTGACTGTTTCCCTTTTCACGTCAATCCTGCGCGTCTGAGACAAAGTTGGAACTGTCTCAGGTGGGAAATTGACATGACAGTTCAGCCCGCACCCCATCGGCGCCTCCTGGGAGAATGTGCTCCATCCGGAGAGACTCAGAGTTACAGCAGGAACAGAATCGGGGATCGTTTGAGCTTCTGGTTTGCATTTGCAGCCCGTGCCATCTGCCGTGTGACCTTCGGGTCCCAGGAGTGGAATGCCCCTGGCAGCCCCCGAGGCTGCAGGAAGCAACCTGGAAGTGTGGGGCACATCAGAGCTCTGTGTGTTCTCTGTGTGCTTCTGGGATATGTGGGCGATTTTAGTAACCGCATCAAGGCCGAGGTGCATGTCGGCTCTGCAGTGCTCTGTTGAATGCTGTCTCCCTGCCATTGGATGTCTCTCTAGAAGCCAGGCATTGTTCTGCCCCGGAGAACCCTAGAGGTAGCATGGCGCACGGGTGCCTACTTTTCCTGCGTCTGAAATGAGGTGGAGATGGTTTGGGAGGGGGTAGCTGACAGCAAGCTGTTTGTTAACAGCCTGCCTTCTGCCACGGGAGCTCAGTGACTGGCAGTGGCAGGGTTTTAAAAAATAAACATCGGAAAGAGAGCCCTGCAGAAGCATCCTGTTTGTCAGTTTTCTGTAGCAGGTGCAGGGAAGGTCCGCTTGCAAGGCTGTGTGTCATGTGAGCTCCGCCAGCCCTGTCTGGAATGGAAGGTGAGGAAGCTCATTTTGGGCCTTCCCCTCTTTTGTCTTTAGGCTCCTGGCCACTGTTGGGTGCAGGTGGAAGGCCAGACGCGCTATTTCCTGAAGGGAGGAAAGCTCTAGAGACGGGGAGCATGCTCCAGAGGGGATTGGGGCTGTCGAGTGGTCCTGCTTCCAGGCAGGAGGGGAGCACACAGGGAGCTGTCCTTCTCCCCACCTGTTTGGTCGGCAGCACATGGCCTGCACCCATCACCGCAGGGCACGGAGGAAAGTGACATATGGCGAGTTCTGTAACGTCACATACTTTGGAGCACATTCATAACTGTGTTATTTGTACTTTAATCGTTGTTAGTGTTGACTCATCTTTTAAACGTATTGAACAACTATTCAAAATTATATATACGTATATGTATGCATTCAATTATATGTATATGAAATCACTTGTATATGGATATTTAATTCATATGCTCACACAACTAATAGAGACTTATAAATTAAATTCGTTTTTAATTTTTTAATTTTGGAGAGAGCACATGAGCAGGAGAGGGGCAGAGTCTGGAGAGGGCAGAGAAAGAGAGAGAGAATATCCTAAGCAGGCTGCACACTCAGCACGGAGCCCGACATGGGGCTTGATCCCACGACCCTGGGATCATGACCTGAGCTGAAATCAAGAGTTGGACACTCAACCAACTGAGCCGCCGAGGCGCTTCAGAAATTAAGTTCTTTTAAAAATTTAAATTTGATTACAAATGGATAGAATTCGATTCCCCTTAACAGACCAAATCTATTAGAGTCTCATAAGTGCGTATAAACGAGAACATACAGCTCTCCTTGCGGCCCAGGACCCGAGCCTCCTCCCCACCCCGGGTGTAGTTTGTGACCGAAGCGTCAGGCCTTTCTGTTATTTGACCTGCCTCCTCATTTCATTTCTGGGTGGCTTATTCATAGCCACCCTACTTAGAGAAATGTTCGTGTAATGCTTTGTAAAAGGCATTAGTGGCAGAGACAGAACAGTCCTACACACCCACCTTCCCCTACTTCTTAAGATGGATTAAAAATATCTTCCTATCATCTTCTCCTTCCCTTTATGTATCTGTAGCCTTGTTCATTTGGTTGCCCTTTTAGTCTTGTTATTCCCTGACATTCATGGCCTTTACAGACTCAACCTGTTGGCTTTAAATGTTATTAACTCTATTCTGTTTTTGATGTGCAAATTTCACAACCTGGCCCGTGATCATCCTTTTAAGCCTTGTCACCTCTACCCAAGACCTCATGGGACCATCTTTGCTTTCTGGCAGGCTGGCATTGTAGGCGGATCCTGATTTTTCCTACCCCAAGACATGAAATTAGCAGCTCTCCAAGGAGGCATGTTGAGGTTTAACCCAAATCTGGACACCAGAAGGTTGACGTGCTGGTTGTGGGTGGAGTGGTATCCTTACCGGGCCCCTTTCTTGACAGAGCTGGAAATAGTATTTCTTTTTAATATCACAAAGTCCCATTGATAGTTTCAATTTAACTCCTGATCATTTTTTATTTCGTTCTGGAAAAAAAAAGGCTTCACAATTTGTTTTTCCAGTGAGATGCCACCTTAAGTTTTTATCTCCTTTCATTGTGTCGCCCCCCCCCCCCCCCTTTTTTTCCTCCCACATTTCACTTGTGAATAATCCTTAGATGTTTTCCTAATTATTGATGGAAAGACTTTAGGGGTGGACCATGCCCAGTTCATATCCAGATGTTCTTATTGCTGAGTGATCCGGGGTGAGCTGTTTAATCTGTCTCTGGGCCCCCTTTCCTTGTCTACACAGCTGGGGGGGGGGCTGGTGATTAGGTAGCAGGGTCTGAGGAATGAGTGAGACAGGAAGTGCTGACTTCCTGGTGAGCAGCCTGCATTTCCTAAATGGTATTGGTGATGAGGGTGAGTGAGAGGTGACTTCTCTGAGGCTGCTCCTGGACCCTGTCCCTGATCCCGATTCTCCCAGGGTGGGGCAGTGATGGGGGCAGCCTCCGCCCGGCGCACGGGAAGAGGACCTTGCTTCTTCAGCTGCTGGAAGCCTGGGAGAGGGAGGGCTGGAACCCTCGTGGAGGGGGGTGGGGGGGGGCATGTGGGACTTTTGGATGAAAGTGTGGATTTGAAGACAGATACTCCTGGATCTTAACCTCAGCACCAGCTCTGCAGAGCTGTGGATGGATGGCTTTCCCCTTCGGAGCCTGTAAAATAGGAGTTTGGGTGTAGATGTTCACTTGGATTCTTGCTCGGAGCTCCTGGAAGTCACCCACGAGTGATGCTCTTTCCTTTGTACTTGATACGCTCTGTTTCCTTTCTTTCCCATTTTCTTCAGATGTTCATTGGATATATACAATATTTGCACTTGATAGAGGTTGTGTTCAGTAATAGGTTACTGTTTAGAAATATGCTCCCTGCCCTTCCCCCCACCCAACTGTCACTCTGGCTTATTACTGTGAACTCAGTCCCTTTCCGTTAATTATGCTGGGACGAGCCAAGAAGTGCCGTTTCTACCTCATTTCCCTAATTATAGCTTACAAAATTGTGCTCTCTTTTTAACTGCCCATACTGGCCTACAGAATTTGAGTGGTGAGGGTGATCCCAAACTGATATTTTTTGCAAACTCACTTTGTCCCAGGCACTGTGCTGAGTGCTCTCCCTTCCATTAATTAAAGGCTCGCCTCATCCCTGGGGCGGGTATTATAATCACCCCATTTAGCAGACAGGACTCGGTCTAAGAAGGTCATAGAGATGGCGAACGAGGAGCCCAGATCAAACATCACGCGATCGTACTGCTAAAGCCCATGCTCTTAACTATGAAATTAAACTGCCTGCCATTAGTCTGTCGTCCATCTGTACATCCCTCTATCCCTCTATCCATCGACCTGTTACGTTTTGCTTTTATGGTGATGTGTTATGAGTAAAGTATTTTTTAAAATTCATAGCACTGGAAGGTGCATGTGCCAAGCCTTTGTTTAAGGGGTCTTTACGCTCATCTGACTTTCTGTGATGCTTTACAGAGTTTGCATTTCCTGTTCCTTTATTACATCTTCCTTTTGCAAACTCATACTGGACCCTTTTCCCCAGATGTAGTGGGTTGAACCTGTTGAATGTGCTGGTATTTGAGGCATCTGTTAATTGTTGACTCGTTTATCTCTGAGGCCTATAATCTTCTTTAGAAACGCCATGAGGAGCTTGAAACAAACAAAACCTCAGAAAACCTTGGGGCACCAGCCTCTGCTCCCTTAAGGTGAGGAATGACACATGGGAGGGCCACTTGGGGGTCTGCTGTGGGGCTGGTGGGAGGTGCTGTCCTCACCAGAGAGAGACCTGATAAAGGGCCAAAGGGAGGGAGAGGTTCAGATAATGGGGGCAGGTATAGCCGGAATTAAAATCATTGGCTGCTGACTTTAAATAGGCAGATGTCCTAGAAAATCTTAAAAGTGTGTCCAAGTTGGGGTCAGGGAGAGGGAAGGGCAGGGATTAAAGTAAGTGAGGGAGGCGATGGAGTCTGCCCTCCACTTTGCCCAGCAAGAATTTGGGATTGGGTGGGGAGGGGTACAGGTCCTCCAGGGTGTAGGTGACAGCTGGGGACAGCATGGCCAGAGACAGTACCATTCCTTGGCACTCGACATTTTCCAGACTTTCCCAAAAGCCTGTTTACAACTTGAGCCAAGATTCATCACCAGCTGCCTTTAACTTTCCTTTCCCCTTCTGAGACTTGAGGGGGTTCTGCTATTGGGTGGTGCTAAAGAGGCAGGAACCCCACTTTCCACACAGGACAGGGCGTGCTCTCCCACATGGGCTCAGTCGGCCGCCTGGCAAGTGGGAAGCTGTCCCTGTAGCATCCTGTGCTGGTATGCAAGCATGGCCTGGTAAAGCGACACAGGGCCCTGAAGTAAGGAGAGGGTACCTGGAGCTGGGAGAAACTTCTGGAGCCTACACAGGTGCAGGAAGCCAGCTCTGGGGAACCTCACAACACAGCATTAAAGGCTCCTCTGCTTCTCATGATTTAGGAAGGTTGAGATTGATTTATATATAGTACAGATTCTGCCCAAGAGTCTATATATAGGGTTTGTCATTGTGTGTGTATGTATGTACGTGCATGAATGTGTATATATATACACACACACACATAGTTTTCTTCTTGAAACTTTTTTATTCAAATGCACATACTGTGTCTATTACCCTCCCTATCTATTCATCCTGTTGAAGTACCTCACATTCAAAGCGTGGCCTGGGGACCAACAGCATTGCCTTACCTTGGAAACTTGTTAGAAATGCAGAATCTTGGGCCTTCCATAGACCTGCTGCATCAGAATCTGCATTTTAGCAAGAGCTCTGGGTGATTTACATGCACATTAAATCCTGGGAAGCCCTGCCCTAGAGGGATGTCCTTTCCTCCGCATTTGTTAGCCGAGGCACCGTATGCCACGGGTGGAATAAAGAGAGATGATCCTGTGGGGTCACTGTAGAAGGAAAGAAGCATGCCCTCTCAGTAGTGGTAAAGAGACTTTTACTATTACTCATTCACAGATGACACAGTCTTGAGTGGAACACGAAGAGGAAAACTTAACCAAGCCCATGCTGCTGCTGTGGACACCCACAGATAGTTACGGTACTCGGCCAGCAGGCTGGTGAGGTTCTGTAGGTAGTTTTGTTTTAGGGCAGCAGGGTTTTGAGGGAGATTTTGGCCCCCAAAGGACGTTTGGCAGTGCCTGGTCCTTACATCTACGAGGAGAGAAGGTAGTGCTTCTGGCAAGTAAGAGCGCAGAGGCCAGGGATGGTGCTTAACAGCCTGCGGGTGCCCCGCAAAGGATGATCTGGCTTTAAATGTCACTAGCGCTAGGACTGAGAAACCTTTCTGTTTTAGAGGAAGGAGTTACCTATAAGAAGTCCAAAATCTGTCCATTATCCATGACTCATTTAAAATTTTTTTTTTCAACGTTTATTTATTTTTGGGACAGAGAGAGACAGAGCATGAACGGGGGAGGGGCAGAGAGAGAGGGAGACACAGAATCGGAAACAGGCTCCAGGCTCCGAGCCATCAGCCCAGAGCCTGACGCGGGGCTCGAACTCCTGGACCGCGAGATCGTGACCCGGCTGAAGTCGGACGCCTAACCGACTGCGCCACCCAGGCGCCCCTATCCATGACTCATTTTAAAGAAGTATTTAAAACATGCCAAACACTCGGAACTAATAAATGTTAACTCCTTTTTTTTTTTTTTTCTCTTCAGGAGATAAAACATTACAGATGCTTTTACAAGGACAGTTTCAAAGCCCCATTCCCTGCTTCCCTCGAGGCAACCACTGTCTTGAAAGTGGGTTGTTTCATGCTGCTGTGTGTGTTTATACTTTGATTACACACACGAGTGTCCATGAAACAGTATATCGAATTGCACGGGGCCCCTCTGTAATGGCGTGCTTCTCTATTTGTAGGTCGAAGGCTGTTTTTCCAGAAGTTTGAGCAAAGGCGTGAGCAGAACTGCCTGTCAGTGAACACGTTTCCATTTTTTAAAGTAATTTACATTTTCCTTACGTGGCGGTCAATGATTTTAAGAAAAGATGTTCGGTGTTTTAAATCAGGCTGGGGAAAGAAAACCAGAAGTAATGGTGGCATTTCTCCCATGCGGACTCTGTGGTGGCCCAGGGTCTCTTACATTCTTTGGGAGTGATGATGGGGGCGCAGTCCCCGGCCCCACCTGCCCGCACCCTCCCTTCTCCCTGGGTGGCACCTCGCAGCCCCTGCTCCCAGCTTCCCAGGAAGACATTTCCTCCATCTCTGCATCATTTTTCAGCGCTGGCCAGTTTCTATGGCAACCGTGAGATTGAAAGATGAGCAGGGAGCGGGAGGCGAGGCTCGAGTGAGACCTCGGGGTGGTTGTGTGTGTCCGTGACGTCACCGTCCTCTCGTCTGGATAGGATGATTCCGGATACTCCCATTCAGGGCTGCTGGCTGCCGCTGCTTTATTAGCAGACCTGCCTCGGGGCCCCAGGAGCTCTGCAAATCGCCTCCCTTCCCTCCTGTCCTCATCCCACCAGAATTTTTCTCCTGGCTGCCCCTTCTCTGTGTTGGCTTCGGACTGTCATTAAGAATGCACAGCTTCATTCTGCTGTGTTTCAGGATGCTCTTCTGCCCGGTGTTCTGGAAGGGCAGGGAGGCATGGCAGCGTTTTACTTGATGTTGATGGCGCTGTGAAGTCTGTTCTCTCCTCTGCAAGAATACTGACTATGCAGAAATTTATTGAAGCGGATTATTATGAACTAGACTGGTATTATGAAGAATGCTCGGACGGTAATTATGGCCCCCGCCAAACAGAGCAGGGATGTGTAGGGGTATTGTTTCCCTCTGGGGTGGGGTGTTGGTCCTGAAACCTTTCCCAGGGAGAGAGGTGGGAGGGGGGGCAATAGAACCAGCACCACCGCAGGCGTGCATGGCCCTGACAGTTTTCAAAGCTTGATGGAGGAGATGGCAGGTGGGCAGGGCTCACTGAGATCCCTCTGTGGTCAGTCGGTCTTTGCTCAGGAGGGCAGATGGTGTTGGTGTGCAGGGCTTGTGAGCATTATACTTCTCTTGGATTGAATTCTCTTGGGGGTGAGGCGTGAGTGTGGTGGTGGTGCACGCGCGCATGTGTGTGCAAGGGGAGATGTGTTCTGACCTCTGTGCTGTTGTCGGGGCTGGGGAGTGGTGTATTCAGGAGGTGGCTCTCTGGACTGTCGGTGGCAGGCCTGGAAGAATCCTCCCTTTCCTGAGCCCAGACCTGGGGGCTGTCGGGAGGCCGGAGAAAAGGCAGAAGCAGCTTCCCACCCAGCAGGCAATTCCAATGAATTTTGCTTGTAGGATCCCACGGAGATGGGGGTGGGGAGACATTGGGAGGGGCAGGGAGAGACTGTCTCCTTCTGTCACAGGGCTCAGTTTGTGCAGGGAGGGTGTGGCACATTCCAGAGGAGACTGGGTGGAGTTTGTGTGGCTGGACAGGCCTCAGGAGGTTCCGGATACATGGCAAATAGCACTGAGCTGCATTCTCAGAGAGGCCACAGGAGAGGCGCACCTTAGGCTCCTGTGGTGTTGGGCCCCAGAATTGGGTATGGGCACAGTTGATCTGTCTTACTTAATTTCTTCTTCAAAATGACCCTCAAATCACATGTCTTCTACACACACACACACACACAGGACACAATATATACAGTTTGAGGGTCTGTTCCCTAGTGTTCCCAGCCCCACATGAACCATTAATAGGTAAGGTAACTGTTTTTTAATTGATTCGGGAGTTTCAGACTGCTCTAAGACCATGACCACATTTGATTAACCTGAATGATGTGGCAGGCTGGGAGCTGGCCTCATTAGTAAGCAGAAGAGCTACATAATTGTCTCTTATCTGCTAATTTCTGCCTTGGCAAGGGCTATGGGAGAGAGACCTAGAGGCTTTCTTGGAGAGGGTGGGTGGGTAGTAAATGTGCTGAGAAAGTTCCCCAGTTGAGCCCCACTGTTGTCCACTACCCCACCCCCCCCCCCAGCATTATGTGAAGACAGTGTCATGTTGAGTCTGTGTGTTTTTAAATATCCTGAGTAATGGTGGTGGTGGACAGCTCCGAGGGTCTTTGGGGGAAAAGATGATTAAATCCTTTTTTTCCCATGGATATATTACTCTTGAAGCAAGTTCCCAACTCCAAAAGGCAATGACAGGGATGCTTCTTTTCAGAACCGTCAGTGAACTCTCGTAGTTTCCTTGGTGATTTGTGACTCACTGAGCCCTCCCTAACTTTTTAAAGTGTGGATCTCAGTGGATAACTGGAATGGGAGCGTCGGTTCCAGCAGAGCGCCTGTCCCAGACCACGGATGAGTCGGGTGTGGCCATGGCTCCCACGGATCCATCGTAGAAGCCAAGCGGGGGAGGGAGGTTTCTTCCTGTATTGACCCAGTTGCTACGCTGTCCAGCTCTCTTTACACCTTCGTCCTTGGGAATAAAGCCAGTTACTCGTGGTGGTCATTTTGAGGAGTGAGAGGAGACCGGCTCTTATCTGGGTGTCTGTCAGAAGGATTTTCTTACCCGGCCATTTCTCAGTTGAGTCTTTTGGCCCAGAGGCAGCCAGATCGCTCTTCTTCCAACAGAAAAGGAAAATGGAAGGAAAGGCTGCTGATCTGTTCAAGGGTAGATCGGTGTTGATTGTGGTTACTTTCTAAATGCGTGTTGGGCAAAATACTTGCCTTTACCCTCCATTCCAGTGGGGATGCAAGGGAGAAGGCCACTGGGACAGAATTTACTGGGACAATTGCCATTTTCATAATCCCATTTTTAAAAATAGCAAAACAGGGAATAAAAGGGACAGAAACCCAGAAATCACCTCGTTTAGGAAATCCAGGGGGTTGGGATTTCGAGTAGATGCCAATTTTGTAGTTAACTTGTTGACTCATTTCTAACTAGTTGGGTTCCTGGTCTCTGCAGGCTAGCCTGGAAATACAATTTGCCTTTGCTTATTTATGCGTCTTTAAACTTGCAAATTGAAATAGCCCCTTTATCTCCCAGTCCTGACCGCCCAGGTAGGAGTAGACACACAGCATTGCTTTGTCTCTCTTGTCATTTGAATCTTTAATGAGGGAAACTTCTAGGGAACTTTCCATACTAATAATAAGAGATGAGTCAAATGTTTTGAAGAAGATGCAAAATCATCATTTATGTCAGACTTCCTGACTTGCACTTCAATTGCAGGGTTAGCACTAAAAAGTAATATTTATATGGGTGGGAATATGGATTGCAAGACAATTAGGACCCCTCTTTCAAAATTGGAATCAAGAAATAGCTTGATTCTCTTTCGTCTCTGAGGTTCAGGAGAGCTTTCTTCAGTGCTGAATGACCGTACCCTTCCCCTTTATCAGTTTTATTTAAAAAAAAAATTTTTTTTTAACGTTTATTTATTTTTGAGACAGAGACAGAGCATGAACAGGGGAGGGTCAGAGAGAGGGGAAGACACAGAATCTGAAACAGGCTCCAGGCTCCGAGCTGTCAGCACAGAGCCCGATGGGGGCTCGAACTCAGGGACTGAGAGATCGTGACCTGAGCCGAAGTCAGCCGCTTAACTGACTGAGCCACCCAGGCGCCCCCACTTTGTCAGTTTTAGTTCTGGAATCTTAACACACCATCTTCCTCCCCGCCTCCCCCAACCACACTGCATCACGGGAAGACCCCAAGGGTATAGCAAGAGGCATGGGGCAGGGGCTTGGAATGATAAGAAGCTGGAGGCGTTGATTGCCCAGTATCTTCAAGTAAATTTTAGAGATTTCAAACAGCCAGCTCTCAACAAAGAGTAGCTTGGCCTTCGCAGAATTTACACAGATACACCCAGTGCCTACAGCTTAAGCTACGGTGTCAAACGATGTCATGGTGGCTACATTGGATGTGACCCCCCTCTGAAGCCTGGCGTACTATGAAAATCACCTATTTATTTATTTATTAAAAAACTTTTTTTTTCTTTTTAAATTTTATTTTAGAGAGAGAGCATACAAGGAGAGTAGGGGCAGAGGGAGAGAGAGAGATCTCAAGCAGGCTCCATGCACAGCACAGAGCCTGACGTGGGGCTTGATCTCACAACCCTGGGATCATGACCTGAACTGAAATCAAGAGTCGGATGCTCAACCAACTGAGCCATCCCGTCTCCCCTCCTCCTCCTCCTCCTTCTTTTTTTTAATTTCCTTTTTGGTTTTTTTTTTTTTTTTAATTGGAGCGAGAGCAGGGGAGAGGGGTAGAGGGAGAGAGAGTCTCAAGAAGGCTCCATGCCCAGTGAGGAGCCCAACATGGGGTTCGATCCCGCAACCCTGGGATCATGATACCCATTTATTTATTTAAAAAAATTTTTTTTAACGTTTATTTATTTTTGAAACAGAGACAGAGCATGAATGGGGGAAGGGCAGAGAGAGAGAGGGAGACACAGAATCGGAAGCAGGCTCCAGGCTCTGAGCCATCAGCCCAGAGCCCGACGCCGGGCTCGAACTCATGGACCGCGAGATTGTGACCTGAGCTGAAGTTGGACGCTTAACCGACTGAGCCACCCAGGCGCCCCGATACCCATTTATTTAAAAGAAAGATTCTCAGATTTACTCCAGACCCAGAGAGGTCCTGAGAAATCTGAATTTTTAACACATGCTTTAGGTGGTTCTTTACATCGGGTGTGTGGGAAGCTGTGCCAATGTCAGTGGAGACCATCTGCAGACATAGGGGTCTGGGAAAGAATTCTTTAGGTCTGTCACAGAATCTTATGTTGTTTCTTGGCTACACTGGTCACTTACGATTTTAAAAACTGTGAGACCCAGCGTGCCTGGGTGGCCCAATCAGTTGTGTGTCTAACTCTTGATTTTGACTCGGGTCATGATCCCAGGGTGGTGGGATCGAGTCCCGCATCAGGCTTCATGCTCAGCAGGGAGCCTGCTGAAGATTCTAAAAAACAAAATAAAAAAACTCGTGAGGCCTGTTTCATATTTCAAAAGGCTTGGGTTCAAGTGTTTGTCCTTAAGTTAAAGAGTGTACTTTTGTAATGACTCTAGAAGTAGGTAGAACACCACACAGTGCACGGGCATGGAGTTTCTGCTTGAGGCCTGTTTTGCACCCCGTATGGCTATGTGGTTTGGGCACATCCTGGGACCTCTGTGAGCCCGTCAACCCAGATGGCCCATCTGGCAAGTGGGGACAGCCACACTGACCAGAGCCATTGTGAAGAGTATAAGGAGCGTGAATAAAGGACAGTTGACCCTTGAACATCATAGAGGTTTGGGATGCCGACCCCCTCCCTGTCGCACGATAAAAAAAAAATCTGCGTAGAACTTTTGGCTCCTCCAAGACTTAACTACTAGAATAGCCTACCGTTGACTGGTAGCTTTATCAATAACAAAAACAGTCGATTAAGGTGTTCTTACAGTACAGTAAGCTGGAGAAAAGAAAAGGTTATTAAGAAAGTCATTAGAGAAAATAGATTCACAGCACTGTATTGTATTTATCGAGAAGAAAATCCACGTATAAGTGGACCCATGCAGTTCAAAATCATGTTGTGCAAGGGTCAACTGTAAAAGCTTTTTGTAAACAGTGATGTACTGGGCCAGTGCTTAATTTTATTTTCTCAGAGATAGTGTAGTTAGTTCTTTCTACAAATCCCTTTCATGGGGCACCTGTGTAGCTCAGTCGGTTGAGCGTCCGACTTGGGCTCAGGTCATGATCTCTCAGTCTGTGAGTTTAAGCCCTACGTTGGGCTCTGTGCCTACAGCTCAGAGCCTGGAGCCTGCTTCGGATTCTTTCTCCCTCTTTCTCTGTCCCTCCCTCACTCACGCACACTCACTGTCTCTCAAAGATAAACATAAAAAAATTTACAAAAAAAAAAATCCCTTTCAGAAGGTGAGTGGCATTTGGAACAAGGGTATAGTATCTTGACCACCCGTTTCTTGCTGCACTTTCTTTGTGACTGTACACCCTCTCTCCTCACTGAGCAGCATTACAGATGTGAATGTCTGGGCGGGAGGGGGTCTCGCTCATGCTGATCTCATCATGGGGAAACCAGTGGATGGCTGAGGAAGCCTTTCTCTGGGCTTCTTACTCCATAGTGAAAAGTCCGTGGCAATCCACAGGGGCGGTCACATGTGCTCTACTGCTTGGCTTCATTGCAGTGACCTCTAAAATGCCACTCTAAGGTAAGGGTGGCCATTTTGGGAGTAAAGTTTTGCTGGAGATATTTTAGGCATTAACTGAAAAGCTGTTACTGGGCGGGGGGGGGGGGGGGGGGGGGCGGTGCCTGGGTGGCCAAGTCGGTTAAGCATCCACCTCTCAGTTTCAGCTTGGGTCATGATCTCATGGTTTATGAGCTGTCATGGCGGAGCCTGCTTGGGATATTCTCTCTCTCTCTCTCTCTCTCTCTCTCTCTCTCTCTCTCTCTGCCCTTCCCTCACTCACGAGGTCTCTGTCCCTCTCAAAACAAATAAGTAAAAAAAAAAAAAAAAAAGACTTGGTTTTTGATGAGTTTCTAATGTTCCTGCACTCTGTGTCATATGATGCAAACAGGCCTCTGTGTTTTCATCTTGTGTTTATTGCAGGATGCACCTTTGACAGTGCAAGATGGCCCTTCCCTTTCCAAACAACACCCTGTGAATGGCTCTTAAAGCGACTTGGGGGGGAAAAAAAGAATTAAGTGTAAATGCATAACGTAACTGTCAGCTCTTCTCACTGGCTTGAGTAAAGTAGCGGTAATGTCCTTCCCAAGAAGTAGATGCAAGCCCAGAGCCCATGTTTCTCTTACTAATTTTTTTTTAATGGCATAAGCGAGGTTCTTGGAGAAGGATCGTCAGTAACTGGCACCCTTAGCCAGGGCCGAGAAATGGAGGGAGGAGGTGCATGGAGCACTGAGAGAAGTCTGCGCTGTGGGTGGCCCTCGGAAGAGGACAAGGACACTCACGGCAGGAGAGTGCCGTGGGGTCAGGCGGGCAGGGGGCTGCAGGGGAGGCACAGGCTATGGAGGCCAGGAAGCGTACAGCCCGCGTCTCGAGACGACGGGGCACCCTCTGGAGGGCTGGTGCCCAGTAGGACTTGTTGTGACAATGGCAACATTGTGCGGTGCTGTCCAGGATGGTAGCCACTGGCCACGTGTGGCCCTGGAGCACTGGAAACGTGGCTGGCATGACTGAATCTTGAATTTTATTTAATTTTAATCAATTAAAAAAATTTTTTTTTTCGACGTTTATTTATTTTTGGGACAGAGAGAGACAGAGCATGAACGGGGGAGGGGCAGAGAGAGAGGGAGACACAGAATCAGAAACAGGCTCCAGGCTCTCAGCCATCAGCCCAGAGCCCGACGCGGGGCTCGAACTCACGGACCGCGAGATCGTGACCTGGCTGAAGTCGGACGCTTAACCGACTGCGCCACCCAGGCGCCCCAATTTTAATCAATTTAAATGTAAATGTAAATAGCTCCAGGGACTTGTGGCCCGTCTCAGGACAGTGACTTCTGTGATGGTATGTTGAGTAGATCTGAAGAGGGACACTCACAGAAGTTTGCCCCTCCACCCTGCAAGAGGGGACACCTTCCACTTACAGCCTTCCTGTCCAGTGTTCCCAGGGAAGGTCCAGAACTCAGTCCCTGCCGCCCTGCCCGGGGCCCCAGTGTCTGCTCCTTGCCTCTGGGACGGCAGCACCCTTGCTACTTGACTCTTCCTGGGGCTGAGCTCCTGTAGCTTCACATCCAGAGGTCCAGGGTCTCCCACTTGGCACAGGGATTCCTGGGCTTTCTTGCTTTGGCTTTTGGAGAGATTACTCTGTCAGAGAAGATGCTCTTGGGCCCGTGTCTGCCTTTAACCTTGAAATGAATGCAGATGTGGATGAGGTTTGAGAATTCCTTCACATCCCTGCAGGGTGGGGAGGGAGGAGAGATTTGGGGTGGGGGTGGGGAATATCCTGAAGGACTAAACCCAGGCATATGAGGTGACATGAAGAGTCTAGGATGGTTTTGTGTTCAAAATGCCGTGTCCTAAATGTTTACTATGTAATATGTGTAGACTTGGGCTTCATTTGTTAAAGGTAGCCTAGATTTGAGTTAAAAGCTGACTATAAGCAACTTGATTATGAGTCATCACTGAGAGTATTTTCAACTCCATGAAATCAGCTTTTGTTTTCATTTACACACACCGTGGCCCAGCACAGTATCCTACACGTCTTATAGTCGGCCTTATATTTGCTGAATGAATAATGCTCCCTCTGTCCCTCCCTCCCTCGCCAGGGTGTCAGACTCACCGTCGTTTGAATTGAATCAGGCCCAATTTGATGCCATTTATTGAGATTAAGTGGCATTTTTTTTTCCTGAGCGCGTATCCTCATAAACGTTGTGCTGAAAGCTAATGCAGATTTTCAAAATGCGATTTTAAGCTCCCTGCCACTGAATTTCTGCTAAGCCTCCTTTTTACAAAGAACACATTTTTAGTGTTATAAAACGTAGTAATCATTTTCAGGTTCCAAAATATTAACCAGACAATGCATATGTCTCTAGGGTTTCATTTTTAAATAGTACTTTTGTTATATTCTGATTTTCTATTTCAGGCACTCGTGTGGTCTTAAATTCGTTTTTATGGAGGTAGCGATTCAATGCAGCAGACATTTTTAGCTTACCAAAACAGGATCTTCAGACTTAAGGATCCAAAGATGAATGAGACCTAGGGCCTGAGCCTGTGCAGAGAATTCTTTATAATGGTCTTGCCTCTGCTGAAAGCCTCCCTCTTGGTTACCTGGGGGAGGTGAATCGGAGGGAGGTGGAATAGGTCTCCTGATGTGGCTTTTAGGAGCCGGGAGACCTGCCACAGTGTAGCCGGGAGGCAGCTGAAGCCCAGAAATCACAGAATGTGCCGTACTTCTTAGATGCCAGCGCTCAGGGCCACCTTCCAGTGGGTTTGATGGAGGGACCTGCCATTTTCACTGTTAAAGGCAAAATTAAGCAGTACAGAGGAATTGGTATTGAGACACACAATTAAACTGGATTCTTCTTCCAGGCAATGTTGTAAGCTATTAGGCTTTAGATTATTTTCCCCCTTATCCCAGCAATTAGAATTTACGGATTTGACTGTGAATACGCAGATTTAGGATGAGAGTGGGGGTTATCAAATGCAGATTTAAAAAGAGCAGATGCAATGCATTATTACCAAAGAAAGATTGAATTAATCTTAAAACAGGTAATGGTTCCTGCCATGTGTTTTTTTTTTTTTTTTTCCTTCTGCTAGAAATGAGAATGATCACTTCCTTTCCCATTCAGCACTGTGTCAGGCTGTTGTCAAAGTCTGCTGGGTCTCAGCTCCTGGAGCGTGCCCACCGAAAACCTCCCATCTGAGGGCATTGTGCAGTTATTTACCAGGGCAGCTCTTCTTCTAGGGTCCCACCTGTAGACAGGTGCACCTGCTTAAGGCTTTCTTGGTATCACCCTGTGCAGTTGCTACGAAACTTCCAGGGAGCTACCATTTCCTCACTGCTTCCTGGGGGAGGAGAAGTGGGGAGGGGCATCTGGAGGTGGAGAGCTTGCCTGAGGTCCTCCACCTGCCTGCCCACCTCCCCCTCTGAATCCACAGCACCTGGCACGGTCACCCTGGGGCAGGCAGGGCATTCCCGTTCTGGCAGGTGCTTCTCCCTCTCCTGCCCCCACCCTGTCCCTCCTCTCTGCTCCTGGGAACCACCCCCTTCCGGGTCTGTCTTGGGTGACGCTGGGCCAATGGCCCTGTGTACACCCTCCACTCTAGCTCAGCCAGGGCACGTCCTCGGCCCCGTCCAGGGCCCAGCGTGTGCCCCAGGGGCCCGGGCTCCAATGGCTCCTCTGGGCAGACGGCTGGGAGCTCCCCCAAGAACAGCCCCTTAGGGCAATGTTTTGGCTTTGGGGTGACTTCAGCAATGTCCCTGAGAGACGCGGGAAGGGAAGAAGAGTGTTTTGAGTACGACTACCGAGATGAAGAGAGGAAGCCCACCAGCGAGCGGCACGAAAGCCTGGACCTCTTGGAAGAGGGTAAATTCGTACTTTGTTCAAACTGACCCTTTCCCTGTTAGTGTCTAAGTACGCCTGGCTGTTTCACTGATCTCACAGCACTCTTTTATTTCCCTATTGAGGTATAACTTCAAGCACACAGATCTTACGTTGGTGGATGGCTTGTGATGACCCCCTTGTAAAACCACATGTCGTATGTCTGGCACCCTGGGAAAGCCCCTTGTGCCCCAGGAGGGAGACCATTGTCCTGAGTTCTATGACCTGAGATTTATTTTGCTCCTTTGTTCTTGATCTACACAGATGGAATCAAACAGGGTGCATTATTTTGACTGGTTCCTGTTGCTTGACTGATTCATACATGTTGTTGCAAATATCAGTTAGTTGTCTTTTTGCTTTGTGTGTGTGTGTGTGTGTGTGTGTGTGTGTGTGTGTGTGTGTGTGTATGTGTGGCATTCCAGTACTCTGCTTTAAGAGTTTTGGTTGTTTTCTTGTGACTGAACAGGTTTTGGTAAATTAGCAAGAGACTGAGTCATTATTATTTAAAAAAAATTTTTTTTTTTAAACATTTGTTTATTTTTTTTTAAATTTTTTTTTTTCAACGTTTATTTATTTTTGGGACAGAGAGAGATAGAGCATGAACGGGGGAGGGGCAGAGAGAGAGGGAGACACAGAATCAGAAACAGGCTCCAGGCTCTGAGCCATCAGCCCAGAGCCTGACGCGGGGCTCGAACTCACAGACCGCGAGATCGTGACCTGGCTGAAGTCGGCCGTTTAACCGACTGCGCCACCCAGGCGCCCCAACATTTGTTTATTTTTGAGAGAGAGACAGAGTGCGAGTTGGGGAGGGGCAGAGAGAGAGGGAGACACAGGATCCAAAGCAGACTCCAGGCTCTGAGCTATCAGCACAGAGCCCAACACAGGGCTCGAACTCACGAACAGTAAGATCATGAGTGACCTGAGCCGAAGTCGGAGGCTCAACCGACTAAGCCACCCAGGCGCCCTGAGACTGAGTCATTATTAAATAAAGTATGTTTTTGTGCTGGTGTTGCTTATCTTTAAAAAGTCATTAATCACTGATTTGAAACAGGGATTTTTTTTTTTTTTTTTTTAATTTAGGATTCTTTCAAATGGAAAAGTACAAGGCTGACTTTGAAGTCACCTGGGGACCCACCTTCGGGCTCTGTTAGAGGGACACAGCTTCTGGAGAAGTGAGGGTGTTAATTCAATGAGAGGCCCAGATGCTCAGTGGGAGTTTCCTGGTTGGGCTTCTGGGGCTTTTTCCCGCAGTGCAGAGAAAGGGATTTTGGGGGTGCAGCAGAATGTTTAAACAGTGACTGCATGTATGTTGTTTAGGTCTTGAGGAAAAACAGTCTGAATACCTTTACAAAGTTCTGCTCTGAAATGGTTTATCTTCATGTCTCAACATAACTTTTATTTTAAAAGTTATTTATAGGGGCGCCTGGGTGACTCAGTCTGTTGAGCGTCCAGCTTCAGCTCAGGTCATGATCTCACAGTTGATGAGTTCAAGCCCCGTGTCAGGCTCTGTGCTGACAGCTCAGAGCCTGGAGCCTGCTTCCGATTCTGTGTCTCCCTTTCTCTGCCTCTCCCCTGTTCATGCTCTGTCTCTCTGTGTCTCAAGAACAAAGATAAACATTAAAAAAATTTTTTTTTAAGTTATTTATAATTGGCCTTATCAGAAGTGTTTTCGTTTGAGAAAAACGTTCTGTCCTAAAAACAGTAACATTTTACCACAGGACAGTTAAAAGCATTAAATTGGAGAAAGCCGGGGAAGGGAAGAGCTGGCAGAGAGATGGGGGTCTCCAAGCTGAGGCCTCAAACCCCGCCTGGCCCTTTCACGAAGGAGATGGTGTAGGAATGGCCGGCCGATGGGGACTGTGCATTAGTCAGGTTCCTGCAAGTACTCAAGGGAAAGGCATCCACCTGCTCTCATAGAGCTAGGGCCAGCCCAGGTTTCCCTGGATCAGCTGGTGTCCCTTCCAGCCCCCGTGTCCCCACATCACCTGGGAGCCTCTTGGAAATGCAGATGCTCAGGCCCCAGACCCACCGAGTCAAAACCCACCTTTTAACGAGATCTTCAGGGGATTCCTGTGCATATGAGAATACGAGATGAGCAGTTGCCATAAGCAGAGTGAGATGAGTTTAGAAACCAGTCACAGAACCATATGATTCTAAATTAAAGGCTATACAATTCTGGAACAGTGTCTTAGAGCCTAGTCAAGAGAAGAAAACATTTTGTGTTGTATATATTTCATCTATCCATATTTTTAACTTTAAGAAAAAAACTGGGAGCCAGATGATGGTGATGAGAGCCAGTGTTTATTGTGCTCTTACTACGTGCCAGGCACTGTTCTGAGTACTTCATGTGGATTTGTGCGTTTAATCCTTCAAACAGCCAGATCAGAGGTTAAGCGCTATTATCATTTCCATTTCACAGGCTTGTAAGAGGAAACTTAAGTTAACTTGTCCAGAGTCACAGAGCTAGTAAGTGGTTTCAGCCTATGTAGAACAACTCAAGGGCCCTCTGCTCTTAAATCACCATGCTAGCAGTTCTCAAAGTGGGCCCCCCCCCCCCCCCACCCAGTAGCACCAGCATCACCCAGGATTGTGTTAGAAATGCACATTCTGGGGCCCTGTCCCAGACCTGCTGAGCCAGGCTCTCTGGGGTGGGGCCCAGCAGACTGGGTTTTAACGTGCCCTCTGGCTGATTCCAACGCACAATGTCCCCTGCTGGTCTACATTTCAGAGATAACCGTGGGTGTTGGTTGGCCACCCCCTCGGGAGTTTCCCAGGCGTAATCTGAAACCTCCTTGGGCAGGGAGAGGTGAAGGAGGAGGCCGGCCACTCCAGCTCGGTAGGTGGCAGTTCAATAAGCAGAGGGAACCCACGTACGGACGAGGCTTGTCCTGGGCGGGCAGCAGCAAGACAGTGGATCTGTGCAGCCACCTGCCAAACCTTAGAAGTTTGTTTAGAAAGAGGCCCTAACTGGGTGTGGCCACGTTGGCCGCTCAGGTGTTCGCAGCCCATCGCCATCTCAAGGCTGTGTCCTTGGAGCGGCCTCTGGGAGCGGGAAAGGTGACCAGAACCCACATTCCAAGGAGGGTGTGGGGAGGCTCCAAGTGGCCGACTCCCACTCACAGGTCAACTGGAGGTCGCATCTTTTTGTTGACATCCCCCAACACAGGGTCCCTACTCAATGATCTCATTTGAGAGGGGGACTGCTTTGTATTTGGCATCTTAGGATAGACTTATATTCTCTTTTGTTTTTTCCCTTCCCATCGCCTTCCTTTCTTCAATAAAATGTTTAGCTGTCCTGTAAGGGGGCAGGGGGTGACGTGTTCATAGTAATTTTAGGACAGTAAGCTCAAAAGAAAGACACTTTATAGCCGGTGTGCTCAGTTTTCTTCGTCAGAGAAAATTCATGAGACTGGCTCCCGGCCTGAAGGAAGTCTGGAGCATAGGTTGGAAGATAGAGGTTTGTTTTGGAAGATTTGGTTTCTGTGGCCAGTCCTGTGTCCCAGAGCAAGCCCGGCACTGGGCAGGACCCTGCTTTTCTCCGACATTGTCTTGAGTTCATGGGCCAGCAAGTCCCGTGTATGGAAGAGAAATGCTCTTGAATAATGAAATTATGTGCAGGATGTGGACGTGACTGCGTTCCCTGGATTCTGAGCTGGTTTAGGTGCTTTTCTTCCCTGTTGACTGATCTCAAAGAGGTGATTTTGGCTGACCACTGAAGGACAGAATCAGTATTTGGGTTGCTCTGATAGCTGTGAATACACGAGACATGTGTTTTCTCCCAGTCACCTTGTGGGGTGATGGGTACTTTCTAATGTCACCCTCTCACCTTCAAAGCAGCCTTTGCAATAAGTGCTGTTCCCATTTGCAGTCAGAGTGACTGAGGCTCAGCTCGGCTGTCCCTGTCCAGAATTCCACCGCCGTCACCCTGCCTGGGGTCTACCTTCCACTGCACCCAGGCACGAGGTGCTGATGGAGTCGAAGGCCCCTTCTGGCCGTTCTAACCCACGATGTGGGTGCTCACAGGGAGGCGGGGCTCCCAGGAGAAGCAGCTGTGAGAGGCTGTTTGGCTCTTACCGTCCTCAGGGAGAGAAAGTGTCTGGGCTCTGTGTCTTCTGGCCACTGAGAACTGGCACAGACACAGACACAGAACTGACCTCAAGCAGCTTCGTCCCATGTGGTGGTCTTGGAGCAGGGCCCTGCTTGTTTGCCCCAGCCCCCTCTGCTCCGTGTGAGATCAGGCAGGAAGCCGGTCTCGGTGCTCCTGGGAGTGAAGGGCACTGGCACCAGCATCAGGAGGACACTGACGAAGATGAACTTCTGTGGTCACTTCCTTGTGGTTTGCTGTGTGGCAGATTCCCACCGCTTTCTCAAGGGCATGCCTCGGGAAGCCTGATCTCATGAGTTTTCCTCACCCGGACACTCCTGAGGCTGTTACCCGACTGCAAGATTCCCTCCCCGATTCCTGGCAGGCAGCAGGGTTCAGAAAGAGCACATGGAATTCTCTGGGGGTTACCGAGTGCTCTCGTAGCAGGTTTTGGTTTTCTGAGCCCGCAGGCTGCAGGAGAGCAAGTGTCCTGTCCTCAGAGGTGGCTCCTGGTGGCCAGGGTGTGAGTGGCCACGTCGGTCTTTTGCACAAAGGGCCATTTTCAGGTGATGAGCACTAACCAGAAATTATCATCTGCAAAAGCAGAGATGGAGAAAACACCAGTTGGCAGTGGGAACCTAGAACTTGGTGGAGAGCCTGGGGCCCGTGTGACTGTGCATAGCTGCACCCTGCTGGGTCATTCAAGTTCTTCGGCTGGGCCCAAGGTAAAGCCGGAGAGGCAGCACAGACAGCGGATTCCTCCAGTTTGAGGAGGAAATCGTGGGCTGCTGGCGGAGGGCCAGGCTGCGCGGAGAATGGCTGGGGCGGGGAGGCGGGGGAGGTGTGTGATGTCTGCCCTGGAGAAGGAGCTGTCAGGGTCCCGCCTTGGTGTGTGTGTGTGTGTGTGTGTGTGTGTGTGTGTGTGTGTGTGTTGACACGGTGTGGCCAGCAGCACACGAGGGCGCTATGCAGGACTCTCTCCTGTAGGGTTACGATCAGGAGGGAGGTGACCCGGCTTATCAGTCCTGGCCTCAGCACTGTGTGCTCGTGGTGTTGATTGCCTTGGTCTCCAGCCTGGGGTTTGGTTGTTGGTATCCATGGCTACCCCACGCGGGCCTCCAGTGATGTCAGTTGCTCAGGGTGGTTCTCTTACTGGAGTGCAGGTACCCGCATAGCCCCAGGGCTGGCCACGGGCAAGGTTCACCCAGAGCCTTTGTTATTTTGGGGTCCTCTTGCTGCTCTGCCCACTTCTGGCACCTGCCCCCTGCCCCCTTGCCGCCCCGTCTTCTTGCATCCGAACTCCCAACGGCATCTCTCACTTGGCCCTTCCTGCTTGCTCCTCTGTATTATGCTAATTTACGTATGCATCTTACCAGCTCAGCTTGAGAGTGGGAGTCATGTATTTACTCAGGAGACAGTGGCTAAGAGTGCCAACTTGGGGGTCAGACTGATCAGGCCCTCCCATAATAGCCCTGTGACCTTGGGCAATGTGGACGGCCGACAGTAATACTTTTCTCCCAGGATGAATGCAAACACTGAAGGAGATGATAGCCATCCCACACTTGGCAGAGTGCCAGCACGTGGTGAGCAGTCATAATTGGCGATCACCAAGCAAGCCCTCTTTAGATATCCTGATCACGAACGGCCACCATAGATCAACACTGAGTGTTCCGGTCTAGGGCGGGGTGGCTGTTTATGGCCTCTAATAGACCAGGCCCAAGTCCTTGGTTATGTCCTTGGACAAGCCACTTGGCCTCTCCCTGTCTGGTGTATTAAATGTGGCTCATACTGGTGTCATGGAGCTGTTCTTGGTTTTAAGTAAATAATGTTTGTAAAATGACCAGGGTGGCGGCTGGCATGACATGTATACTCAAGAGTCACCTCCTTTCTCCTTCCCCGCCTCTTCAGTAACCTGCCACGGTGCTCTGCTCTCAGCCCACCTCGGAAGGGGACGTGAGCCAATAATATAGTCACACGAAAATTTCACTTAATGATGCTGGTGAGCAGTTAAATGTCGCCACAGCTGTACGATCAGGTCTCTGCTCTTGGCAGTGCTGTCCCTCTCCCACCTCCCGGTGCGCAGACTGGGCGCCACGCGGGCGCAGGCAGTGGCCGAACCGACTGCTGTCGTAGTGGGCTGGCCTCTGCCACCACACTGTCCCGGAGGCCGCCTCAGTGGCCGCCGTGGCAAACCAGCACCTGTTCACCCAGGTGTCCGTTTGCTTCCGGCTGGAGACCACAGCTACTTACCAGTTGATGCCTTTCCTTTGGACACAGCTTCTTTCTGAGCAATCTCCCACCTCGTCATCGCTTTGTGTTACTTTAGACTTGAGATGGCCCTTTTCCAGATGGCTTCTTCCCTCCACCCCCCAAAAGCTGGGAGGAAAAGGGAGGTGACTCTCTGGGACATTTGCTTATTTGGGGGTGATAAGCTCTACACCAGGGTTTCATGTTTTCACCTCTCTCTGGGGTGTCGGTTAGACGTGAGCCTTTCTTTCCCAAGACTGGTCTGTGAGAATACAAAATCTTCCTTTTTTTTGAGTACCAATTATGTGTTGGGCCCCAAATAAGACTCTGCTGCCTTCATGTGCCTTACATAACCCAGGTAGGCGGGGGCATGGGACTTCTGTAAGAATTACACGTGGGGCGCCTGGGTGGCCCAGTTGGTTAAGTGTCCGACTTCGGCTCAGGTCATGATCACATAGTCTGTGAGTTCAAGCCCTGTGTTGGGCTCTTGTGCTGACAGCTCAGAGCCTGGAGCCTGCTTCGGATTCCTTTCCCTGCCCACACCCCACTCGCACTCTGTCTCTTTCTCTCTCAAAACTAAGCATTAAAAAAAAAAAAGAAGAACATTCATTATGGCTCTAGCCATTTTTGATGGGTGGGTCCTCACCCTGTTCTTCCACACCCTCTACAAGGGCTGCGTCAAAATAGTTCTTTTTTAAACCAAATAAAGTGTGTCTTCTGGGTCGTAGTGGTTAACCCACTTGGGCTGGTGGGCTGATTGTGAAGGTGGATATTGAAGGACAACAGCTAACCCCGGGCTGAGGCTGTCCTTTGGGAAAGGATGGACGTGTCATGCCTGGGAGGAGACTCCAGAGTCACTCTTTTCAAAAACCGGAGAGAGGCGGCTGTACTATCTGAGCACATTTTAGTGACGGTTCTCTAACTGAAAATAACCTAGTCTCTGTGGGGTGCACTGGTACGTTTGTGTGCCTTTTATCAGGGCTCATTCCGAAGTGGGTGATCACTCCTCCTGAACAGTTTTGCGGTCTGAGAACCCCGCTGTGGTCTGAGGAAGGCTCAGTCAGGGATCGAGATAGCAAGACAGTGCCTCTGCAATGCCGTGTCATGGGGCAGCGGTTGGGGTACAGTAAATGTAGCCCCCGAATGCTTGTTTGAGTGCCGTTCGCTAACTTAAAGCCTTGAGGTACCACCTGCTGCCATAAAATTCAGCTCTTTTAACTGGACAGTGTAATGACTTTTAGTGAATTCCGAGTTGTACAACCGTCACCATAGTTTAGTTTTATTTATTTAGTCTTTTATTTTTTTTCAAAAAATTTTTTTTCAACGTTTTTTATTTATTTTTGGGACAGAGAGAGACAGAGCATGAACGGGGGAGGGCCAGAGAGAGAGGGAGACACAGAATCGGAAACAGTCTCCAGGCTCCGAGCCATCAGCCCAGAGCCTGACGCGGGGCTCGAACTCACGGACCGCGAGATCGTGACCTGGCTGAAGTCGGACGCTTAACCGACTGCGCCACCCAGGCGCCCCTTATTTAGTCTTTTAGAGAGCGAGGGAGAGAGAGCGCACATGCATGCTGTAGCGAGGGACGGAGAGAGAGAGAGAGAGAGAGAGAGAGATAGAGAGAGAGAGAGAGAGAATCTTAAGCAGGCTCCGTGCTTAGTGTGGAGCCCAACGCAGGGCTCCATCCCACGACCCTGGGATCATGACCTGAGCCAGAATCAAGAGTCGGACACTCAACTGACTGAGCCACCCAGGTGTCCCCACCACAGTTCAGTTTTAGAACATTGTATCCCCTCCCTGTGTGAGCTCCCTCACCCCTGTTCACAGCTAATCCCACCCCACTCCCAGCCCCCGGCAGCCACTTACCTGCTCTCTAATCGGCCCGTATCGGGTACTGAATAGGAATGGGATCCTACAGAGTATGGTCTTTTGTGCCTGGCTGCTTCTGAGCATCAAGTTTTTGAGGTTCCTCCACGTTGCAGCGTGTATCAGTGCTTATTTATTCATTTAGAGAAAGTTTCTTTATTTATTTAGAGAGAGAGGTGTTAGTGTGCAAGAGAGGGGGAGAGAGAGAATCCCAAGCGGGCTCCGAACCGGCAGCGCGAAGCCTGACGCGGAGCTCGATGCGACGCACGATGAAATCATGACCTGAGCTGAAATCGGGAGTCAGACCCTGAGCCAGTTGAGCCACCCAGGCACCCCCATGCTTCGTTCCTTTTTACAGACTGCACACACATACCGCATCTCGTGTATCCGTTCACCAGTAGAGAGTCATTTGTGTGTTTCCACGTTCTGGCTTATAACAGGGAATGCTGCTGCGAACATTTGTGTACAAGTTTTGGGTGGACATAGGTTTTTATTTCTCTTGGGTAGAGGCCTAGGGGAATTTTTTTTTTTTAAGTTTTTTTTTTTTTTGAGAGAGAGTGAGAGAGTGCAGGCAGGGAAGGGGCAGAGAGAGAGGAAGACATAGAATCCGAAGCAGGCTGCAGGCTCTGAGCTGTCAGCACAGAGCCCAGCGTGGGGCTCGAATTCACGGACTGTGAGGTCGTGACCTGAGCTGGAAGTCGGAGGCTTAATCGACTGAGCCACCCAGGCGCCCTGAGGCCCAGGGGACGGTTAAAGTCTGTGACCTCAGGCAAGTCCTGTGACTTTCAGAGCCTGAGTTTCGCTGCCAGAAAGTTCGGAGATCCATGCCAGAAAGTTCGGAGATCCATGCCTCTAGCCCACCCGCCCTGTGTCTGGCCGCGACACGCAGGGATTGCGGCCCTGCGGCTGAGTCAGAACAGCCATTCAGAGATGTCCCCCTCGTCGGAATGCTTTGCCAAGCCGCCCCGTCTGGATGACTGCTAGCCATCTTCCATGGGAAATCTTCCCAGCAGGAAGACGGGCGTTGGGGAGGAGCAGAAACTCCCCAGATGGAGGAGCAGGAGAGGGACTGTCCCTGCAGAAGGAAACGGGCACACCTGGAACCAAGCCAGACATCCGAGAGTGGTGTCATAGGGAGGGCTGAGCCGTGATGGCAAATGGGCATGGGGGCGGCGAGGAGCCGGTATGGATGGTCCCTGGATGATTTATGTATCGAGGCTGCTGCTTGTGGGCAGTGGCAGAGCTGGTGAGGGTTTTTAAGTGGAGCATTGACAAATCAAATTCTAAAGCATGTAGACAAAGCTTTAAATAAAGGACGTTTATTCTGTAATGCCTGGAAACTTAGCAGCGGTGGTGACTCATTTAGAATTTCATGGGGATCTTTTCAGCTTTGGCTTTCAGGTTCTGAACCTCCCACCCCTTGCCAGGGGCAGGGCAGAGAGTAACTAGGTATTAGGTTTACTTCCTGGAGGATCAGGGGCCAAATGTAGGGATGCTTTTTCAACTGACGGCTGCTGTTACCGGTCAGAGGGGGGGGGGGGGATAATCCACCGCTTTGTGGACCGTGCTTTTCTCTGATACTTGAGTGCCAGCTCCTGTCTCCACTGGGCGTATCGAAAGTTTATTCAATATTGTATGGTTGTTATAATAAATATTACAGAAAATAAAATTTACTTTTAAAAAAAAAGCTAGTGCTAAGGTACAGAAGATAAAAGGAGAAATTATCGGGGAAGGGGACTAGAATCGGGTTCTAAAAAAAAGTTGAAAAAGTGTTCTAGTTAATTAAAGAAATGACCTGTGAATAAGCTAGAACACACGGCCAAACTACCCAAAGGTGCAAATGTAATGGGCAGTCGTGAATATCTTCCCTCCTTTCATGGATGTTGGCTACTTGGTCTTAGTGTTACAAGGGAGCAGTGTCCCCTGAGGTCTTGCGATACACACACACTTATGTGTATATAGGTGTATAATTTTATATATGTGTGCATTTATGTCACCCTCACACATATTTGTATGTGTGCAAAATATTCATTCACTTATTTGCTCCATACGTATGTAAAACTGACATAGGAGAAATGTTCTCAAAATTAGGTTAAGAAATGATGAGAGCAGGGGCGCCCGGGTGGCTCAGTCAGTTAAGCGTCCAACTTCTGTTCTGGTCACCATCTTGCGGTTTGTGAGTTCGAGCCCCACGTCGGGCTCTGTGCTCACAGCTCAGAGCCTGGAGCCTGCTTCAGATTCTGTGTCTCCCTCTCTGTCTGCCTCTCCCCTGCTCATGCTTTCTCTCTCTCTCTCTCAAAAATAAGTAAAAGGTAAAAAAAAAAAAATTAAGACAAATGATGAGAGCTAACTGTTGACATAACTTTAGGGGAACCATTTCACCAAAATGCAGCACATAAATGGGAAGTGAGGGCTGCTGACAAGAGTTTCTCCGAGAAGTCTGATAAGGCCAAAATGTCAAGGGGGTCTTGTCAAGCCTGTTAATGTGACGAGAAGACACAGGTTCACAGGTTGTGTGCTGGGACCTTCTTGCCCTCCACTTCATCAGTCAGGCCTCCTGAGTTGTGCCTCTGGCTCCCTGCTCTGGCCGCCCTACTGCCTGCACAGCCTCTGCCCTCTTCTCCCGCTCCTGCCCCAGGGCTCCTTCAGATGGCCACTTCCGATCTGTCCCTGGAGACATCTGTCCCCCCCCTCCCCCCCCCCCCAGTCCCCGGCCCCATTGTTTTCTTCCCTGTGGGGATTTCTCTTGGGCCTCAGGTCTTTACCCCCACGCCTCTCACTTGGCTGCATCTCCTTGGCATTAGGCAAGGACTCATTTCTATTCAGGGCCTGCTCTCTGTGGATACTGGGGATTTCTTGGCTGAAGATGGCTGCCAGCATTTATCCTCAAAATCGTTTTGGGCACGGTTTAATTTGCATCAAGTTTGCATTCCTGATTTTCAGCCAGAGCACCCCGCCTCCCTTCTGATCTGCACCTTCAGTTAGCTGACAACCCAGTTCGGGCCTCCCTGTCTCTGCTCAGCCGGCCCCGGGGCCACTCATTCGAATTTGACTTCATGATTCTACCTGCCCACCCAAGGATCGGCACTCAACCCTTTTCTCACTGCAAATCGGATTCTTCCTAACCACAGTTTAGTACCTCCAGCTCCCGGGAGGGCATTCCTGCTGTGGGCTGTGCACGGCCCTCTGCCTGGCACACACATGATCCCGTGGTGACCTCAGCCGCTGTCCCCTTCGCCAGTGATTGTGCTGGGGCAGCCGCAGCGTGCTTCTGAGCTTCTGTCTCACCGGCCTGTCTTGCCCGGGGACCCTAGGCCTAGGAAGTGGAGTGCCTTTGTCCCCTCTGCCCCAGCAAGAAGCCCAGATCCTATCTTTCTGATTTACCACCCACCCTGTCTTCTCTTGTAACTCTCTCAAGAAAAGAGACCACTTCTCTCCACTTTTGCAGCCACTTAGAATTTCCTTGGATTTGTCAACAGCTTTGACCACCTCCACCCCCACCTCCCACCGTTTCTCTGTGCTGGAGCCAGAATCGTCCCTGAAATACAGCTTTTTTGTAGACCCTCCCCGTTTGAGAACCCTCCAGTGGCTTCAGTTGTCCCATTATTAAAGTCCAGAGTCCCTAAAGGGACTTGCCGGGTCTCACACACCCTAGGTTCCTGCCCAGGAATGCCCTGATGGGGAACCTGCCCGTTTTCTGTGTGTCCTGGAAGGGCTAGTCTCCTGCCCTTCTCAGCACAGAGCCTGGTGCACGTTGGGTACACGTTAGTTTGACACTGTTAGAGGTGTCTAAGTGTCCACTCTATCTGCTTTGCTACTGTTGGCGTATTACACTTCTTTTTCTAGAACTTGGACCCTACTGTTACCATGTTGTTGTAGAGGTTTATGGCTGTCCTTTTCTTTTTTTTGAACATCCTTTGAGTGGAAGTGGATTGATTGGGTAGTGCTCCCTTGGTCAGAACTGGAGCCTCCATTTGGAACACTGTTCCCGTGGAGAGAGAAACAGGACCGTGGTTTATTGGACGTTGAGTATCTAGAAAGCTGCTTGGAAAGTGCAGCCCGTACTTGTCTTACTGTTTAAAGGCCTCACTGGCTATTTTCCCACCTCATTGTTCTCACTCCTGCCCCCCTCATTTCTTGGAAGAGGAAACCGAAGACACAATTACAGGGCTTTTCCAGGGCCTCATGACCTTGGTAGAGTGTCCTATGAAAACCTAAGCCTCGGAGTCGTGGCACCAGAGATCTTTCCCCTATACCAGACGTTTCTTGCTCTGTTTATGCTTCCAAGACTTGTTGATTTGTGCCAGCCTCAGCCTTGACCTTGGATCCTTTATGGTTCCCCCCCTCACTTAGTTAGGACAGGAGCCAAATTGGCCTAGGTGCAGTCCTTACCTTACAGCCTCATTTGCTGTGACTTCAGTCGGGTCCTTAACTTCTCCCGGCAACAGTTTTCTCATCTGTGGACTAGTCACAACAGCACAAACCCTTCAGGGGTGTGGTGAGGCTTAAGGAAAAAGATCCTTAAATCTCAGACGTAGAAGGGACTTTATAAATGTTAACTATTGCCCTTGCTGGGAATCTCGTCTTCGTCTTCCTCTTCTCCTTTGTCTTCCTCTTCGTCTTCCCCCTCCCCCTTCCTCCCCCTCCGCCTTTCTCCCCTTCCCCCTCCTCCTTTCCCCCCTCCTTCCTCCCTCCCCCTCCCTCCTTCCTCATCCTCCCTCCTCTGCAACCCCTTCCCCCCTCCCCCTCCTCTTTTTTTTTTTTTTTTGAAATTCACCATTTGCTAGCTGTATGACATCAGAGGAGTTATTTCACCACTCTGGGCTTCTGGTTCCCATTTGTAAAATGGAGTTAAAGTTCTATCCTGTAGCATTTATTGATAATCCGTTAGAGTAGTATTGAACATGTACTGGCCATAGAAAGTGTGCCCAGTAAGGGTCTGATTTCTCTGCTGCTGCTGTTACTGATTTCTCTTAAAAGTTGCATCAGGGAGGATCCCAGGACCCTATAACTATAGTCGACTGTATATTTTCTGAAAAATATTTTAAGTAATTCTTTTCCTGTCAGTGCATGGTCACTACAAAAACAAATTCTTTTTAAAGCACAAAAATTAAAATGTGTAATACCATCTAAATGTCAATTATTTTTATGGCTATCCTAGTTTTTTTTCTGTGTATTATGAATCAGTACATTTTCTCCCGGTTGGAATTGTACGTATTTTTTAAAACATAACTGGAACAACAGTGCACATACCTTAACAACTCAGGGTCAACAGTGGTTTTTCACTTATGCCTCTGACTTCTGAAGCTGGGAGCTGTCAAAGGCCTGGGGACTTTGGGGAGGTCTCTACCTCACCCTGTAGCCCTGACTGAATGTGAATGGTCACCCCTGCCCTCCTGTCACCATGGGGGCATGGTGACAGTATGTGCCCGACTGGTTGATGCTAGAGAAAGCCCACCATTCCAGGTTTACATCTATGGGGCCAATAGTTAAAGTACATTAAAGCTTTTTAAGATTAGCCTCAGACAAGGGCAACACGAGGGATCTTTGTGGTCGTAGATACACAAACCTACACAGGTGATAGAATTGTTAGAGCTTTGTCATTCAGGAGCACGCAAGCACACGTGCACACACAGATGAGCGAGCACCAGTTAGTCTGAGGAAATCGGAGTCAGATTCCTGGATTTTATCAATGTCAGTGCCCTGGCTGGAATATCATTTTGCCAAATGTTACCCCTGCAGGGAAACGGGGTAAAGGGTATAAGAGATCTCTGTATTATTTCCTGCATCTGCATGTGGTTATTTACACGATTAACTACAGTGACCTCAATTCAAAAAATTAGCCCACAAAATGTAAGTGTAATTTCTAACACAATCCCGGAGAAAAAAAAGCCGCACCGAATCATGCTCTCTCGTGTTAGGGTGACATGGGGCCAGATTAGTTAAGGTGCAGCCCGGTGTAATTTTCCTCCCCAACAGCAGAGGGCGTGGTCCTCGAAGGCAAGGGGGGCACTAAGCAGGCCCCCAGTCATAATCCCGGTTTCAGCACAGAGGCCTTTTGTGACTGCGGTGGGGGTGGGGAAGGGGGAAGGGGGTCTGTTTCCAGTCGACCCGGGAGTCGGTGAGGGGGGGGGGGGGGGGCTCCTGCATCTTTATCTGCGCGCCCACAGCCCAGCACAGCTGTCTAGCATGAAAACTAACTCCTGTCGGGGCGTAGGAATCTTCACTTAGGGATTTTTCCTGACCCAGGGCTAAGGGAACAGTTTAGAGCAATTTGAGCCGGACTCCACCTCCATCAAATTAAACTCTGGTGTAAACCAACCCTTACAAATCCCCCTAGCCAGGCAGCTCCCCTGGAGGGGAGGAAGGAGAGTTCCTGAGGCGAGCCCCCGCCCCCACCCCCCTCAGCTCTCATCAAGTGCAGGGTGAAGGCGGCAGAGGGAGGGGCCCCGCCTCCTGGCTCCGGAAGGCCTTGCTGGTAGGATTTCAGATTTGGAGCCAGATTTCGGGGCTCCTTCAGTTAGAAAATCATTCCAACAGATCAGATTCCTCCGAGCCCATTCACGAGGCCGATCTTTACTTGGGTTTGATAAAATATTTAGAGACCTATTGCATTCCAGTCGTAGAATCTACTAGTAGTGTTAGGTTGGCTGAGTAACCCACTTAATTTCCAAATGCCTTGCTTGGGCTGCTACTGAATGTGGGTCATTGTGAGAGCTTCGCCAAGTCTTCACCAAGAATTATTTTGTAGAGTCGTCGTTATAAAGAGTTCCTATGAGGTTACTTCTTGCAAAAGTGGCAAGTTTATAATTTTTTACACTTGGGTCCTCAGCCCATTTACATTCATTCCTTCCTCCCCGGAATAAAGCCTAGGCTACCTTCTTGGTGTTTGTTGAATCGCGAATCGATTCCCTGCCATCTATTTAAATACAGCAACCCTGAGGTTTTTCCGCAGACTAAAGCATTCTTTCATCACATGACCTTTTTCCCCCCACAGGAGAACAAAGACGGTCAGTTCTAAAGTGGCCTACATACAGCCTCTTATGACCACAGTAAATTATATATATGATGAAATATCACTCTGTGTATGTATGCGTATTTGTGTGTAGCAGTAATAGTCTTTTTGGTGTTGATTAAAGAAGAATCTACTACCCTGGTTTTCGTGGTGTAGAAACTGGTCTCCTAGGCGTAGAATTGAGGGGAGGGGAGGGGAGGAGCTTTGTCATCATGTCATTATCAGCTAAAAGTGTTATTTAATAATTGCACCACCAGCTGCTTTCTGAAGGATCCCACTCTGTCTATGTGGTTGGGTCTGTATGGTTAGTGAGGTCTACACCCTCTCGTTCTGGTAAGTCACACATTGGTGGCTGTGCTGCTGACCCACTTCCGTTTGCTGAGTTTATATGCAGCCAGACCCCTTTCCACTCCAGCGCCTCGTCCGTAGTGTCACCTCTAAGTGTGCACATGCACGTGAGTGCGCACGCACGCGCGCGCACACACACACACACACACACACACACACACACACAGTGTCAAACCCTTGCAGGATGGGAAGTTACCCCTCTCTCAGTCCTCCTTGGGGCTCTTCCCCAGAAATGAAATCCAATGGTGCTCAGCACAGTGTGGGTTGAACACAGCAAAACCAACAACCCTTTGTGTCTGATCCACAGGCACAATTTGAGGGCCACCTGTTTTGGTGGGTCATTTGTTTGGCCCGTTTGTGATTGTCGTTTCATTGCCACTTTTATTTTTTGCAGTTTTATGTGCTGAAAGAGTTGGCCAGATGACTAAGACGTATAATGACATAGATGCTGTCACTCGGCTTCTTGAGGAGGTAAGTGTTTCCTGGGAGGCAAAGGGCCATTTATGATTGACTGATTAAATTGATTAAAGAATACATTATTGTCTGAGTGAAGAATTACCAGAATTGGGCCCTCTCAGGGTATAATGCAATGGTTTTACTTTTTGAACTGGTAGCTATGTAAGTCTTTGTAGCTATAACTTTGTACAAGGTATGTTAGGTTTTAAAAGGAATGTATTAAAGATATAAAATAGGACTACTTGCTAGAATAGCCAGTTTAAGATTTTTAAAATTACAAAAAAAAAATTTAATGTTTATTTTTGAGAGAGAGAGAGAGAGAAAGAGAGAGAGAATGAATGGGGTTGGGGCAGAGAGAAAGAGGGAGACACAGAATCTGAAGCAGACTCCAGGCTCTGAGCTGTCAGTGCAGAGCCCAGTGTGGGGCTTGAACTCACAAACCGTGAGATCACGACCTGAACCGAAGTCGGACGCTTAACTGACTGACCCACCCAGGCACCCCAAAGTTTAAGATTTTTTAAAAACCTTTAAACTGTATTGTAATACTATATTTTAAGGGTGTCTAAAAATGTCAGAAAAATACATCATTATCCATATCTATATATTAAAAAAAAAACACTTCCATCAGGTTAAGGGAATAATATGCAGCATAGAAATAAAATCAGCATGGAAAGAAAAATATAGGAAACTTGCTTAGGGTTGGATGAGTTGCTGGTATTTTAGAGACTGGTTTTCTCAGTTTCTTCTTAGCATTCTGTTGGCAGTTGAGAATCCCGGTGCTGTGCACACCTCTACAAACAGATGAGTAGCATATGTAGACCCCCATGCCTAGAACCGGCCAGAACACCGTAGGTTCTTATAAGTGTATATTGAATAAGTGCCCGGCTTTAAATGTTACCAGGCCTTCATGGCACAGGTGCTAACTTAGACCCTTGTTTCTGCTCTGGAACTGGGATTGACTTTGGGTCATGTTCTTATTCATTAGCCCTTCTCCAGGAAAAGAGGAGAATCATGTGGGAAATGCAGAAATCATGGTTGTCATTTTCGGCCGGTTGTGGGACAAGGTTGAAACACAGGGCTGAGTGGGAGTGATGGGACCCAGAGTTTTTAGAGGCGTCTTTTTACCCCGCTTTTTTTTTTTTATTAAAAAAAATTTTTTTTTAACATTTATTTTTGAGAGAGAGCGCGGAGGAGGGGCAGAGAGAGGGAGACACAGAATCTGAAGCAGGATCCAGGCTCTGAGCTGTCAGCACAGAGGCCAACACAGGGCTCAAACTCACAGACCGTGAGATCATGACCTGAGCTGAAGTCGGACGCTTAACCGACTGAACCACCTAGGCGCCTCATTTACCCCATTTTTTATGTCTCTCTTCCCCTGTGTTTATTCCCATCTGCATATCCAGTTTTCTCATAGCTGCTCCGAAGCCTGGACTCTGAATTCCCCCTGAGTTTCTCAGGGCTCACCTGCCCAGCAGCTCGTTCCCCCCCTTCTCCCGCAGTTGGTCCCCCACTAGTGGAGCCAGCTGTGTTGAGTGTGGGCAGGAGCTGAGGCCACTTGGCCACCTGCATGTCACAGCGGTTACCAACTTCTCAGGCCCAAGCAAGTGATGCTAGGTTTTGGGCTGTGTGACAAGGCCTTCTGGTGGGAAGTGGCTGGCATTAGGCACTTGGGGGCCAGCTTGGTTGGCAGTACTGACTTTTTATTCTTTATTTTTTTTTAATGTTTATTTATATTTGAGAGAGGGAGAGAGAGAATGAACACGAATGGGGGAAGGGCAGAGAGAGAGGGAGACACAGAATTGGAAGCAGGCTCCAGGCTCTGGGCTGTCAGCACAGAGCCCGATGTGGGGCTCAAACTCCTGAACCTCAAGAGAAGACCTGAGTTGAAGTTGGACACGTAACTGAGCCACCCAGGTGCCCCATAATTTTTTTTAATGTTTATTTTTGAGAGAGAGCACAAGTGGGGGAGGGGCAGAGAGAGAAGGGGACAGGGATCCAAAGCAGGGTGTGTGCTGACAGCACAGAGCCCGATACGGGGCTCAAACTCACGAACTGTGAGATCATTACCTGATCCAAGGTTGGACGCTCAACTGACTGAGCCATCCAGGTGCCCTGGCACCACTGGCTTTGAAAATGGTTCATCACAGAACCTTTCCCACTGTGTCCATTCCCCAGCACCCCCCCCCCCCCCCCCCCCCGTCGTGCCATGCTGTCAGCTGTCAGGACCCCCTTGTGTTTCCAGCATCCGCCCCTCACCCCCCCACTGTTAGCCATCCAGTCTTCTTAGGGGGCTACGTCTGGACCACCTTTCTTTTCATTCCAAGGCCACTCCGCTCCACCGGCCCCCAGAGCCTCAGCGGTGAGGTTTTGTTTTTCTCTGCAGCTGCCCCCATCCCAAGCCTGCTGACCACTTTGCCCCACCCCCCACACTTGGAGACACTTAGGAGACCTCACTGTGGTATCCAAAAGCCACCTACGGACCACATTCTGAAACCCCTTCTAACTTGTCGCCAGGGACCTGCCCCATCTTTCCCTGGCTCATGGGGACCTGTGAAGCCATCCGTCACCACAGCCCCAGGTGGTCTGTACACAGCCCGCCTCCCCACCCCCCCATGAGCCCCATGAGCACAGGAGTCATCTTGCAGCTCCCTCCGTTTTGTTTCGTACTTTTTCTGGGATGCTGCCTCTGTGAGTGCCCACTGCGTGCAGTTCTTGGCTCCTGCCAGGCGTGAGCTGGAGTCCACGTGATCCCCCCCACAGGGCGAGATTTGTCTCCGCTTGAACGTCTGAGGCTTGCTTCCGAAGAGGCCGGGGACCACATCCCTTCGTGCGGATACCGGATACTGGGTGTCAGTAGTTCCCCTCCCCCAGCCCGTCTCCTGCCGTCATCCTTTTAAAAAGCGAGTTGTTGGAAAGAAGGCTTGTGGGGCGCTTTCCTCAGGTGGCTCTCTTGTGCCTTGTCTGTTTTATTTTTAGCAGCTCACCATGGCAGTGGTCTGGGTGTCTCTGTTTTAATGCCATTCTTGTCCTGATAAGAGCCATATCTGAGTCACTGCCTTTCCTTGGAACTAGGTGGTTCCCGGGTTAAAGTCTCCCGGCCTGGGTCACGTGACAATTGTACCGTGCTCGGCTTGGCTTCGGTTCCCTTTCCTCTGATCATCTGCTTTGGTTTGCAGGCCTGCCATCTGCAGGCAGGGTGCCGGGGAGGGAGGCGGCTGGGTGTGCACAGGATGCCAGTGCACAGCCCGTCGGGAGGGGGGCGGGAGGGGAGCTCTTGCTTCGCCTCCACGGGAAAGAGGATTCCGCAGCTTGCCTGGCATCCTGCCGCTGGAGTTACCTTTTGGAGAGGGCTGTTCCGAGGGTCCCTTAGTCATGCGTTTTATCCTGAGATCGGTGAATGAGATGAGTCAGCTGCTCAGTGTGGGAGGCTTGTTGCTCTCCATCCTCAGGGCTGTGTCAGACAGCACGAGTGCCACGGGCAAAAGGGGCTGAGCCACGTCACAATCCTTTTCATCAAAGCACAGGCAATTGGAATGAGCTCCACGTGCTGCATTTCCCGAGGAAGGAAGGAACCGGCTCTCTTCATTGTTGATTTCCAAGGGCCTAAATGATTTATTTGCAACCTGTCGTTCTCACTGTCGTTTAGCCCAGTGGTCATAGCCTAGGTGTTTTCCTGTTTTTAGAAGTAAACACTTACCGTATGTCGGCGGGTTGTAATAAATAGGAGTGCTTTCATTCCTTTGGTTCTCCAGAAGAAACCCAACCCGTCTGTCCCCCTTAGGAAAGAAAACACAGCTCTACTACAGTAAGTTTTTACCTATTGTAACTTTTAGATGAACTACCTTTAGATAACTTTTAAGTAGTCTCTATACCCAATGTGGGGCTTGACCCTACAACCCGGAGATCGAGTCCCTTGCTCTAGTGACTGAGCCAGCCAGGCATCCTCCCTTAGATAACCTTTAGGCACCATGTAACTTGTTTAATTTTTCATTTCATCCATAAATATTTTTACCATTACTTTTTGTCTTTTTTTTTTTTTTTTCCCAGCAGAGAGTTTTTATGTTACTCTAAAGATGAGATCTTTGGTGTAGATGAGGGAGGGCGCCCAGCTGCAGGCAGGGAGGCCCCAGGTCTGAGGTTTGCCGTGTAATGGCGGAGGGCGAGGGCTTCATTGGGCGCACAGCTCATTGGTTTTTTCTTCCCCTGCTTGTTGCCCTTGAGCTCTGGCCTCTGTGTGCGTGGGAAGCCCTCGCCGTCCTTCGGGTGCTCCAGCTGGCCTTGCCCAGCGGACCTCCATGATGACCATATTTGCTTGATTTGTGTGCCGTGGGGTCTGCCCACAGGACGTGGCCCCGGGCGTACAGAATGCCTGTGCTTGTTGGAACTCAGCACGGTCCGCGCCGGGATGGACGCGTGGTGACGGCACAGCGGCCAATGGGCATGAAGTGCTGGCTGGGTATTCAGCATGAGAGCTTGTTCCGGTGGACGGATTTAGTAGACTTGCGTTACGTTCGCGGAGACCATGCTTCCAAATGGACACTGGTACTCCAGTTTGGCTGAAACTGCCTGCACCAAATGCTCGCTTTGAGTTGGCCTGGAGAGCTAGGTTCCCTCCCGCAGTCCCTTGAGGTCCTTTCCCCCAGGGACCAGATGAGCACACCTGTGGAGCTAGGGACCCTCCTTGGAAGACGCTGTAACCAGCGTGGGTAAGTCCACAGAGAGGAGTGTCTCAGCTCATTGGGCAGCTCATTGTGCAGCTCATTGGGCTGGTCCCCTTTGTTCCTTGGCAGGCACAGGAGGAGGCACGAATTGTGGGAATAAGTTGGACGTATCTGTGGCCCTTGATGTGACACCCAGCTAGCTTCTGGGGCAGTGGTGATAACAGTTGCAGGTTTTAGGACTGCGAAGACCAAGGGGAGAGGGACCACCATCTGTGCAAGAGAGAGTGTCAGATCCGGAGTTCTCCCAGACCGTACTTTGACCTCCAGCGCTTGCCTCATATTTCAGTGAAACTCCCATGAGAAGCAGGGCAGGTGTGCTGTTGATGCACAGAATAATTTGGTGCAGATGTAAGAAGTTAGAAGTAAAAGCTGCCTTTGTTTTCCTTTTTTTTTTTTTTTTAAATATCGTTGACTTCTGAATCATAATGCTAGAAGCCTTTTCCAAAGGTAACCCCATCTCCCCTCGCCATCTAAGATGAGAGAACAGATGAGGGAATTGGGTCCCGAGGATGTTCGGGCAGAACCCGACCTCTTACAGTCATGGAGAAGGGTTTGCCCGGAGCAGTTAAACTCGACCAGTACCCACTGTAAGAAATGCACCTTAGGTTGTGACTTGATACTCACCTACATAAATACGTGACAAGCAAAAGTGTAAACATTAGTTAATACCCTTATCACGTGGAATTCACTTTGGTATTTCAAGTTTGTGCCGTTGAATTTCATTTAAAACAAAATAGCAGTTGCCATTACAAAAATGATTCTCCACCTACTGACGGTTTATAAAAAGCTAATCTGGAGTCTCCCTGACCTTTGTTAAGTGGAAGCTGTTGGCCCGAGGCCATGTACGCATTTGCCTTTGCCACCTGTTCAGATGGGACACCAATCAGGAGATAATAGGCTTTTGGTTCAATTTTATAAGGAAAGTAGTCATGTCAAGAATGGGAGTTGAACTTACCCGTTAAGTAAGTTACCTGAAGTTATTTGTTACAACTTTCTTAACACCTCCGGTGTCTGCCTCTTTACTGATGGCACCTCCCTGAGGAAACTTAGGGACCGGCTTTTTAAGGATTTCACAAATACCAAAGCTGCTGCAGAGAAATGTTTTCGGAAGCATGTTTCTCTGGTAGGAACGGAGACTTGTTTTCCTGGGATTTTAAGGGTCTCTCCTATTGCCCGAGGTCTGCGTAGCTCTTGCGCGTTATGTGGGCAGAGCGCCCCCCTTCTCTGAACAGGTATCGAATGCTGGTATGCGGATGGCGAGTGATTCATTCCTTTGTCATTTCTAAATGCCCTGTTTTCCTCAGTTGACACGCAGCACCCTTGGCTCCTTCAGGAAGCGCAGGTGTTTTGAACGTCTGTTCTCACTCTTGCCTTTCATAGAAAGAGCGGGATTTAGAACTGGCTGCTCGGATCGGCCAGTCGTTGTTGAAGAAGAACAAGACACTAACGGAGAGGAACGAGCTTCTGGAAGAGCAAGTGGAACACATCAGGGAGGAGGTGAGGAGCTGTGGCGAAGGCCGGGCCGGGTGGGCTCGGGCGGGCTTGGGCTCAGGGCCCCTAGACCTGCCTGCTCCGAAGTGGCCACCTGGAGGCAGAAAGCCGCCTTCCCGCTGCGCCTTCTGTTCATGACCCTCCTTTGGACAGTGTGGACGGCACCAGCTGGGTAGGAACAGCCCTCATGGTCCCTGTCTCCCAAGAGTCCGCATCCTCCATAGGCTGGGAAAGACCCTCAGCACGTGGCAGGAGGGCACATGGGCTAAGACGGCAGTGAGCAGAGGGTCCTGAGGGGGGTGGGCATGGGCAGGCTGGCGGGGAGCCCGGTCAGGAGGAGGCCAGCCTGTGCTGCAGAGGAGGCCGGTGATCGCACAGTCTTCCTTACAATATAATTTCATGTTTGTAAAACAGACCCAAAAAATAGCCTGTTGTTGTCATGATAGAAACCCTGTCATTTCCATGATACAAATCTTGGTGAAAGAGTATCAGTGGTCAGGGGTAGGAGGTAGAGTAGGTTTATCTTAAGGGACTCGGGTTTCAGAGGAGTACCACTGGTTTCCCGGAAGGTCATGGTGTGGGCAGGAGGAGGCAAGTTCTGCAGAGTCAGATGGTGTCGCAAGGCTTAGGAGTTAGAGCCGGGCCCTACTTTGTACCTTTTTTTTAATTTTATTTTTTTAATGTTTGTTTGTTTATTTTTGAGAGAGAGAGAGAGAGAGCACAAGCGAGGGAGGGGCGGCGAGAAAGGGAGACACAGAATCTGAAGCAGGCTCCCTGGTCCAAGCTGTTAAGTGCAGAGCCTGAAGCGGGGCTCGAACTCACAAACCATGAAATCATGACCTGAGCCAAAGTCGGACACTCAACCAACTGAGTCACCCAGGCGCCCCTGTAGTTTCTTATCCATTATCCTGTTCTTTTAATTTGGAATTTTAGCCGTGAGGACTTTCATTTGATACTCTTCTTCTCCTGGTTTCTTCTCCCCCCCCCCCTTTTTTTTTTTTTACTTTTTTTAATGTTTATTTTTGAGAGAGAGACAAAGTGTGAGCAGGGGAGGCACAGACAGAGAGGGTGACACAGAATCTGAAGCAGGCTCTAGGCTCTGAGCTGTCAACATAGAGCCTGACACAGGGCTCAAACTCACAAATTGTTAGGTCATGACCTGAGCTGAAGTTGGACGCTTAACCTACTGAGTCACCCAGCCACCCCTGTTTTTGTTTTTTTGTTTTTTAAACATGTATTTATTTTTGAGAGAGAGATTCCCAAGCAGGCTCAGAAGTGTTAGCGCGGAGCCCAACATGGGGCTCGAACCCAAGAATTGTGAGATCGTGACCTGAGCTGAAATCAGGAGTCAGCCATTTAACCGACTGAACCACCCAGGCACCTCTCTTCTCCCTTATTTTCTATCAGAAACTTTCTAAGTGGGAAGGGATGCCCTTACTTGTGTCTCTTAGATGCATTCAGACCTTTTCCTTATTAAAGCTGTTCCCCGCTATTGTTGTCTGGGTTTAATAATTGTTTTCATATGATGAAATAGATCTGCGTCTTTTGAAAGACAATAAGGTCAAATGTGGTTGTGTTTTGGAGAAGTAAAGTTGCCCCCTGCTTTCCTTGCCCCCAATGGTCATGGCCTGACTTCCCCTTCCCTCAGGCATTAAAGCATTCCAGGTCAGCCTCGTCTTCTTTTTTTTTTAAATCTTATTTATTTTTGAGAGAGAAACAGAACATGAGAAGGGGAGTGGCAGAGAGAGGGAGACACAGAACGTGAAGCAGGCTCCAGGCTCTGAGCTGTCAGCACAGAGCCCGAGGCGGGGCTCAAACCCACAAACCGCGAGATCATGACCTGAGCTGAAGTGGGACGCTTAACCGACTGAGCCACCCAGGCGCCCCTCAGCCTGGTCTTCTGAGCAGAGGAACGTGTTGCCCAGGACCCAGTAAATGGTCAACCATTGCCCCTCACGTGCTGCTTCCCCACGCACCTGCCCTTGTGTTGGGGCTTCTTGCCTCACACAAATGGCATGCAACTCTTGGGAAGTGGAAATACCTCTTTTTGCTTGGAAAAGCTTTGAATTTGAAAGCTGTGATATGCTCCCCTTTGGCATATTATTAAATTGTCAGTCTAGATATTGAAACTAAAGCTTTTGTGCACATAAAGTCTGCTTCTCCATGGAAGTCATAAACACTCGGTTGTGTAGGAAAGCCAAAATAAACCACGGACCCCAAATCAGATTAGAAACCAGAAAGAACGAAAACTTTGTTCTAATTTTTGCTTACAGCGGTAGCTCCCTGTTCCTCCTTACTGAGTGGTAAACGGGCAGTGAAAACTTTTATGGCACAGGTTTGTTTATTTTAGACATCAAGTATAAATCAGGTGATTTGCAACAGCTGCCTTAGCAGTAATCAGTGTGGCCACTTCCTGATGTCTGCCTCTGTTCTCCCTGTGTCTGAAATTGCTATCTTGTGATCCTTGAGTACAGAGCAAGGCCTGGCCAGGCTTGGCTGGGAGCCCTGTGAGGGTGTAGCAGTCACAGGGTGGGGCTGTGAGGGGTGACAAGCTGTTTGTAGCTGCCCACCCGGAGCTGGCATCGCCAGGGTCCCGGTCCGCGGTGGCATTCTGTTTCAGCAGAAGTGAATGGCCTCTTTTTTTCATTTGGTAACAGGATCTTTTTCTCTGGCCGTTTGCCCAGCCGATCATCTGGCTACTTGCAAAACCCATATGCTGCCTTGCCCCCCTCCCCCAAATACCATTCTGGAACCTTCTAGTCCCCGCTCACCTCATCTCTGAACCAAAGTAAAAATTATAAATTTAGGCAGAGGGCTTTCTGTCCAAAAAATAACGGACTGTATTTTTCTTAAACGGGGTCAAATGCAGTCTCTTTTCTTTGTCGAGCACAGCATCAATTACACGCGTTCACTTTTGGTAAGGAACGAAATGTTGTCCCCCCAGCAGCAAGTGCTGGAAAGTGACGGGGGCATTGTCAGTGCTTGGGGATGAATGTGAGCCCCCACCCTGTCTGTGCAGGTGTCCCAGCTCCGGCATGAGCTGTCCCCGCCGTGTCTGTGCAGGTGTCCCAGCTCCAGCATGAGCTGTCCCCCGCCATGTCTGTGCAGGTATCCCAGCTCCGGCATGAGCTGTTCCCCCCCTGTGTCTGTGCAGGTGTCCCAGCTCCGGCATGAGCTGTCCATGAAGGATGAGTTGCTGCAATTCTACGCCAGTGCTGCAGAGGACAGCGAGCCCGAGTCCGTGTGCTCCACCCCGTAAGTCCCTGCGGCCGGGGCACAGGCGGCTGGCTGTTGCCAGGGTCTCTGGACTTGCCTCGGCAGGGTCGCCTCACCGGCCCGTGAAGGTCAGCCACTCCCAGCCTTCCCCAGACCGAGCATCTCCTCGTGCCTCAAACAGATTGATTGTGCTATTTCAGCGGGACATTTAGCAGTTTTGATTGATCTGGCCTGGCCATGGGCCCGGCAGGTGGGTTCTGGAACCAGAGATGCCATGGTGGGCCCCTGGGGCAGAAGGTGTGAGGCATTCTCTGGGGGTCAGCAGAGCCTCACGTTAGGAGCACGAACTCTCGAGCCCAGTGGCCCGAGTTCAGAGCTTGGCTCTGTGGTTTTACTAGCTGTGTGCTCTTGGCCAAGTTACTTAACCAGTCTGCTCGTTTCTGCATTTGTAAAATGGAGAGACTGATAGTCCTTATAGGGTTATGAGTGTACAAGTAGAGTACTTAAAACTGTTCTAGGCACGTTAGAAGTGCGTTACAAATATTAAATAGACTTCCAGGCATCCAGAACTGTGTAGGCTTTGAGTAGTTGATCCTGCTGACTTCTGAGGCCATGTGGCAAATGCCAGTGATGAACAGAGGGTTGCGATGTGGGTCCTGAGGGTAGCGAGTCTGTGAGCCGACGGGTGCTGTTTTCCTGGGGGGGGGGGGGGGTCACTTGTCACACCTGCATGTTTCATGATCACTCGATGGAAGAGCCCCCCGAGGTTCCCTGGGTTTGCCAGGTTGCGGGGAACAGACGTCTCTCCCCAGAGCGAGCCCGTGCTCTCTCCCCCAGGTTGAAGAGGAATGAGTCATCCTCCAACGTGCAGAACTACTTTCATCTGGATTCTCTTCAGAAGAAGCTGAAGGACCTTGAGGAGGAGAACGTCGTGCTCCGATCCGAGGTGAAGCGCGCTCCCTGCCCCCGTCCCCGCTGGAGGGTGGTGGCCCCTTGGCCTCAGGTGGCCGGAGCCGCCGTGGCTACAGCACCATTCTCAGAGGCAACAGTCTGTGGGAGAGTCGCCTGCGCTCAGCTCCCAGCTGCACCCAGCGCTTGTCAGGCGAGCCACGTCTGTGTGCTGGCCATTGGCCTCCGGGGTACACACGCCCATCCGGGTGGGATCCTCAGGGTGGGTGACAGTGGTGGGCCCCTCCTCCTTCAGCTAGGGCAGGGGTCCCTCGGTGGCGGGGGCAGGGGGTCTCTCCATGGTGTCCTCCAGCTCTGGCATGGAAATGACGTGGAAGCCCAGGGTGAAAGCCTCATTTCCAGGTTGCCGCAGGTCAGATATGCCCTAAGGAAATAGCACATGAGAACTTGGAGACCTATTTCCTAGACAATTAAAAAGGTAGAGCCAAGGCCATGTGGGAACTCGTGCTTTTGAGTGTTTCTGACTGGCTAGTCATTGTGCCAGACACTTTGCCTGTGTTCTTTTTTTCAAGTTTCACTGCAAGGCTGGAAGCTCCTCGTTTACAGCCAGAAAACCGGGACCCAGGCAGCGGAGTGTTTGATTTGCTACCATGGTGCAAGATAGTGAATGACAAAGCCAGGATTTGTGAGGCTCTGTGATTCTGAACCTCCCGTTACTTCCTTTCACCCACTGCCCCTACCTGGAAACACTGAGGCATGCAAGTTTGGTACTTTTTGTCCTAATTCAGTGAGTTTATGCTCTGTGGCCAGAGGTATGGCTAGTCGAGTTAGGGCTGCAAGCCCACCTGAGCTGGCCCAGGGGTCCCTGAAACCCCTCCAGTAGGGCAGACCACCTTGAACTTGCTCACATGCTGGACAGAGCCTCATGTCTTGGCTGAACAGGGCTAATGATGAGGAAGGTGATGTTCTCTTAGACCTTAGGTCTTCTAGTCCTCATTTACTGGTGGGTAATACAAGTGCAGAGAGACCAAAGAGGGTTGTCCAAGCTTTCTCTGCCAGCCAGTGGCTGAGCCAGGACTGCTGCCCAGAGTTTTCCATTCTAGTGCCTGCCCCAGGTAAATGCTCCAGTCCTGGACACACAGCGGTTCAGCTGTCAGAAAGCCCACCTAAAGCAAGAGGGAATCCGATCCCAGCTACAGATTCCATCTCAGTTCAGAAGTACAGTGTCTCCCTGGGATCTGGGGGCTCAGAGATACCTTCTTTCTACCTGGGATATTTTCATCAAACCTTCGGATCTCTCTTTTCCCACATTTTCAGCCTGGAGCAGGTTCTCCCGAGTCCTGTCTCCCAGGTCTCTGAATGTTGGTGCTTTCCTATTGTACCTGGTTTTTACTAAGCTGAATACAATAGCTCTAACTCCAAGTCAGACCTCACAGGAAGGTGCCTCACATAAAACAAGTGTGAGCCATTCTTGTGGTCATCCTTAGAGTGCCCGTGGTAGACAGAGCTGGGTCCTAGATACTGTTGGGGTCACAAAGGGGTCTGTGTCTGCGGTCTGGGACAGACGCAAACGAATAGACAGACATTGATACAAGGGTGGCTCCTGTAGCACGCGTATTGCCTTGTGTGGCGCCCTCTGGTGGTACACCGTTTTCATCTCTTCAGCTTTGAACATCCGATTCCTTAACTAAGCAGGGCATTCTGATGGACTTTCTGGATTTGAGGGTATAATGGATCACAGATGGGGAGATGGTCAAAGGCAGCATCCCAGACCCAGGCTCATCCTTGCTCTATGCCTCGGCGCCTTGCCCGCCCCACCAGTCCAGATGTGAATGTGGGGCCTCTGACCTGACCCTTGTCCACAGGCCTGCCAGCTAAAGACGGAGACCATCACCTACGAAGAGAAGGAACAGCAGCTGGTCAACGACTGTGTGAAGGAGCTGAGTATGTCCTGGCCCTCGTGCTCCACCCCTACCCCCTCTTTTTATTTCCTGCATCATTGTGACTAGACAGATTTGCATCACCCTTGAGAAAGTACAATCTCCCTGGCCAGCTTGGGTTCAGTAACATTTTTCTGAAAACTAGCACCCCTCACTCTGACTCATGAGAAATTGGGTGCTCGGTTGTCATCCATGCACTGTCTTAATTTCTCTTCTCACGGAGACGGATGTCTGATTTCGATGTTGGCTTTCTACTGGAATACTGGAGTTATATGATGCCTAAATTAAGCCCGGTTACGGAGTTCCGGTGTTAATGTGCAAAAACTGGTTTCTTGTGACTGATGTGCAAAAGTTGAGGCCAGAGTTCTCTGCTTTGCAAACAAGTACTTCCCCTGTCCCTTCCATCATAAGTTTACAAGTTAAGACAAAAGGGCAAACAATATTTTGAGCTTCAGCAGAACACTCAGTAGATGAAACACACCCTGTGTTCACATCTAGTAAAATGAGTTATGACTCTGAATATGGGTTGAAAGCACCCAAGGGAATTAGACTGTGCAGGTAGCAGTTCCTTCTAGAATGGGGTACAACAGGGGTTCCTGTTAATGATGTGGATCTGCTTATGCATGAAGGTGAGAATTTGGGCAGATGGACCTTGGTTTGGTGTGGCATCTCCTGCCTGACGCCCAAAGCCTGATTTCCTCTGGGGAGGCAGCTGTGGTCAGGGGGGTTGGGCCCCCACATCAGGCCCGGGAGCCACACCTGGGGGCTGCCCAGACTGAGCCAGGCAGGAAAATGGGCACTGTTCCTCCCTCCGTGTTCTCTCCATTTCTGCCCTCCCCCCCCCCCCCCCCCCGCCCCTGTCTTGTAACAAAGATGCTTTTTCTTGTGCAAGCCACAAAGAGACCATTCTCTCTGGGTCTGACTCCCTCTGGTGGTTGTCATTTCTTGATTAAAGGGGATGCCAATGTGCAGATTGCCAGTATCTCAGAGGAGCTGGCCAAGAAGACTGAGGATGCTGCCCGCCAGCAAGAGGAGATCACGCACCTGCTGTCCCAGATAGTTGACTTGCAGAAGAAGGCCAAAGCTGTAAGCTTCTGTTTCTTGAGGCAGTGCAGATGGCATTTGCAGTTGAAGACCGTGCCCTTTAGTCTCATAGTTTAGGATTTTGTGCTGCCCCTTTGGAGAAAAAGGCTTAGCAGATTCAATAGGACAAAGCTCGTTGTCCTGAACCGGGGAGGGGATCCTGTCATCACCACTTATCTCCTAAAAAGAATCTGCACGTTAAAAGAGTTTGTGAACAAAGGTACTGTCGATAGGGAGTTTTGGAATTTAATGTTTGAATTTTCTAGTCTAATATTTGTTCTTGCACAGCACACCCAGTGTGCTCTGTGGCAGAACAACACCCCCCTTTTTTAAATCAGTCTTGCAGCAGCAGCAGCAAGAAGCAAACCCAAATACGGTTTAGTTTCCCGGCTCAGGCCCTTGCTAGAAGCAAGGCGAGGTGACGTGCGTGTGGAGAGGGGCCGTGGCTGTGCTGGATGGGGGCAAGGCTGCTTTCAAAATCATATAGAAGGAGGGCGAAATTTTTACTCTGGCACAGAAGTCTCGTTGTAGAAATGTGACGGGATTGTAACAGCTCAGATAATAAGAGGAGAACAGTGAGCCGCTTCCAGTGTCTTAAAAGAGAAGCTGACTGGCCCCTTGGCGTGTTGCAGTGTGCCGTGGAAAATGAAGAGCTGGTCCAGCACCTGGGGGCGGCTAAGGATGCCCAGCGGCAGCTCACGGCCGAGGTGAGCGGCTCTGCCTCCCTTCTCCAGGCCCGTCCCGCTTCTCAGCCTCCCCCTGCCAGGCTGGGGGTCACTACCCGTTTTTCTTCTGAATCGAAAGTCGTTCTTACTCGTAAATTCGTGCTCACACTGTCACTGCCACGAGGGCCGGGGAGGCTGGCGCCGCACAGCCCGCTCCCGCTGAACGTTTCCATCAGCGAAACGACACGTTGCTCGCCGCGTGAAGCCGCCTGTTGAGAGATGTGGCTGGAAACGAGGGTGTGACGATCTCTCCCGTTCGTGTCAAGATAGATGGATGCTGTTGGGAAACAAATAATTTTTTAATTTGAGTATAGTTGGCACACCCTGTTAGAGTCGTTTCGGATGTACGACGCAGTGATTGAGCATCTCTGTACATTATTCTGTTCTCTCCACAGTGTAGCCACACCTGTCCCCATATAGAGCTGTTGCAGTGCCATTGACGCTGTTCCCTATGCTGTGCCTTTCATTCCCATGACTTCCGCATTCCGTAATGGGAAGCCTGTGATCTCACTTGCCCGTTGTCAGAATTTGGGAGGTTTCTGAGCCCATGAGTACACACACACACACACACACACACACACACACACACACACACCCCAGTTGGAAGCCAAACTGAGCCTCAAGGGCTCTTTGGTGTCCAGCTTCAGGGCTCAGGGCCGCCGGTCCCTGACCCTGCACGCTTCTCTGACTTACTGCAGCTGCGCGAGCTGGAGGACAAGTACGCGGAGTGCATGGAGATGCTTCACGAGGCGCAGGAGGAGCTGAAGAACCTCCGGAACAAGACCATGCCCAACACCACGTCCCGGCGCTACCACTCCCTGGGCCTGTTCCCCATGGTGAGCGCCCGCTGGCTCCATGCCCCCACCTCCCACCCAGCAGGGTGCAGGGGTGCCCCCCCACCCCCGTAGGGAGGCGGGGTCTGGAGCATAGTCTTTGCGGGAGGCTTCTGGTCCCACAGCTTGGCTCTCGATCCGAGTCAGGGGCTTGTGTGCCCAGCTGGTGGCTCCTTGACTACGTGATTGTTTCTTTCCCATCCCTCTGACTCCGTCGTGTTTCCTCCTCTTCTCCTTGACCGGTAAATTTCGTAGGAACCTCAGATATTTGGAAGATGTTATTCATACATTATTATTTTTCTGACCTTGTTAGAATATGAGCTATTTTGGCCTCACCGTGCATTCCAGAATTCTTAAATTGCCCATACAGTCCTGCTGGTTCTTTCTAGGCTTATTTTTTTGGTAATTTTTTTTAATGTTTATTTTTGAGAGAGAGAGGGAGGGAGGGAGGGAGGGAGGGAGGGAGAATGTGAGTGGGGGAGGGGCGGAGAGAAGGAGACACAGAATCCGAAGCAGGCTCCAGGCTCTGAGCTGTCAGTACCGAGCCCGACGCAGGGTTCGAACTCACGAACCGCGAGATTGTGACCTGAGCCGAAGTCGGGCACTTAACCGACAGAGCCATCCAGGCGCCCCTGTTTCTAGGCTTATTAATCGTTCTCTCGGTGGTTTTCAGTATCCGTGATCTGAAAAAATCTCTCTCCCCACTATAGGAGCTGCTTTTACATTCCTACAAAATGACTTGCCCTCAGTCTTATTTCTTAACTCTGGCTTGATCTCTTTTCATGTTTGGGCTTTGAGAAAACATGGTGGAAAGGCGGCTTTTCCGGGTTGGCCCCTCCCTGTTGGGGTCGGGCAGCCCAGGGCAGGCCCCCGCTCTGCCGCTCATTTCCCTGTGATGCTTGGTGAGCTTCCTCATCTTACCTTCTTCTGTCAGAGGAAAACCCCTTGAAGGTGGGGACCGTATCTTACTTCTCTTCTCCTTCCCTCTGTCGAGTAGCCTGTTATCTGCACTGTGTTCACATGTTGTAGAAGTGTAGATGCTTAGCAGACACTGGGTTTGGATGGGTGGGTAAACAGACTGAAGAACAAAGTGCCGAGAACTTTTATATTCAGGTTCTATTTCCGTGGTTTGAGGGAATACCACGGTCTCTTTGAGGAGAGGACTTTTGAGAGAAATACTCCCAAATGAGATACGAGTAGATGGCAGCTTCAGTGTTTGTGCAACTCGGTCCCTTCCGGATTTGGCCTTTCCTTGGGGCTCTTTGCTTTCACACCCCCCCACCTCCCCCGCCGGCGCTGACTCTGGCTACCCCCGACGCTTGTTGCCTGCCCCATGTTGCCTAAATCACGATCTCCTTTCCTTCTTGCTCATGTATATCAAAATCAGCCTGGAGCGATCTCTCTCTCTCAGCTTGACTGAAATTTAGTGAAACCAAAACAGAAGCTGTATGACGTAGCTTTCCAAGGAGTAGATTGGCGATCCAGCGTGTCCAGGAATCCCGGTTACGGGATTTAAGAACAGGCTGTGCCCCAGATTCCTCCACCTAGAGCTGATGACACGGAGCTCAAAGACTGTCCTACGTGGTGATGTACATTCCCTGCCTCAGTTTCCCTCCTTCCTGGCTTCCCATCTTGGCGTGGTGACCTCCGGGGGGGCATCTTATCTCCCATGCACTTGGGATTTGCCCCACGGCATTCCCCACTCACAGGGATGGACCCGTAGTTTAAAACGAAGCCCTTACATAGCGAAGTCCAATTAAAAATCTGTATTTGGGTTTCTGCAGAGATCCTCAGCTTTCATATTTGCTGAGGTAGAGCTTCTGTTTGCCTTTTTCTGTAGCTGTTGGCATAACTCAGCTTTTTGAAGATGGCTATTTTTAAAGTGCACTATGTATTAAAGGTATTTAAGGCAAGCTGAGTGGTGCCGTGCCTTGTGTTTCTGGAGCAGAACACCAGAGCTGCCTCTCTCGCTCCCAGACTCTCTAACTGCTGAGTGGCACGGTGAGTAGCAGTTTCTGCCTGAGGAGTGCATCCCCAGCTCTCTTGCCTATGGCAGGGGTTCCTAATCTAGGATCCCCACCCCGGATTCAAGGGGCCCGTGAACTTGCCGGAAGGTCATGTCTTCTATTTTCATTAATCCCTAGTCGTTTCTTTCTTACGTGAAGGTAGGCAACAAACCACAGCGATGTTAGCACCCCCGTGATTTTGTCACCAGTTGAACTCATAGCCGCTTTCATGGCACATTTCAGTTGTAAATGTCTCAAAACTCCTGTTCATGCTGAGCTCCACTTCAGAAGCCAGAGCCCGTGTGTTTCTGTTTCACCATCGTCGTTACTAACATTCTTGTAACTAGTTCAATAGATCTGGCTTCCTTTTTGTCCTCGTTATTAGATTCACTTAAAAATATTATTCTAAGAAGAGGTCCGTGGCCTCCCCAGACTGCCGGATGGGATCACAACCAAGAAAAGTCATAGAGCCTGTTTGCGACATTCTCCCAGCATGGCCTTGAAATTGGTAGTTTAGTATCTTACCTCTCCTAATTTGTGTGAAGATATTTTCCTCATGCAGAGCTCTGAATGTAAGCTGTGTGGTGAATTATAGTATTAAGAAAAGTAGACTGGGGGCACTTAGGTTGCTCGGTGGGTTAAGTGTCTGATTTTGGCTCAGGTCATGATCTCATGGTTCGTGGGTTCAAGCTCCACGTCGGGTTCTGTGTTGACAGCTCAAAGCCTGGAGCCTGCTTTGAATTCTGTCTCTCTCTCTCTCTCTCTCTCTCTCTCTCTCTCTCTCTGCCCCTCCCCTGCTTATGCTCTCTCAAAAATAAACAAACATTGGGGGAAAAAAAAGGTAAAGTAAACTGGGGATGCTTGGCTGGCTCAGTTGGTTGAGTGTCAGACTCCTGATTTCAGTTCAGGTCATGATCTGAAGCTCATGACATTGAGCTCTGTGTTGGGCTCCACGCTGGGCATGGGGCCTACTTGGCATTCCCTTTCTCTCCCTCTGTTCCTCCCCTGCATGTGCATTCTCTCTAAAACAAATATATGAATGAATGAATGAATGAATGAATGAATGAATGAAAATGAATGAGTGAAAATGAATGAATGCATGCATACATGAATGAATGAATGAATAGTAAACTGGCTTTAAAAAAGTCAGTCCTATTCACCCAGAGAAGCCTTTTACAACCTGGGTTCTGTTGACTGTCAATCTGTGGGTAGTAATTACTAAATAAAATTGCCCACTTATGAATAGGAATTGAAAACAAGCCCACTAACCATTTATTGACCCAGCTTCTTGCTGACTCCTGTAAGTCTCCCCACTTGGTCCCAGGTTCCAGACTGGAGCATCCCTCCCTGACTTTGGGGCTTGGAGGTAGACACCTTGGAGTCCCTTGCTCTGTCTGCTGGGAAGCCATTGGCCACAAGTGGCCATGCAAATTTAAATCCACTGAAATTAGTACGGTTCATTCAGGTTCTCAGCCACACTGGCCGTGTTTCAAGTGCTCAATAGCCACCTGTGGCCGGTGGCTCCCGCAGTGGACAGTGCAGAAAGCACATTCCTATCATCCCAGGAAATGTGTTGGTTAGTACGGAGTCAGCCCTTCCCTTCAGGTTGTCCTAGGTGGTGTCCTTCTCTGAGGCCTGGGCAGGTGCTTTGCTGCACACACCTGGTCCTCCTGTTGGCATCTACCTGTGGCAGCATGTGGGATTGCTTGTTAGGCTCCAGCTGATACGGTGAGGAGTGGCAGGTGGTCAGGGAGGCAGCCTGTATTGTTGTTGAGTGTCAGGTTGGGGCCTGGCCCATCCGGAAAGTGAGAAGTTATCAGTGCCAGGCCTTCCCCCAACCCACAAAGTTCACAACCTAGCTGGAGAGAGATCTAAGTGGACTAACTGTTCAGGGAACTCGCAGGGACTTCATGTGTTTGGTGTCTTTCTAGGGGGAGGAATGAAGGGTTACTGGTGGAAAGGACGTGTGAGCTGGCCGTTAGAGGGAGGTGGGCGATGCGTCGTTGACGGGGAGAGCTTTTCTTGCCGGGGGCAGAGGGCCATGAGAGCAGAGGCTCAGATGCCAGTGCTCACGACTCAGGTCCCGTCGTCCCTAAGTTCCCTGCTACTCCTTGTGGCAGAGTCACAGCTCTGTGGTTTGGCCAAGGGAACATGGAGTTTGCTCTGAGACCCTTAACTGCATGGGATCGCAGGGCCTTTACACCCAGTGCCCACTGGGACTGCTCCGTTCGGGAACTGCCGTGGGGATTGCTCAGTCAGGGTTTCCAGCAGTGATGAATGCCGTCAGCCTTGTGTCACGGTAGTTTGCAAGCTTCTGAGACCTCGGTTGACACTCCTGTGGCTAGCCAGCCGGGTGCGTCTTTTAGAGACAGAGCACTTGAACTGCTGTGCACTCATTGTGTTTTCTGGCTTTTCTCAGGACTCCTTGGCAGCAGAGATCGAGGGAACGATGCGCAAGGAGCTGCAGTTGGAAGAACCTGAGTCTCCAGACATCGCGTACGGCCTCGGTTCTAGGCTTCCCAGAGACTGGCTCTTGCCCCGTGGTCATCAAAACTAACAACGTCTGGGTCTCAGACAACCCCCCAGTGATCACTGTGGTCCTTCCACAGATTTGGGTCCAGATTAAGGGAGACAAGAGAACACAGTCGATAATAGCCCCCAGCAACTCTTACTAGGTTTCAAAGATAGGTTATGAACTTCTAGAAAGTTGAGTAAGGAGAGAGATGTTTCTTATCTCTGTTAATTACAGACTCTGCCTTGACACCACGACTTGTTTTTATCTTTCCTTTCGGTGAAGAACACCGAAAGGTGTTTAAAGTTTAAGCTTTAAACAATTTTAATGTCTGTTAGGAAAAGAAAAGTGAGATGCAGTATGAAGGCTCTTCAAGGAGTGCCCAGGCTTCCACTTCCTTCCTGGATATGTTTAGGGATATTGGCCTCTACCAACTCTCTTCCTAACGTGAGCTCTTGCTCTAGGCCTGCCCTGAGGTGTTTCTGAGGACACTGTGGATCCAATTTCATTGTGTATTTTCTGTACCCGAAGCTCACAGCCGGAACTGAAATGGGATCCCGGGAGTGACCACAGTCCCTGAGCCTCGGTGCATGTGTGAAGGCCTCTGCATCCCAGAAGGAGGTGGCCGTTGTAGCAACGTGCCTACCTTGTCTCCTTAAAAAGAAACAAATGAGCATCAAAGGGAGGCTCCGCTCTTAGAAATAGCAGTTGCTAAAAAAATATTAATCTGGCGTTTACCATCTCCTTATAGAAGTTTAAGACTAACTTCGTCTTGCTTTTTTTAAATGTATATGAATGGTCACCAGATACTCATTCCACAGATATTTCTGGAGCCCTGTTATGTGTTGAGCAGTGAACGCTGCTTTCTTGGACTTTACGTTCTGGTGACCGTCGTGAAAGAGGAAAAGTATCTGGGAGACAAAAGCCCTACTTTAGTATTTTTATTTGTGGGTTAAGCCTAAGGGAGAGAAAAGCAGTATCTCCTTGCTAGCATCACCTTTAGGACACAACCACGTATTTATGACAGGCCTGAATTCAGTGGGCGTTGAGTCTCTTGAGTTCCAGCCAATGCCCTAAGAAACACTGGAAGCACGGGCTGGCAGGTTGTTTGGGGGCTCATGTGGGCCAGCTGCCTTTTGGCTCCTAGATGGTAGTTTCTGGAAGGTTGGGCTCCATGGTCATTCCTGCATTTGTTTATTCATGGATGATGTTGTGCATTCCCTCCAGTCACCAGAGGCGAGTCTTTGAGACGGTGAGAAACATCAACCAGGTCGTCAAGCAGAGGTCTCTGACCCCGTCCCCCATGAACATCCCTGGCTCCAACCAGTCCTCAGCCGTGAACTCCCTCCTGTCCAGCTGCGTCAGCACCCCCCGGTCTAGCTTCTATGGCAGTGATGTTGGCAACGTGGTTCTGGACAACAAGACCAACAGCATCATCCTGGAAGCGGAGTCAGCTGACCTGGGGTGAGCCAGCCCAGAGTTTTTATCTGGCTGTTTTGGGGAGAGGTAGTGTGTTTAGAGTGTAAGTTCAGTCATCAGAAGAGGAAGACTGATAAAAGAGTCACAGGAAAAGTCTAGAGCTTTCAGTGTTTTAATCTGGTTTAACAACACTCTGTGTTTACAGTCATTCTTGATTCTGGTATTTTCACAAACTTAAAGAGGTACAACAGGAAGCCTGCTTCTCTGTCAGATGCTGAAGGGGAGGGTAAATGAGTATTTTTCTGTTAATCTTCACTGTTGAGCTGCAGAATGGACATTTGTTTCATGAGCCCTTTGGTAGCTTGGATGTTTAAAAGGTAGAGGAGGACTCAGTCTCTCTCTCCTGGCCAGAATCTAGTTTGCTTTGGAAGGTGGGGTCCTGGACCCCCTCAAAGGTGCTTGTCCCTGGGGTGGGGCTTCCTTAGCAGTGGGCACTTCTTTGTCCTAAAGCCCTGCAGACCCACCCCTACACACACACACACACACACACACACACACACACACACACACACACGCCAGCTGTGTTGTGTACCCTTTTTACGTGATAATAAAATTGGGGAAAACTGCTTAATCAGAACAGCTCTTTAAATTCAAGAGGACAGAGAAACGCCTCTGGAACCAGTGGCCCTTCTGGTGACTAGGACCCGCATCCTGAAGAATTCTCCCTAAGGGCTCCCTAGGGAGAGGTTTATAGCAACAGGAGTTCTTTTCACAATTTTTTTTTTTGTTTTAACGCACCTTAGTGCTTTCCCTCTACCTCCCAAAACACCCACCAGAGGGAACTAGTTCTTCCGGGCAATCATTTATGCCCCCATTTTTGCCTAAATTTCAGCTGTTTGCCTCGTCCGCTTCCCTATCCGTCCTGCAGCCACTCCGACCTGTCCACCCCGTGCACCTAGCAGGAAGGCCTTCCTTGCCACACGCACCTTGCACCGCGCCCGCTGCGGGGTGCCCCACGCTCAGCCCCATCTCCCTCCTTCTGCAGGAATGACGAGCGGAGCAAGAAGCCCGGGACGCCGGGCACCCCGGGCTCCCACGACCTGGAAACCGCTCTGCGGCGGCTGTCCCTCCGCCGGGAGAACTACCTCTCGGAGCGGAGGTTCTTCGAGGAGGAGCAGGAGCGGAAGCTCCGGGAGCTGGCGGAGAAGGGCGAGCTGCTCAGCGGCTCCCTCACGCCCACGGAGAGCATCATGTCCCTCGGCACCCACTCCCGCTTCTCCGAGTTCACCGGCTTCTCGGGCATGTCCTTCAGCAGCCGCTCCTACCTGCCCGAGAAACTCCAGATCGTGAAGCCGCTGGAAGGTGATCACCGGGGGCCTCGGCCCCTCTCCACCCTCCTCAGCGACCGCCTGTGGTCCCTGATCCACCACCGGCAAGCGGGCAGCCTCTGTAACACCTACTCCTTTTTCTTCCGCGACAGCCTGCCGCGCTGCTGGTTTGAGTTCCTCTGACGGCGGCGCCCGGCCTGGGCCCGGCCGGCCGGGGCAGGCGTGCGAGTGCGCACGCGGGCCGGGGCTGACCTCCGCCAGCAAGGCCAAAGACAGGGAACCAACGTGCTGACGCTGGTTTCCCAGTCCTCTCTCCTTTGCATTTAGAACATTAGAAGTAAACCTCTTTGCGGGAGGCAGAGGCCCTGCTAAGGTACTGAAAAATTAGGTCACGCCTGGGGTCTGAGAAGCACCGGGAATGAATGCTTGGACCCCCCCCCTCCCCCCCCAAACGTTGGCGTCGGGGAGGGGTGCAGAGCAGCGCAGGAAGTAGTTTTTTTCAGTAACCATGCGAAAGCGATTTGCAGTTGGTGGGCTCACACGTTTTGCTTCTGGTCTTCCAGTGAGGAGGGTGTGGCTTTCTTCCTTCCGCCTTGGCGGCGTGATCCGAGCCAGCCTCCTGCGCCTCCACCTCCACCGCTGGGGGGCCAGGCAGGGGGCGGCCGCGGAGGCCGGTGAGTTCGGGCTTCCTTAAGCCTGCCTTTCCCAGGGGCAATTTACTTTTCAGTTCCAGGACACCCCGGATGATTAAACTCATGGAAAATTTCACCTTTTTTCTTTCTTTGTCCTCCAGGCATTATAAATGTCCTCCCTTTACTTACCACCACCCTGGCAAGAGCCACCCAGTGTTGGTATTTTTCATTTTTGACTCCTTTGGTTTGGAAACCCATGTGAGTTTGAGAGGGTGTTTGAGAGGGTACTCTGTATTACATTTCTGACGCAAAGCCCAATCAGAATCTGGGTAAGGCTGTATTTATCACTTTAGACCTATATTCTTAAGGCGTGGTGTTAGACATATGCTCTTAATTGCCGCCCCTACAATTTAATATGACAGATATACTGTTGATGTACTATATGTATATCTCTGCTCTCTGCCTAAAAAGATTAGGATTCTTTTCACCCCATAATAACCCATTTCTGATCCATTGGGGGCAGTATCACCCCTGTTGAGAATGTGTGCTGTGAGGGTGTGCTTGTTAAAGGCCTAAGACTTAACTGGGTCCTGGGTGGTATAGTTTTCAAAGGAAGGAAGAGGGTGGGCTGACTTTCTTTCTTCATGATTATTTTTTAATTGTATAATTTAGGCCCTTATTAGATTTCAGAAAAGGGATGGCTCATTCTTTTTTTAATTGTTTATTCAGTTGTGAGCTTGGTGATTGTTTCCTGATCCATAATTATGTCTGTTTTTCTTTCAATAAAATCTTCCATTTCTGCAATTTTACTTTCTGCCTTTCTTTTCTTTTTTTCTCCTTTGTCTCTTAAAGCTCATTGGAATTACCATCTCTATTTTGTCTGATTTCTGTATTTGACTTTGTATTTCATTAGATCATCTAACAATATGTCTTTGGATTCATTTTCCAAGCATATTGCAGGAAGAGATTATTAAACTTTTATTTTGACCAATTCATCTTTTTTTTTCCTCTTTTAATCTTGTGACTTAGCAGTATTTTTGTGTTAATAGAGGAAATCCCATTAGATGTGCTAGGTGACTTTCATTGATAGTACCCAGCTCACCAGGATGCTAAATCACCACCACTAAGAAGTCATATCTTATCACCATGGACTGTCATGCATTCTCATGATAGAGATCCCTGTCCTCCATTTTGTAGTTCTCTGACTTCTTAGCTGTTTAAAATACAACCAATATTTCCTTTCTTCCTTCCCTCCACAATTATTTTTTGTGTTACTCTGTTTAATATGATACGATGGAGTGCTGACACAGAAGTCTGCCTGACGCTGGGTTCAGCGCATCTCTGTGGCATTAGACAAGTTACCTTGTTGAGCCCTGTCCCCCTTATTTGTGAAATAAGGCTTACATCTGCCACACAGAATTGTGGTGAGGAGTCCATGTGATGTGTTTTATATGCCTGGCACCTAATAGGTGCTAATTAAAACTTAGGTTCCCCACACTTGCCCCTGTTGCAACAGCTCCGGTCTGGAGGGTGGCCTTACCGGTGTTGAGAACCCGGACCAGCACTGTGCTGGGGCCGTGTTCTTACACCATCCGTTTCCGCTAGCCTGCTCAGAAGCCGACAGGACTCCTTTGGTCTTCGGTGGCCCAGGTAAACGTGCCTGGGGTGAGGCCCCTGGAGGTTGGCTGGGATCACAGTAGATAGCCAATCTGTGTCTCCCTTACCTATTTAATTCATCTTGCTATCTGCTCATTGGTGTCAGCCAACGTAGCTGGGCTCGGTGTTTAAGGTTAGCACTCTTGTCTCATCAGCTTACCTTAGGTGTTTTAAGCAAGTGAAGAGCAAACAAAACTTTCCAGACTACAAGAGACAGCCCTGCATTAAAGAGATGAGTTGGGCAGTATTTCCCCCCGACCCCCCGGAAATACCAAGATGGTATTTCCCCAAAAACAAGTCAGTATGTAATTAGAGGACAGCATCTACTTCTAGGCTATGCTAGACCTTGTCCAACAGGTTAGCTTTAACTTTTAAGTCCCAGGTACTCTTCTGACATAAATGGATTTGGTTTTCTTTTCCTTTGACGATACAAAAACTTGTAGTCAGAACAGTGGGATGTGGAGGGAAAGCAAACAGAAGGAAAGGTGTGGTGACTGTGTTTTCTCTGCTGTCCACACGCTCGTTTCATAGAGCTTCATCTTGGTGCCAACTGGGACAGGGAAGTTCCTCTCTTTCCCTGCCCCCCAGCCTTGTTCTCATGTGGTGGGGGAGGAGGGGTGTGATGACGGGTAGCTAATAGTACTTCTCCTTTGTGCTCTACAGATGAAGGAAGCCAGGGCGGGGTGTGGAGAATAGGAAAGAGGCAGCCGAGGCTCTGAATAAGATGCCGTTCATATTTAATTTTTGATTTGTCCTCCATCTTGTGTCCAAGGCAGGACTTCAGGCAGCCAGGAGATTCGTAAGAATTCCAGCATGGTGGCCCCAGGCAGTGGCAGGGGGAGTGAGGGGAAGCTAGCTATTTTGCCCAGGTGTTGGACTCAGGAAACCTTTCTGGGGCCTCAGAACCAGTCAGGAACAGAAATGGTCTGTGAGCTCCACAGCCTGACGTGACTCAGATAACAGGGTTGCGAAGGCTTTCGCTAACGGTCACTTTTGCAGCATGGAACACACCTGTGTGAGGACCGAAGAAGCCAGTCAGGTGTGGTGTTGACCTGATTTCTGAGAACTCACACTCAGGAGGCCTCCTCACTGCTGGCCAAGAGATGGTGTATGTGGTTAAGAGGCTGGACACTGGAGCCAGCATGGGCTTGAATCCCACCCAGATTAGCCACTTGCCAGCTTTGCAACCTCTGGCAAGTCACCTGACCTCCCTGTGCTCAGTTTCCTCATCTATAAAACGAGGACAGGGTGATCATGATTAAGCGAGTTAATAAATGTCGACCTCCTAGGACTCCTGGCCCTTACTAAGTGCTCAGTAAAGGTTGGCTGTTCGATGTGAATAAGAGCTGCCCAAGGCAGGGGCCAAAATCCAAGAATGATGCATATGTCAGCATAGTCTTTCCACTGCAGTCTCACTAAATTCCCTCGGCTCTGCATGTTCGGGAAAGGCAAATAACCCCATGTCCTTCTGCAGCCTCTTGAATCCCAAGCAGCAAACCCTTTGTAGCCTCGTTTCTCTCTCGAGCCCATGCCTGGGGTGGGGCGGGATGAGGGCAGTCTGTTGCACAGCTAGTTGAACAGATAGTTGATCTGTTGACTGGGACAGTTGTCCGGGCCCAGACCCCTGCCTCCCTGAGTTCCTTCCCAGTGCTTCATAAACATCTCAGCCCCTTCCGGAAGGATGAGGGCCTTTAGCACTTCTTGACACGGTCCTTCACTTTCCAGTGTCTGTCAACTCTCTTCCCCTTCCAAAAGTAGAGGTGACGTGGCTACTCTGGACCCAAGGGTTGGTCATCCTGCGGCAAGACCAGCATGTGCGGTCCCAAGCTGGAAGTCACAGGGCCTTGTTAAGACTTCTCCCCAGTGCCGTGTTTTTGCCAGGAATGTGCCCGTGCTTCCAGTGAACACATGAACAGGGGGCTCAGTATGCATTATGAATGGGGGTCTCCGGGGGTGGCTGGAGAGATTCCATCGGCAGCTGTGTGTGCATGTCTCCTGACGGGCCTTGGACAGCCACCTGGAAGTTTTGCCGCCCACCACTTAGGCTTCTCGCTTAGTCTGGGTTCCTGGCTGGAGCACGGGTATCCTTCTTTACACACCTGTGGACTCTGGGGGGCAGGCAGTGTGAGATTGAAAGAACCTGGCCTTTAGCACTGACCTCTGGCTATGCCACCCCTCCAGGACTTTGAAAAATTATCCAACTTCAGGGCACCTCAGTTCCCTCATCAAGGGCTTTGGAGCAGTGAGTTGACGTAATACGTATTAAAAGAAGCTGCTGTACAGGCATGCTCCGTACAGGGTAATGAAAAAAAAAAAAAAAAAATGAAGCCGTGACGTCTAGGATTCAGGATCCCGTGAGCGGGTTTCAGCATGTCTGCAAAGCCCCGACCAGTTACGCATGTTGCCGCTTGCCTGTGAGCTCCTTTTCGGGATAGAGTCCGTGAGCTCTCCAGGTTCTCGAAGGGTCTGAGAATTGAGACCACAGCTCCTGGCCAGGGTTTCTCAGTCTCCGCCCTGCTGACATCTGGGGCCGGGTCATTCCGGGTTGTTGGGGTTGTCCTGGGCATCGTCCTGTAGCATCCCGGGCGCTACCCGTGAGATGCCCTTAGCGCTCCGTCCTTCCCCCCATGTTGTGACAAAAACGTCTCCAGATGTTAACAGACGTCCCCAGCTGAGAACCACTGCTCTAGACGTCTCTTAGCAGCTAGTGAGGGAGCAGGGACGTGATGCTCTCTTTCGTCCTATGTGCCTCTGTATGATCTCACTCCTTTTGCACTGAGGATATTTTCTATGTCGATGCAGTAGATTCAGAGTAAGTAGGTGGCCTTTCAAACTGGGACAGGCCTCAAAGTGGGTGTCTAGGGACTGTCCTGAACACGTATTGGCAGCGTGTCCACTGTTTCTCTTTTAAGTGAGTTTGGAACTGCCCACTTACAGAGTCCTTTCAAGACTCACCGGCCGGGACTGCTTCCTGAGAAGTTCCTTCCCAGCAGTATGTTGGAGGCAGCACAGTCACCAGGCACGCCACAGGGTCAGGAGCTGCCGTTGAGGGGGGTTCCCCGCATCTTGTTCACATTCCTGGACTGATCCCCGACTCCGATGCCTGCCACCGTTTTCCTTCTCTTTTCTCTTGACTCCTGAGCTGCTGGCTCCTGGCTCCCTGGTCCCCCTTTCTGATGTGCCCCTGGAGGCCTTGGAGGGATTCTTGCCTGCCCAATAGAGGACATCCTTGGTAACTGGGTGGTTAACCAGTGGTAACTGGGAGGCATTGGTGCAGGAAGGCTCTCGCTTTCCTGTGCCTGAGAACTGCTCTCAAAGTCTCTCGAGTAGAATGTTTATTTGCGTGACCCACTAATTCATCTGTAGAATGGGGATAGACACCCAGCCTCATGGGCCATCATACCTGGGCCACGCGAGGTGTAATAAATGTTCCAAAGGGGAAGGGGTTGCTCTTCAAAAGGCAAATGGATTGGCCAGAATCCCAGGACATAGCAACATACCAAAGGTTTTGAGACGTTCCTCCGTAAATCTACTTGTCAACCCAGGTTTGCTAAGCATAATTGTTCTTGGAACACTTCTCTTCGTGAGCACCCGTGACACCCTCGAGGTCCTCAGGGACACACTCCGGTGTTATTACAGACCTTGCACGATGTCATCTGAGTCCCGGGGTCTGGTGTCACTAAGGAGATCTCCTCTGCTTCAGACCTCTGTACGGACTTACATGCTCGTCACTCACACCGAGTTCGTCCCTTTCCCTTTCCCTCTCCCTCTCCCAAACCTGCAGCCTATCAGGTTTGCTGGTCGAAAATAGAAACCCTAATAAGTAAAGAAGACTACAGTCGTGCCTATGGCTTATCTCTGTGTGCTACTCTAATTGCCTTTTGCTTTTCTCATGTTGTGGGTCTCGAGTTGACATGGTCTTACTCTGCCTCTGCTTCTGTCTTCCGTGTTCCCAACGGTGCGTACTTGGCATAGACTCTGTACTTGTACCCTCCCCCGCCCCCCGCCCTTTTGTACTTGGTCTTGCTTATTTTTTTTCCTCTCCAGTTCCTAAGTTGATACGATGTTGGATTTGGGGACTGACAATGGGTTGACTAAAAGTTTGTCACCGGACATCCTTGCCACGCCTTATGGCTTTCATTTTACCGTGTAAAAAGCTTTGTTTTTGATTCCTTCAGTTGGTGCCCCTCCCAGGCGTGGCAAGGTGATCGCCCGTCACACGGTAGCAAGAGCCAGGGCCGCTCCCCCGGTGTCCCTGCCAGAGTTCACCCACGAGGCTCAGGGCCCGCTTGAGGGTCACGCTCCGCACTCTGAGGGTGGTGACAGCCGTCAGCTCGGACTCGCATCCTAACCCTCTCTTCTGCCTTGTCCCCCCTTCTCTGCCCTTTCTCCTGCAAGGCTCCGCCACCCTTCACCACTGGCAGCAGTTGGCCCAGCCCCACCTCGGGGGCATCCTGGACCCCCGGCCCGGTGTGGTCACCAAGGGCTTCCGGACACTGGACGTTGACCTGGACGAAGTGTACTGCCTTAACGACTTTGAGGAAGACGACACAGGTGACCACATTTCCCTCCCGGGCCTAGCTACCTCCACGCCAGTTCAGCACCCAGAGACCTCAGGTGAGGGGTCCCGAGCACGCGTGACTGTCTCAGGCAGCAGAAGTTACCCACGCCGGCCTCAGGCTTTCCCAGAGGAGATGCAGGAGCCGCCCGCGGCCGAGGAGGAGGAGGAGGAGGAGGAGGAGGGGTCTGGTGAGGGCACCGCCATGAGTCCTGCAAACCTGGCACCTTTACCGGAGGCCGAGTTCTGGGCCATTCTCGCCTCTGTTCCGAGCACCATCCGTAGTGGCTCTCTGTCTGTAGCTTCCGCTCGTCTGTGTGGGTGACGATTAAAGCATTCCCATGGCGCGGGTCTGTTTTTTAACGCAGAGTCTGATGCCTCCTTTTTGTAACAAATGGGTGTAGCTCCCTGCCCGTGTTGGAGGTGCATGGCCCAGCGGGGCTCCTGACGGGGGAGCAGGAAAGGCTGCTAAAAAGGAGGGGATTGTTGCCCCCGCCCCACACACCAGCTCCCGTCTTCCTGTTGTGGGTCTCTCCCCGAGTCTGGGGCAGGGCGGGGGGCAGAGTGTCGAGTCCTGCGGTGAGTTCCAAACCGAGCTGAGCAGAGTTGGGCATTTTAAGGGGGGGAGATAGGAGCGCCGGGTCGCTCAGACGGTGAATGAGAGACCCTGTCTCTCCGCGGAGCATCAGAATAGGAAAAAGCCCAGAAGGTGTTCAGGATTTCAGACAACTGGTGGATAGAGCGGCCTTTTCACATTTCTAACTTCAATGAAGGTGCATGTGTTTTCTTTCCAGCTTACATATGTGTTCAGAGCGGATTTTTAAAAAGTGTTTTGGCAGTACTCCTTAACCCAACAAGCCCTAGGACAATGACATCTAGAGGGTCCCAGGTTGGAAGTATTTCCAGAGAGAGGACCCCAGATGAATCTGGAAAGGAGCTCTGGTTGATTACCCACCCCCTGCTGCCCCATTAAAGACCTGACCATGCGTTTGTAGATTTACACCCTAGGCGTCACTGGGATGAAACACTTTGGGCTCAGGGCCCTGGAACTACAGGGGTCATGTGGTCACCATTTGCCCCAGATTTCCTGGGACCACCACCCCCCCCCCCCCCCCCCCCCCACTGCCCTGACTGCAGTGCTGAGGAGACAAGGAAGCTATCTTGTGGGGTCAGGGCAGAGACCCAGCCTATGATGAATTCAGGCAATGTCATCCTCATGACATCCCGAGTCATTAGATTTGAGGAGAGGACACGCATCTTTGTGATTCATAACTTTCGTTCATGAAGGTCACAACTCCCCCCGCTGAGGTACAGGGCAGGAGCGAGCTGAGGTTCGCGATGGCGCCTCCCAGGCTAAGTTTGGATGCCTGTGGCAAGGGACTTTATTTGGACCCAACTTTCCTTGTCTCTTTGACATCAACTTCAGAGGTAAAGGATTCAAAGTAAAAAGGATTGGTTTAGCACACAGGTTTATGGTTTGCTTATTTACTTTCTTAGCAGTTATCAGGTTAAGCTTGCAAGGGAATGAAAATGTTTATTACTGAATATCTTCAGAACGGGAGACCAGCTGTGGTATTGTCACTCACCTTTGTTAGCAGCACCGTTGTCCTTCCGGAAGGCAGACGGTGGCACGGAAAGCACGGCGTCTGCTGATTTATGTGACTGAAACTGTAGGACTCGTGTCAGGTGTGATGACCTCTCCCTGTAGCCCTACATGGACTAGAAAGTGAATGCTTTAAGTGTGAAGAAGCACCATTAAATGTGTCTTTAAGAAGTTACACAAAAGGAGTAAAACTTGTCAAGTCAGCTAAGAGCTTCTCTTGAAGGTCAGAGGGGGAGAGGGGACCAATTATGAGGACATAAGTCCTGACCACTTTCCTTACCCTAGACAAAGAGGTATTCAGTTGCTTCTTCCCTCTTTCCTCAAACCTCAGCAAATTCATCCTAGCAACTTTGAAGAGAGGCACACAAGTCTATAGTTGACATTTAGAGGGATCCCAGGTTGGAAGCATGCGTTCAGAAAGAGTTCTATAGATCGCTGAAGGTAACACAGGAAAGGGCTGAGCATTTAGAGAAGGGTTCTTTGGAGCTCATTTGCTGGGTCAGAGTTGTTAAAAGCTCAGTGCTCAGAGGGGATCGGTGCAAACAGCGATTTGGCCCTTTTCTCTCTATTGGGAGTAACAGGACCGTTTTGATTACTGGAATGTAAGAAGCATGTCACTCTAAATCACCCGAGAGGCCCCAAGTGACACTCTGTACACAGTCTTGGAGTCACAGGTAAATAGCTAAGCTTCAGCAGGAAGGACTAGGGCATAGTCTGTCTTGGGATTTGTATCCGGGCTGGTCTGGTCCCTGCCTTGGTCTGTCCCTAATGCTTAGGGTTTCTCTTTTTTTTTTTTTTTTTTTTAAGTTTATTTATTTATTTTGAGAGAGACAGAGACAGCACAAATGGGGGAGTGTCAGAGAGAGAGAGAGAGGGAGAGTGTGAATGAATGAATGAATGAATGAACCCCAAGCAGGCTTTGTGCTGCCAGCAAAGAGTTGAGTGTGGGGCTTGAACTCACAAAACTGCAAGAAGTCAGACGCTTAACCGACTGAGCCACCCACGTGCCCTGATGGCTTAGGCTTTTCTGGTGCCAGACAGCACAGTCCCAGGAGCTGCCTCTGGGGATACTTAGTAGGGAGAAACTGAAGACGGGAAGGGTTAGCCTTTTTTCTTGCAACTATTCCTAAGGGAGGAAACTGGGGAGACTTATATATTAGGCACTTTTGTCTAGAGCCTGTTAGCTCGTGGAGAAAAAGTTTTGAGCACGGAAAAAAAAATTAATATATTTTAGTGTATTATTGTATCATTATTGGCTGATTTTTGTAAGCCCATGTCTTAAAAAAAACGTGATTCCTTGTTGTTTGTAAATAATTTAGATGATTAAAATGGATTGTTTAAAACAATTTTTTAGATTATAGTTTTACTTTTTCAGGGACATTTGATGTTATTAACTCCTATAGAAAGTACACTTTCTCAGAAAGTCATTGTCTTGTACTGTCCATGTTGTGAATTTTAGGTGTTTATTTGTAGGGAGGAGCCCGGCACGTGAGAAAAGATTCAGATCAGAGTTTTAAAGTCATGCAGTTAAGTCGGCAGATGGTCGGGCTGTTTAGTTGAATTGTTTTGGACGCCCTGATCCTTAAAGGGGAGGGAGAAGTAGGGTGAAAGCAGCACAGAAGAAAGGGAAGGCCCGTTTATTTTCACGCTCAGGCACAGGAAGGCCACTCAGGTGGGGGAAATTCCCCTAGAGCAGGCTCATGCCAGTCAGGGTGGCCTGTCTGGCTGTGGCCCCGCAGTGGAGTTGGGGCCGAGCTGCCAAAGTAAGGGTTGAAGGCAGAACTCACCTTTGGTCACAACAGCCCTTGAAAGTAGCCTGAAGCTGCAGCGTGGACCTCCCCCCAGCACCCCAGGCACAGGCCAGGAATTGGCTTCTTTCGTAGCTCCCTTAGTGGACACCTATGTCGGGGATCTGTGGAGGAAAGGAGCCAGAGGGGAAGCGGGGCCCGCTGAGTAGCACTTCAGCGCATGCGTGGGGCAGGAGCCTGAATAAAGGCCCGCCGTCCTGTCCTTTCTGCCCCAGGACCCAGGTGGGTCCTGAGGGAGAGTGGGCCGTGGGGGCCTGATGGGTCTGGAAGGGAAGCCCGGTTCCTTCGATTCACAGAACTTCGGGTGTAGGCAAGGTCCCTTCTGTCTCCACGGAAAGAGTTGATGACACGTGACCAACCCAGCCTTCGTTCTGGAGCGGTTACAGGAGTTTGCTCCTTGTGCACAGAGCAGGCGGTCTGCTCAGACCCACTGGTGTTAGGCAGTACTAAGGAAGGCCCTGTGCTCTTGCATCGGGATACCTATTAGACCACAACAAAACAGGCCAGAGGCTACCAGGAGGTGGAAACATGAAGGAAGAGTGAGGTCCTTGACTCCTCCCCACACCGCCAGCTGGAGTCAACCCTGCTTACAATTTGCTGAACACGCCTGCGCTTCGGGAGTGCTTTCCGGACGGCAGCCTCACCTCTGAAAACCATAGGGGAGCCTTCCCGTGCTCTGGGGGGGCCCCAGGCAGACAGTCGGCTGAGGGCGGGGGTGGGGGGGGCTCAGGCTGCTGACACTTAGCGGAGGAGCTCCGGGGTGGGTGCTGGCGGTGGGGTGAGCTGTCCGGCTGCACCACCTAGTGGTGGGAGGGGGAAGTGCGCCCCTGAACTGGCTTGGAAGGCACTTAGCGGGGACGCTCTTGGTGCCGCTTAAGTCAGGCCAGCTGCCCACCCCCGCGGGCATCGGCCACAGAAGGAAGGACGAGAGGACAAGGTCTAGGGCCCAGCTTTGTGAGCACCCAGAGGATCCAAAGAGACTTTTGCATTTTGCCCCTTCGACATTTTAACCACAATTCTTTAAAAAAAAAATCCCTTTTTCTCCAGAGGGTATTTTAAGGGCCACTTGTGGGGATTTCTGCCCCTCTCTGCATGAAAAGCTGTGAGAATGCTCATCGGTTAAATCACATACTCCTTAGATGAAACGGGGAATAGCCTGGCGCAATGGGAAAAAACGGGCTTTTAATTATTTTAATTTTGCAGGATCCAAAAATAAGTTGTACAGAAACCAGAAAAAGATCTTGTGTGGCTTAAAAATCTCTGTGATAGAAACCTCCTGGTGCCTGTAGGCCCGGGTCTGCGACAGGGGCTTGGAGGTCTCTGTTGAGCTGCAGGGACAGATGAGGGGCTATGTTGAAGAAATGCTCAAGAGGCAGCCTTCCGGGGGCCCATGTTAAGCCTGGAGCTAAGGGCTTAAAAAACACCACCCTGTAACACCATTTAGCTTAAAAGCACTTTTATTTTTTTTAAGAGGGGAGGAATTGCACTGCCGTATCAGAAACTGTTGTTGACTCCCCACCCTCCAGAGGAAAACGCTTCTTAGAGCCACGTGAACCCTGGACACAGTATTTATATTAATGATGAAACAGAGGGCACACAAAAGATTTATGGAGCTTTTCCCACAGGAACTCATGAAACTTCTTTTTTTCCCAGAAAAAATCATGGGCAGAGTTATATAAAGAAGTGACAGAAAGAAGTCTCTAAAGCATTTTCCTATGCCCTGACATTTTAAGTCTTTTAGGAGGAATTCGAAAGCATTGCTTTTTGCCCCTTCTTTCTTTTCTTTCTTTTTTTTTTTAATGGGCAAGCAGCTGACAGGCAGACATGTCCGCCTCCTTCCCTTCCCCCAAAGCTGATTATTCCTTGAACAAAAAGTAACAGTCATTAGGAACTAGTAAAAAGGTAAAAACAAAACCAAAGCAAAACCAAGAAAAGGTGCTGATGCTCTTAGGATTTAGCTCAAGCCATGCCTTTAAGCTGGATAGACAATGGTTTCTGTTTTCTGTGGGTCTGGTTTTTCTTGGATAGAAAAGGCTGGCCCGTGGGCACCGCTGTTGACGTGATGGCAGCTACTGGAACTGTAGGGGCAGGTGGGAGAGAGAACATGGGCGTGTGCGTTGGTTAATGAGTTTATAGAAATTGCGAAGCAGATCCGAACTGTGTGACAGCAACTTCACACGCTGTGTGTTCAAATTAAGAAAAGGAAAACATTGGAGGCATTTTGTTCACTTTACGTAGGTTTGGCCTCTTCCCATGGAAAGTGGGGAAGAGCATACGGAAGCTTTCAGTGCATCACAAAGGCAGAGTCCTCTTTTTCCAGGATCTGGAGATGTGTTTGTAATTTTGATTTTTAAGCTATTCATGTTAGCAAAAAGAAAGAAAATCTCCGGTGCGTGGCATGGCCAGGCTTCTCTGTCCTCAGAAATCCCCTTTGAAACAGCCTTGCCCTGGTGTGTTTTTGGTGACTCCTTAGAAACCTGCAGGTGCAGGTATAGTTTTTGGCATCCGTGTGGGCTCACGTGAGGGCTCTTTTAAGGACTGGGTGCCATGATGGCCCTTAGAGGGGAAGTTCCTGTTCTCCCCAGCACATTACCAGGTATGGGGGGAAGGACAGCACCACTCGGATTGACTGAAATGCACGGGTCACTGTGTACAGATCACATCATACGGGTGGGAGACCGGCAGAGTCTTGGTCATGCTTCATGTCCCCGCCAGAGTGACCCTTTGCTCTCACAATTAGAGCAGGCGGCCACGGGGAGAGCAGTGGGCTTTCCCGCCCGTCCCCGGGCGGCCCAGACAGTCCACCGAGCAGCCATCACCCAGGTCTGCGTAATCCTCAGTGTTGTCTCAAGGCCACGCAGGGAGGAAGCCCCAGCTCACCGGAGACCGTGGGCCCCATCACTAGCTGCAGCGGCGAGATCCCGAGCGCCCAGTTTCGCCGTCAGTCCTCGCCACCCTTTTCCCCTCCGAAGGAGCACAGCCCGTCAGACCGTTTACCCAGTGCACCTGCTCTAGGCAGAAAGCACAGCACGGACGGATCAGAGAGCACGTGAGCAGGATAGCTCTTGCCCTCGGAAAGCCCTTCCGTGCCCCGACCTGCGGCTGGCCAAGGGGGTGTGCCTGCACGAGGCATGTTTGCAGAAAAACGAATGTGTACGCTGGCCCCCTGCGTGTAGTTCACCAGCGTAGACGATCTTGAATAACAAGGATTAACTCAGTTTAAAGGTCCCCTTTGATAGATTAGGATTTTGTAGCCGTGTCAGAACCTGGCAGAGAAGGAACAGATGTGAATAACGAGGGATTAGGGGACGCTCGAGGGAAGCCCTTGTCGGTGTGAATACTCTAACCCACGTGGTGCTGTCCCCGAGCAAGGCTGTGCGGCCCTGCAGCCCAGACCGAGGAGGAGGAAAAGGATTTAAGCAGGAAGTCGGAGTGTTAAATCCAAGCAACCCTGTCCTCGGAAGCCCCGGGTGAGCAGCAGGAGGTGCACACACAGCTGCTGGGGCAGGGCTCTGGTGTCCCGTGGGGACCAGGGGACTCCAGGAGGGAGCCCTCCCCCTGAGCCCCTGCCCCTGCTGGCGAGAAGGCATCCTGTGCCTCTTTCTTGGAGGAATTGCTCTCCCGCAGGCAGGGCTTTGGGAATCAGCCTGTGGCTGCTCTGTGGGGAGCACCAGAGGCCTCGGGCGACTCACTGTCTCTGTGTTGTGTCCCAAGGAAGGGAAACGCTGCAGCAGCCCGGCAGGCAGTGGTGACGCGCGGAGAGCGGGGCCAGGCGTCCCAGTGGTATTTCGGAGGGGCCGAACCTCTGGCTTGGCACTTTTGATTCCTTCCTGTTGATCTTCCTATCCGTTGCTTCTGGGAAATGATGACTTCTGAATTTTAGCAGCCTTTTCCTGTCCCCAAACCCATCTGTGTCAGATGGGTTTTGCTTCTGCTGATGCCACCATGTCTCTAAAATGTCCATCCTGCACCACGTGTCGCAAGGGAAGATCCAGTACGTGGTGGGGGGAGAGGAGCGAACCTTTGGGACCTTTTGATTCGATAATCTCCCGGATTTAAATGGGGTCCACTCCTAATTAAAGCCAGCCTTGCTTTTGATTTTTTTTTTTTTAAGGTGATCTCTCTTTCCACTGTTGCGTCTTCTTCGTTACCTCTCCTTCCTGCGTTTTTCTTTCCTCCCTCCCTCCCAAATAACCCCTCACGCCTGTTATTTGGGATGCTTCTCTCAGGCTTTTTATTGCTTTTGTTGCTAGATCTTATTGTGGCCAGAGAATCGTGATTGTTTGGTTGCCTTTTCTTCATAGCTTCTTCCATTTTTGTTTTGTTGGCCGCGATTTTCCAGTTACCCTGCCCGGTTCCTAAGCCGTCACATTTATCGGTTGAGAAAGATTCATAAAGGCTGTTTTCACGTGTGTTTTTGCCCCTTCCTGCTCTGCCCGGTGCTGCCCGTGGTTAAGGGTTGGCTCTGGTGGCCGGAGTGCCGGCTGCCTCTCCAGGGGCCACGGGCGCCTGCCTCGACCCAGAGAGATGAGTCGGACCATCATAATCGGGGCACAGCAGTCTTACGTTGTGCCTCTAGTCCCTGCCAATGTTTTTGTGCTCTGGCCTTGTCCTGCCTGCCTTCAGTTTGCCTGTCTCCGACAGTTTTTGTTTCCTCTGGTTCTGGGCTTTTTTTTGTTTTGTTTTTTTAAATTTTTTTGTTTTTTAAGACCCAGTCAGCTGCGTGTGGATCTGTAGGTTTGGGGCACCAATCTCTTCTGTTTTGTTTTCCTTTTTGTCAAACCCAAGGGAAAACTTGCCAGAATGAGCTAGAAGATTCTGGTTCGCGGCCTTTTGAATCTTTGGAGTGCTCATGGCCTCTGAGAACAAATGCGTTCCCCCTCCCCCAAGAGGTCTCTGGGGGCTGAGCTGCTAGAGGGGTGTCGGGACGGGCAGGGTGGGGGGTCGTCCCAGTACCGCATTGTGCCATTGTGCATGCTATCCAGAGCAACATCTTTTTTTTTTCCTTTTCCTTTTTTTTTTTTTTTTTTGCATTTGAGTTATGAACGAGGGTGACCTCTACAATCATGATGTCTCCCATAGACTCGATCACTCATTACTTCCCACTCGCCAGCTTTCTGATGCATGTTCCTAATGCTTCTGTGATTTACTTTGCCCCAAATCATAGTCTTCAGCTGCCTTAACAACAGCCCCTTAGCGCTTTAAAAGGAAATACATTGAGGACAACTTCTCTTTCATTAGAGATCAGACATCCTAGAGACGGCAAGAAAGCGGCCCGGGGGACGGGGGCCGCACGCACTGGTGTGTGTCAGACCGCACCTGATCCTGGAGCTAAAGACAGCCCTGGGCTCTGGGAGTCTTGCCAGCTTGTTGTTGGGGCAGCTGACATCCCATCTCCCACCCTGCGGACCACACATAGACAGTAGTGGAGCCAGCTCCCCCGAGCCCCTTTCCGTGTACACAGGAAAGGGAGCCATGTGGGCCTTGCCCCATTTCTGGGTGGCAAGGCCCCTCCCCATCCCCACGCCTCTCCCCTCTCCTTGGCAGAACTTGGCACCTGTTTGCCAGTAAAAAGAAGTGTGAAACACCACAAGAAGGAAGCCGATTCTGACCCCTGAGGAGGGAAACCAGATTACCCCCAAGGGCTCATTAGCTCTTCAAACTGGATCCACTACTGGCCAAAGAACGCTGATGGGGAACCCTGTCTGGATTGGGTCGGAAGCTGCAATTTGATGCTCTGCAAACCAGTGCTCAAAAGTGTGGTTATTTTTGAAAGACCACCTTCGATCCAGAACATGTGATTACACCTTCCTTGCCCAGATCCGGTTAACAAGGTAGCTCATCGCTTCTTCTGTCCCTTGAGGGCCATGCTGGGATTTTAACTTTCTCATGGGTTTACTTGGATGCGAGGAATATGTTCTGTTCCCCCCTCCCCCAATTTAGCACACCACCCTGGGAAGTGCATGTCACAGACCAACTCCACCTTCACCTTCACCACATGTCGTATCCTGCATCCTTCAGATGAGCTCACGCGGGTCACGCCAAGGTAAGGGACCCCGGCCCCGGGGTGCGTAAGGATGGGGTGAGGTCGGGGCGCTTCCTGCAAGACTTACTGGCAAGAAAAGCCGAAGTAGAGAGGCTCATTCAGAACCAACTTGGGCCAGCTGAGGCGTCTCGTAGCACCTGCCGTTTGGGGTCCCATCTTCCCTCTTGAGTTGAGGCCCTTTTTGAGTCGGATCCAGCACAGAGAGACGTGGACCCAGGCTCTAGGTGCCTTTTTAGCTGGCCGCGTCCCTCCCTAACCAGCCGAAATTGACGCTTCCACAGTCAGCAAAGCCACGTCCGTTGGGATTTTGTCCCAAAGTCTGTCAGTAGAGCATGGGGTTCCTTCACAGAGTGGAGGCCGCGTGCCTCTGGAATAGACTGCAGGAACCATGTGCCACAGCCACAGTGTAACGACTGAAGGGATAAGACTCGAAGACCCAGCCGTGTGCCCCGCATGGCCCATTTTCCTTCGGTGCCTTCCAGAAGCGATAGAGATTGACACTGTCTGGCAGGAGGACTTGTATGGCCTGGGGTGGTCTGCTTGGCTTGGTTTCAGGCCTTCCACAGCTTCTAGTGAAAGAGAAGACGGTCTCCCTCCACGGGGTGAGGTGACCCCCTCAGCCCTTTTCTGTATGGTGCAGTCGAGCAAGGCCCGGGGGCGAATGCAGGTGAAGCAGGAAGGGAGGGAGGCGAGCAGGGCCAGCTCGGAGGGAGCCGCCGCCCCAGGGAACACCTTAAACTATGAATAATTCTCCGCAGGTCATGTGAGGAGGACGACGAAGCGGCCCTATGCCCCGTCGAGCTGAGAGGAGATGTAGGGCAGAGAATGAGCCCATGGGCGAGGCAGGGGGTGAGCACACCGCCAGCGGTGCCTGCCCCCGGCAGGGCCACCTGGAAGGAGCTGTGTGTGCACGCGTGGCCGCCACTAACCCAGGACTTAGGCGTGGATGTGTCTCTGTGGTTGTGCCTGGCTAACGTGGCCTTGACAGTGGATGCCCCTAACCCCTCTAAACGCTCAGTTGAGCCGAGTGCCGGCACTAATATGGGCCTAACCGAAGTTCTCAGCAGAAAGGGAATCCACATCTGAGCTTGTCTTCTCGGACTCCCTTCCTGCCTCTGGAGAAGCCGGCGTCCCCACCTGTAGCCCGATGTTGGAAGAGCTCTAGATTTTTTTACCACGCTCTGGGGCTTCTCCCGGGAGAGGCTGGTGCCTGGTGATCTTCTAAGCTGTAGGACTCAAAACAGCACTCCTGTCCCCATCTCGGGGTCCACGGAGCCTCATCAGGGACAGAAAAGTCTTGGGCGTTCACTAGCCAGAGAAGGCTTTTTGCCTGGGTTTGGAAGAATGGCAGCTTGAGACCAAATGAAAGATCTTCCTCAGAATGGCCTTGTAAACAAGATTTTAAGTCCCCCATGGTTTTGCCCCCTACTGCTTGTAGACCAGTTTTATAGAATTCCACTTGTGCTTTTTGGAGAATCCGTTTCTTAACCTTAGGAATCTGCTGTGGCTTCTAATCTCGTGTTTCTGAGTGCTCCCGACCCGCCAGCATCCCGAACCCTGAGCTTGCGTAAGATGGGCCTGTTCTGGGTTTCTCACCCTGTGCTGACCAGCCAGCGGCAAGGTCACCCCAGTGTGCAGCCAAATGAGGCCTTAGCTCGAACGTGCTTGTGAACCCTCACTCCCCCAGCAGAAGGCCCCTGCTCAGGTCATTCCTGGGACCTGCTCCAGAGCGAGGCCCCTCCCTGCCCATACCCCTACTTGGTGTCTTGCCCAAGGTATCTGGCCTGCCTTCCGCCAGGCTGGGGAGAGAGGGCTCTGTTCCCCCAGCTCCTGGGGCCCACCCAGCTGGCCTGCTCCAAGGGGTACCTGTAGCCCCTGCCATGGCCCTGGGGAGGTACCAGGGCAGGTCTCCTAAGACTCTAAGGAGGGGTGTGCTGCCCTGCCCTTAGGGGTTTAGCCGGCAACTGTGAAGGACCTCCATGCCTTTGTGGCCTGGCCCCATCCCTGCACCAGCTGTTAAGAGAGGGTCTTTCCTGATTTTTAAGCAGACAGCAATGTCTTTCCCCCTGCAGCCCCTGTTATACTGCGCTGGCCTCACTCCCTTTACTGCTGGACTCCAGCTTCTGGAACATAGTGGGTCCTCAGCCAGCATGACACAAGTGGATGGAGAAATCTTGCTGCTTTCCTTTGGTGACACAGGTGTCGCACCTCCCGTGAGCCTTTTTCTAGACAGCTCCATAGATGCAGGCCTGATAGTACGTGACACGGCTGCCTCTGACCCCATAACTCCGCTCACGGAGGTGGAATCGGCAACCACGGGAGGAGGACCAAGGGGGAAGCACGGTGCAGGGAAGGGCGCCATAGTGGAAGTCAGGAGGCCGGGGAGTGCTGCTGCTGTGATGCACACCCCTCAGCCTGTCTCCCCCTCACCCACGGGCTCTCCACCTGCTGGGGCCATTCCTGGGGGTAAGCTCTCAGATCCCGAGTCCCGGTTAACTTCTTGCCTCGGGAGTAGTCAGTAGGAAGGAACACCGGAACTTGAGTAATGGGGTAGGGAAAGAAAGCCTCTCTGCTGAAGGGCTCCCCCACCCCCCATCTTTGGGGTCACCCAGACTTGGGCTCGAATCCTGGGTCTTCCACTCAGTAGCTGAGCGTGACACTGAATCAGCCACCTAACCTCTGAGACTGAGTTTCGTCACCTGCCAAGGGGACAGTTGTCCCCACCCTCCGGGGCTGAGACAAGGGACTCATGTGCAGCTTGTTAACTCTAAACCATGCCCCCACGCAAGGGAATCCAAGGCCCCCGGGGGCGGGAGGGAGGAACAGACGTAGAAAGAGGCATCTGGGGAGCCTGGGCGGGTCCTCCCTGCACTCCTGCAGGAGACTGGCCATGAACCTTTTCGTGGGGGCTCGTGGGCATTTTCTGATGAATGACCTCTTGTCCTTTCTTATCAGCCTTAACTCGGCTCCAACTCCAGCTTGTGGCGGCACCAGCCACTTGAAGTCCACGCCGGTGGCCACCCCGTGCACTCCACGGAGACTGAGCCTGGCCGAGTCCTTCACTAACACCCGCGAGTCCACGACCACCATGAGCACGTCTCTGGGGCTGGTGTGGCTGCTGAAGGAGCGGGGCATCTCCGCGGCCGTATATGACCCGCAGAGCTGGGACAGGGCCGGCCGGGGCTCCCTCCTGCACTCCTACACCCCCAGGATGGCGGTGATCCCCTCCACCCCACCCAACTCGCCTCTGCAGACACCCACGTCTTCCCCGCCCTCCTTTGAGTTCAAGTGCACGAGCCCTCCCTACGACAACTTCCTGGCTTCCAAGCCGGCCAGCTCCATCCTGAGGGAGGTGAGGGAGAAGAAGAACGTCCGGAGCAGCGAGAGCCAGACAGACGTGTCCGTCTCCAACCTCAACCTCGTGGACAAAGTCAGGAGGTTTGGCGTGGCCAAAGTGGTGAACTCAGGGCGAGCCCACGTCCCCACCTTGACTGAGGATCAGGGACCTCTCCTCTGTGGGCCCCCGGGCCCAGCCCAGGCCCTGGTCCCCGGGGGCCTGGTCCCCGAGGGCCTGCCTCTCGGATGCCCCACGGTCACGAGTGCCATCGGCGGGCTGCAGCTCAACAGCGGCATCCGGCGGAACCGCAGCTTCCCCACCATGGTGGGGTCCAGCATGCAGATGAAAGCCCCCGTGACTCTCACCTCGGGCATCTTGATGGGTGCTAAGCTCCCCAAACAAACTAGCTTCCGGTGAGGACGGGAGGGGGGGCCTTCCCCTGGAGGAGACCCGTCTTTGCTCCTGCCTCCCTCTCTCCCCCACTGCACTGCGCGTTCTCCCTCTCTCCCCCTCCGCCCCTCCCCTCTTGAGCTAGACAAATCAACCTCGTGCCTAATGGGGGAAGAGTGGAGACTTTGTACAGTGTGTACATAGGACCTGGAGACTTGTATCCGCCCTGCCCTTCCTCCCTATCCCACGGGAAGGGCCCTGGCCGTCACTGCTGTCACCGGGACTTTGTGCGGCCGGGGACAGGGGCAGGCGGGCGGCCCTTTCTCCTCCTCTCCTTTGAGAAGCACTGAAACCCCCCCAGTCGTTCTTATCCCATGGATAGGAAACCAGTGAATCTGTGGCTCCCAGCGCTGTGCATCGCGAGCCGGCACGGGGCACCGCGCCTCTGCCGGCCGGTGTCTCTGGGCGCCTCCCCTCGCTCGCCCCGGAAGCGCGGCAGGAGCCCCGGGCTGCGGCCCCACGCAGCTGATGTAGCTTTCAGGAGCGCAGGGCCGTTCTTTCTTTCAGGGGCGGCCCGGCTTCCTCGAGACCTTCACGCCTCTGCTTCAACGGAGAGTCGCTTCTTTTCTTTGAGGTGGGACTTTTTCTTTCCATGCCTTCGACCTCAGTCGCCCTTCGCTGTCCCGTAATCATTCGTCAGGCCGGAGGTCTGACCTGGAAGAATGTATCCACGCTCCCGTCGCCCCTTGCGGCAGCCCCCGTGTGTTCTGCGTGAGGGTTCCGTTGTCTGTTGTTTTTTTTTTTTTTTATAGGCAGGGAAGTAATGGTCCTAGATGGCGCGTCACAGTCCGCGTCCCGTGGTTCCAGGACACCGTACGGTTTTCCTCGTACCGAACCGCTGATGAACGAGCGGCGGGGCTTGGGGACCCCGTGTCCCAGCCCCGTTAAGACCAGCCCCGAGACGACACGTTTAACAATGCGATTAAAAGGAAAGCGGGTGGGGGGAGGAGGCTGGGAGTGGAATCTGGCAGCAGTGAAAGTCAAAGGAACCCCAGCCACCCGTACCTAATAGGAAACCAGTTCACGGGAGAAAGGGGGCTGTGGCAGTCGGCTGGTTCCAGCCCTTCCTGGGACGCCCGAGACTGGTCCGCGTGTCTTCACGGATGTGGTCTTCACGCAGGCATTCGGCCCTCACGTCTCGGGCCAGAGTGCTTATTACCACAAGGTATCTTCTCCCTCTCCCGCGAAGGCCTGTGTCTAGGAAAAGATAGGTGCTCGTGGGAAGAACCGTGCGTGAACAAGGGAGCCTGGGCCTGTGGGTGGCGCTGATGAAGTGCGGACCTTTTATTTATTGGTGCGTGCTGTGTTTTAAACATGCGCTCTCCTTTCCGGTTCCGGCGTGGCTGTGGCGTTCCAGGCCAAGCAGGTAACTTATTTATTCTAACCTGGGGACTGCGCCGTCCCTCAGGGTTCCGTGGTCCTTTGGTCCAGCCATCTGCGGAAGGGTAACATCCCGTGCAGACGAAGGTGTCGCGTTGCCGTCCCCTGTTCTCCGCCCCCTCCCCCAATGTGTCCAGTTGAGTGAGTGGAAACCCACGCCCGCTGAAGCGTCTTTGAGAAAGTCTCAAAGGAGCAACCGTCAGTCCTCCGATTTTAGAGTATTTATTCTCAGAACACGAAGGTGTGGGTTGTTTCGGTTGTATGCGTGCACTCACTGCAAGGAGATATTTTTATTTGAATGTATTTTAAAGCAGTAGGTAGAACCACAAAGGAGTATGAAAACCACGAATTGAATGGGCCACTTTGTGTATTCCGAGAGGAGCCACCCAGCACCACAAAGGAAATACCAGTGTAAAAAATCGGCAATTCGGAGGTCGCAGTACTTAGTATAGTTCATGATCGACCTTGTGCAACCACTACCAAAAAAGCGTGTTGTAATGCATCGAAAAACAATACAATTTCCTTCTCTAATGAATATCAATAAAATAAGTTCAAATGATGGAAACCACACTCGGATTCTGACTTGTATTCCATTTTTCACCGAGGAGATCTCTTTATGGGACGCCTAAAGCTGTTCAGCTCTTTGGGACGAGTAAATGAAAGCCGTATACTGTCCATACTGTTACAGCCACCCTTTCACACAATATTACACCTTAGACAACTTTCCAGTTGGAACCTCGAGAGCTTCCCTACATTCCCTACATTATACCGTGTTGACGTACGCACGATGAACACGTTCATACTCCTGTGGACCAGTACCCTAGGGCTGGGCATGGAGTTAATTCCCGCCTTTTCTATCACAGCCCTATAATGAAAAAAACCTTTGTGTATATGTAATTTTCCACATATGGGAGCCCATCAGTGAGATAAATTCCTAGATAGAGGTCACCAAATTGCCCTCCACAGAATTAAGAAACGTCTAAAGACCAGGGATTGCAGAGGGGTATCAGAGAATTGGGACAAAAAGGATAAGACTGAACCTGCTGCCTCAGTATGTGTAAGCAGTGAAATTATGCAGGCAAACATAGTCGTGGGTGGTGGCAACGTGGATTTTAAATCAGATGCTACCATTCGGTCACGGTATGACCTTCGGCAAGCCCCTTAGGGCCTTTGGGGCTTTTTTTAACCTGTAAAATGTGAACAGTAATATACCTCTGGTATATTATGTTAATTGGCATAAATGTTAATTGGCTGAGTAAATTAATCTTCAGTATCTACTGTGTGAGACATTGTTCTAGGTAGCGGGGACCTAAGTAGCTTCTGCCCCTGTAGAGTGAACATACAGTTCAAACATGTCATGATAAGGGCCGTGCAGAGAATTACAGGGAAGCGTACATTGGGCCATCAAGGAAGGCTTCTCCAGGAAGGTGGCATTTGATTCAACGGTGTGAGATCTGGCCCAAGACCCTGTGGGCAGAGAGCAGCCGGCGCAAAGGCATGGAAAGCATTTGGGGTGTCTGGGGAGTGGAAAGGTGGCCTGCCCAGCTGCGACAGGGAAACCAGGGCACTCACCAAATGGTCCGTCTGACCCCCCTGCTTCCTGGCCACTCCGCCGTGGACAAGACACATGATTAGTTCTGGCCTGGGGGCTGTGAGCAGAGAGAAATGCATGCACGATTCTCCATGCTCCTCCCCTTCCCCTGAAGCACAGGTCGAAATGGTGTCACCTGTTGGTACGGCCTCCATCATCCTGGGTTGCTGAGGAACCATGTAGGCCAGACTCCGTGCCAACCCGCATTTGGCATGTGATCTGAGGGACAAACAAACCTGTTAAGCCAGTGAGTTTCCTGGGTAGTACATCAGAAATCCTTTGTGTAGGGCCCAGGCGTCTGTATTTTACCAAGCCCTCCGGGTGATTCTGGGGCTAAAGTTCTAGAACCACTGTGCAGGGCCAGGCTGAGTTGGTAGGGAGTCTTGCCCTGGGAAGGAGCTTTGCCTGCCCAGTCTCTCCCTGTCTCAAGGGGCTCGAGGAGGCCAGACAGCTGCACCCACCTTACTTGAAGGGGAAAGGCAGAAGAAGGGCTTTATCTGCCCAGCTGGGGCAAGAAAGGCATTGAGACAAGGTGACCCTGGATCTGGGTTTCAAGGATGGGCAGGATTTGCCCCGGGGTGCGGGTGGGGTGGCAGGAGGGCATTCCAAGCAGAGGGAAAAGATGTTGAGGAGGAATGGGAAAAGGATCCTAGGATGCATTTTTCCAGGCCCTTCCTTACAGTAGTAGGGTAACTGATATGAAGGGCCAGTAGAGTTAGGAAAACCACCATTTTGCAACCATAAAACTAACTCATCTTGACAACAACGAATGCCAAAACGATCGAATAATTACGCACGTATTCTCCCACAGAGTGCGTATTAATTTGCAAAGGGGGAAAAGGTACCTTTGCAGTGGAGAAACCGGTCATGCACCACTTTCAAGTCGTTAAATTTACCATTACCCAAATGTGACAAACTGCCATCAGGTGTCTCCTGAGGTGACGTGCTGGGAAGCACACATCACTTCTGTGCAACTCTGGCAAAATTGCAAAACCTGAATCATGAGGTCGACAAATTGGCTAACTCAAGTTGCGGGACATTTTATAAAACCGTGTACCTGTTCCCTTTAAAAATGTCAATGTCATGAAAGACCAAGGAACTATATCAGAATAAAGGAGAATATAGACAACTAATGCCACCCATGATTCTGAACTAGAACACCTGCTATAAAAGCTATTGGGATGATCGGAGGAATTGAATATTGGGTGTATTTAAAAATACTGAATCAGTATTTCATGAACTCAGTTGTACTGTACCTATGTAAAAGCTTGTCCCATTTCTTAGGAGATGCTAAAGGATTAAGATAAAGGGGCTTGACATGTGTCTACAAGTCATTTTCCTGTGTTTCTGGAAAAAGCGAATAAGAATTTGTTTTTAAAAGATGGATGCCTGGCTGGCTCAGTGGTCAGTATAGCATGTGACATTTGATCTCGGGGTTGTGAGTTCGAGCCCCATGTTAAGCATAGAGCTTATTTAAAAGAAAAAAAGAAAAGGGGAAAAGGGGCGCCTAGGTGGCTCAGTTGGTTAAAGCGTCCAACTTCGACTCAGGCCATGATCTCACGGTTTGGGAGTTCAAGCCCCGTGTCGGGCTCTGTGCTGACAGCTCAGAGCCTGGAGCCTGCTCCGGGTTCTGTCTCCCTCTCAGCCCCTCCCTCACTGGCATACTCTCTTGCTCTCTCAAAAATAAACATTAAAAATTTCAAAAAGATTCAAGGAACCCTGAAAAGGTGGGAAACACCCTAATAGAATAGGTCTTGTAAACTATAAGCATAAATACATTCTTCTGTCTCCTGGCTATGGCAGGAGCATCCTGGGGCGGCTGGGTTTTCCCTCCCTGTCCCGTGTTGAATTTCTTCCTGTATTTCCTGAGTCCTACCCCCAGCCCAGGTTGCTGAACTGGAAGGCACCATGGCCCAAGGGGATGTTGTCAAATTCTTGGTTTAACTGAGGACAGAAAAAACTGAGTATATGTTTGCATTAAGACCAAAAGATTCGGGATGAAACCTACTGAGCCATTTTCCTTTTTTACTGCCATTGTCTCCTCACAACCCCCATGACCCAACAGGTTCTTTGAGCTGGTACATGAAGGAGGGCTTTGAAGAGGGCCCCTCACCTCCCCTGACCCTGGAGAGCCAACTCTAGGGTCTTGGGAGAAGCCCCAGAGGAGTCTGAAGATCTAAATATAGAAGAGCTAGTTTCACAGTGGGGGACGGAGAAAGTGGAGCTATCCCAGAATACCACTGCAGCTCCTCGCCCTTCCTGGGACAGTGACCACATGAGAGTAGAAATGGAAGCAAGTGGGTCTCCTCAGAGAGATCCCCAGGGGATCACCAAGTGTCTGGCACCAGGCAGATATGGGACTCACTCCCAAACCGTGCCTGGGAGCAGAGAGGCAGGTATGCCTAGGGGGCCTGTCCAACAGGGGGAAGAAAGCAGACGGGTGCCTCCGCCCAAGCTCGTAGGATTGCGGTCACCCAGAACTTAGACTTCATCCCAGAAGTTTGTGGAGGTGGAAAGCTATGCCAAATTACCTAAATGGATTGGAAATTTAGAAAAAAATTAAGTCTTTGCTCAACGTGGGCTTCTGGCTGGAAAACCTGTGCTGGGAGCATTTTCTGTAACCAGTAGAGGGCGTTGAAGACAGCAGGAGACCTGGAAGAACCTACTCTGAGGATCCAGTCCTGGAATCATGTGGGTTTGCTCTTCCCTGGAAAGCAATTCAGGGAAGGCTACCGGGATGAACAGAGACATTGAGGGAAGTCAGGAGGCATGGTCTGAGTTGAGCAGGTGAAATGGAGGGAGGCATTCCAGGCCAAGGGGGCAGCAGATTCACAGGCTTGGGGTATCAGTAAAGAAATTCAGAACAGGAAGGAGACCAGCTCCTACATACCCTGCCACCCCTGGGAGGCAGAAGAAAGCGAAACATAGTTTACAAAACATACCATAGTAGGGTGTTTCCACCTTTGGAAATTAGTCCACCCCCTTTTAATACATCTTCCTTTTAAAAATACTTTCTGTTGGGGCACCTGGGTGACTCAGTTGGGTTAAGCATCCAACTCTTGATATGGGCTCAGGTCATGATCTCACAGTCAGAGATCGACCCCTGCATCAGGCTTTGCGCTGACAGTGTGGAGCCTGCTTAGGATTCTCTGTTGCCCTCTCTCTGTCCCTCCTTGCTTGTTCTCACTCTCAAAATAAATAAACATTAGAAAAATAAAATAAAAATAATTTTTGTTCCTTGCCCTTTCCAAAAGCATTTGAGAGTGGGCTCTAGATATCGTACCCCTTTCCTCTTTAATACGTTAGCCCATGTGTCCTAAGCCCAGCAGAGTGACCAAATCCAGGGTTGGAGGAAGTGTCTGTTCAGCAGTACTTGGGCATTCCCCCTAATGCCCAAGGCTCAGGCTGATTCTGCTCTCAAGTCCCAAAGAATTTAAGACTAGAGAGGGAAAGTGGAGCCTTTAGCTTAGACCAGCAGCATGAAGGCTTGGCAATGCCTGTGAGCAGACATGAGAGACCCAGGGAAAAGAAGCAAAACAGGAACCCGGTGCCGACCACGAGCAGGGCAGAATGCGGCAGGATTTTCTATGGCCAGGCAGCTGCACCACTGAGGGACCGGGAGAGGTGGTCCGCAAATGACAGGCCAAAATTTAGGAGCATCTTTTCAGAACAGAAAAAACAGAGGTGTTGTTCTCCTAAGCCCCCAAGTAGATAAACCCTAAGTCCTCACTGAGGCCTCTGTTCACCACATGTGACACCAAGGCCCAGTGTAGCAATGGCTCCATGTGACTCCTGACTCTCCTCGTTGCCTGATTTCCAGCCAGTGACCTTCACTGCCCTTGGGTCCTAGCTTTTGACTGGAGAAGTAATTGCATTATGCACCCAGCTGTTCTGAGTGGGTGCCCCCAGTTCTGCAGAGGCTCTGGAACTGACCCACCAAAGAGACAAAGTACCTGGCTTAGGAACTGGGTAAATAGGTACCTCCATCCTCATCAGCTAATATCCTGTCTCTGGTTCCCCCAAGTCTGCTTTGTCAAAGCTGGAGTCCTGACCCCACATGAATACATAGGTATGAAGAGGGAGGGGGGTCACTGAGCCAGGTATCAACAGCCAACAAGCCACCGGGACTTTACAGACATAGAAAATGGTGCTTCTCAATTCTTAGTCGTGAAGCATTTGTTGGTTTGCTTTAAATCAATCAAGATGGGCCAATATTTGTCAAATACAATGAAAATACAAAACCAACTTTTAAATTATTAGATTCAAGACATTAAATTACATTTCAAGGGGAGCCTGGGTGGCTCAGTTGGTAAGCATCCGACGCTTGATTTTGGCTCAGGTCATGATCTCACGGTTTGTAAGATCGAGCCCTGCATCAGGCTCTGCACTGACAGCATGGCACCTGCTTGGGATTCTCTCCCTCTGCCCCTCTTGCTGGCTTGTGCATGCACACATGCGTGCTCTCTCTCAAAATAATATGATATATGTATCTATATATATCTCAAGAATATAAGAACATAACATAGGAGAAGTAAAATTCTGAAATTACTGCATGTTATTCAAAGTATGCATAAAACATTTAATATAGGGACTCACTATTACACTTTGTCATTCTGAAATCATTGCTAAACAGTTGTAAGTAGTGATTTTCCACAGTAAATACCTGCATACATACTTGGAATGAACACTGTATCTCAAAGTTTTCAATGTGGTAAAGGAGTTGGATTCCTTTATCCCAGCTAGTTCAGATGGACAATCTTGCTCCTTGTAGGGGATAAGGTATATCTATGATGCTTCCATGTTTTACCTTAATAACACCCACCATAGACAAGCCAGCCTCAGAGAACGAATATTGACGGGAGAGAAAGACAAGATTTTTCAAGCAATCTCTTGACAAATAATTCCAATGGCTCTTATTTTACAATCGGTAAACTCTGGCTAATACAGAGACTTCAGGGAAGATGGCAGAGTAGGAGGACCTTAATTTCACCTCATCCCATGGATACAACTAGGTAACACCCATGTCAGCGTAAATAACCCAGAAAAAGACCTGAAGACTGGCAGAACAGACTCTCCACAGCGAAATGTAGAGAAGAGGCCACGTCAAAGAGGGTAGGAAAGGCGAAAACCAGTAGAGAGCTAAATCAACTCACAGGACTGTCCATGGGAGCTCTGGAGAAGTGCCAGGAGAGCAGAGAGAAGAAACAGACCCTCACACCAGGAATCCCAGGCACGGGGGACCCACATAGGGAAGACGAATCTTCAGAACATTGGGCTTTGGAAAACAGAGGGGCATAATTTTACGAGTTCTTACAACGAGTGGGGGCTTAGCCCCTTGAAACTTTAAAAATCAGTGGGTTTGGCTCTGGGAGAGCAGGGAGGGTAAGAAGAAATGGGAGTCGCCACCCTTGAGACAGCACATCAAACAGCCCTGCAGCATAGAGGCAGCAGTTTGAAAACCTGCCTTGGGTAGAAAGGAGAAACATTTATTTACTAATCTCAGAACATGTGCTGGAGGGTCAGGGATCACAGGGAGACTTCTACAATAACAAAGGAGCTGGTGGCTGCCATTTCTCCCCCCCCCCCCCCATCTAGACACAGGAACATCTGTGGGAATGGCTGCCCCTGCATTCTCCTGCAGACATGCCCCCGCTCCAGTATGCCCTTGGTCAGAGCCTATCCAAAGCAATGCCATCAGCCTGGCATTGTGTAAGCAGCTCCAAATAGAGGCCAGACCCATCCAAAGTGACTCCTGCCCCAAAGAGAAGGGAAAATAACCACACACACCAGTCCAACTGCTGTGGGCTGGGGACAGATATCTGGTCTGACTGTGGGCCCTGCCCACCAACAAAAGCTTCTCAGAGAACACAGTAAAGTACCCTGCAGTTCAGTGCTACTGCATCTCTGGAAAATGCCTGGTTTGACTCAACTCAAGCCCAGGGTGGCCCCAGACTGGCCCCCTACCAACACAGGGACCAAACCCTCCTCTCACAAGAGGCAAAGGGAGCCATGGTAGATGACTGAAGGAAAAAATCAGCCAAGACACAACAGCAGGGTGCATGCAACATACATAGGAGACAGCCCTGAAGTGTCAGGTTCTGGTAAACATGGAACATTGTACTGCAGGACACTACAGGATCCTTCTTCATAAGCCCACTACTTTCAAGAGCAGGAGGTGTAGCTGACTCAACACACAGAAAGAGAGACAAAATGAGGAGAGAGGAATCGATCTCAAATGAAAGAACAGGACAAAAATCACAGCAAGATGACACAAAACCAAACACTCATATCAATGGAACAGAATAGAGAACCCAGAAATGGACCCACCAATGTATGACCAACTGATCTTTGACCAAGCAGGAAAGAATATCCAGTGGAATAAAGACAGTCTCTTCAGCAAGTGGTGCTGGGAAAACTGGACAGCGACATGCAGAAAAATGAACCTGGAGCACTTTCTTACACCATACACAAAAATAAACTCAAATGGATGAAGGACCTAAATGTAAGACAGGAAGCCATCAAAATCCTCAAGGAGAAAGTAGACAAAAACCTCTTTGATCTTGGCCACAACAAATTCTTACTCAACACGTCTCCAGAGGCAAGGGAAACAAAAGCAAAAATGAACTACTTGGACCTCATCATCAAAATAAAAAGCTTCTGCACATTGAAGGAAAAAAATCAGCAAAACTAAAAGGCAACCAGTAGAATGGGAGAAGATATTTGCAAATGACATATCAGATAAAGGGTTAGTATCCAAAATCCATAAAGAACTTATCAAACTCAACACCCAAAAAACAAATAATCCAGTGAAGAAATGGGCTAAAGACATGAATAGACACTTCTCCAAAGAAGACATCCAGATGGCCAACCGACACATGAAAAAATGCTCAACATCACTCATCATCAGGGAATACAAATCAAAACCACATTGAGATGCCACGTCATGCTGGTCAGAGTGGCTAAAATGAACAACTCAGGAAACAACAGATGCTGGCAAGGATGTGGAGAAACTGGAACTCTCTTGCACCGTTGGTAGGAATGCAAACTGGTGCAGCTGCTCTGGGAGACAGTATGGAGGTTCCTCAAAAAATTAAAAATAGGACTACAATACGACCCAGCAATTGCACTACTAGGTATTTACCTAAAGGATACAGGTGTGCTGTTTCAAAAAAATTTTTTTTCAACGTTTATTTATTTTTGGGACAGAGAGAGACAGAGCATGAACGGGGGAGGGGCAGAGAAAGAGGGAGACACAGAATCGGAAACAGGCTCCAGGCTCTGAGCCATCAGCCCAGAGCCTGACGTGGGGCTCGAACTCACAGGCCGCGAGATCGTGACCTGGCTGAAGTCGGATGCTTAACCGACTGCGCCACCCAGGCGCCCCTGGGTGTGCTGTTTCAAAGGGGCACATGAACCCCAATGTTTATAGCAGCACTATCACAAAAGCCAAAGTATGGAAAAAGCCCAAGTGTCCATCGATGGATGAATGGATAAAGCAAATGTGGTATATATATACAATGGAGTATTACTCAGCTATCAAAAAGAATGAAATCTTGCCATTTGCAACTGTGGATGGAACTAGAGGGTATTATGCTAAGCAAAATTCGTCAGAAAAAGACAAATATCATATGACTTCACTCATATGAGGACTTTAACATACAAAACAGATGAACATAAGTGAAGGGAAGCAAAAATAATATAAAAACAGGGAAAGGGCAAACATAAGAGACTCTTTTTTTTTTTTTTTTTTAACATTTATTTATTTTTGGGACAGAGAGAGACAGAGCATGAACAGGGGAGGGGCAGAGAGAGAGGGAGACACAGAATCGGAAACAGGCTCCAGGCTCTGAGCCATCAGCCCAGAGCCCGACGCGGGGCTTGAACTCACGAACCGTGAGATCGTGACCTGGCTGAAGTCGGACGCTTAACCGACTGCGCCACCCAGGCGCCCCGAGACTCTTAAATATAGAGAACAAACAGGGTTGCTGGAGGGGTTGTCAGAGGGGGGATGGGCTAAACAGGTAAGGGTCATTAAGGAATCTACTCCTGAAATCATTGCTATATGCTAACTATATGCTAACTGCTGACCATATGCTAACTATATGCTAAATTTAAAAAATAAATAAATTATAAAAAAACCAAAAGTCATGGTCAAAGATACTTGACTTAAGAGGGGAGGACCTCAGTGAGACCCTCAACAAAGAGATAGAAAACACACAAAAGAACCAATCAGAGATAAAGAACTCAATAACTGAAATTAAAAACACACTATATGGAATAAACAGTAAACTAGAGGAAGCAGACGAATGGATCCATGACCAGGAGGACAGAGTAATGGAAAGCAATCAAGCTGAATGGGAAAGGGAAAGGGAAAGAGAAGAGCAGATCAGAACAGAGAAGAGAAAGAAAGAAAGAAAAATGAAAATAGACTCTGGAAACTCAGCAACACCATCAGGCATAATAACATTTACATTATAAGGATCCCAGAAAGAGAAGAGATAGAAAAGGGAGAGGGGCAGAAAGATTATTTGAAGAAATACCTGAAAAATTCCCAAATTGGGGGAAGGAAACAGAAACCTAGATCAAGGAGGCACAGAGAGCCCCCATTAAAAATCCAAGGAGGTCCACACCAAGACACTTGGTAATTAATGTGGCAAAAGTAGTGATAAACAGAGAATTTTAAAAGCAGCAAGAGAAAAGAAAACGATTATATACAGGGGAAACCCCATAAGGCTATCAGTGGATTTTTCAGCAGAAACTTTGCTGGCTAGAAGGAAGTGGCATGATATATTTAAAGGATATATTTGAGCGAGAGGAAAGAAAAAAAAAAAAAGCCCTGCAACCAAGAATACTCTATCTAGCAAGGCTATCATTCAGAATAGGATAGATAAAGAACTTCCCAGACAAAAGTTAAAGGAATTCATGACAATTGAACCAGCTCTATAAGAACTGTTAAAGGGAACTTTTTCAGTGGAAAGAAAAGACCATGTGGCCTACGTGACCTAATATGTGCTCAATTCTGGAGAATGTTCCACATGCAGTTGAAAAGAATGTGTATTCTATTGTTTCAGGATGTAATGTTTTGAATATAAGTTAGATCTACCTAGTTCAAAATGTCATTCAAAGCCACCATTTCCTTGTTGAGTTTTGTTTGGGTGATCTATCCATTAATGTCATTGGGGTGTTAAAGTTCTCTACTATTATTGTCTTACTATTGATTACTTCCTATATGTTTCAATACACTTGTTAATAGCTGCTTTATGTACTTGGGTGCTCTCATGTTGGGTGCATAAATATTTAGAATTGTTACATCCTCTTGTTGGATTGTTCTCCTGATTATTACATAGTGTCCTTCTTTGTCTGTTGTTACAGTCTTTGTTTTAAAGTCTATTCTGTCCAATATAAGTATTGCTACCCTGGCTTTCTTTTCACTTATATTTGCATGATAAATGCAGACTGAAAGTGAAGGGAAGGAAAAGCATGTGTCTTTATGTCTGTAATGAGACTCTTGTAGGCAGCATATAGATGGACCTTTTTTTTTTTTTTTAAATCCACTCTGTCACCCTATGTCTTGTGATTAGAGTAGTCTGTTTACATTCAAAGTAATTATTGATAGGAATGTACTTATTTTCCCTTTGTTGTTTTATGGTTGTTTTTGCTGTTCTTCTCTGTTCCTTTTCTTGTTCTTTTCTCTCACAATTTGCTGGCTTTCTTTAGCGATAAGCAAAAAAATAAAGAAAAAGGAATCCAATTTTATAGCTATTACTGGTTTTTGATTTGTGGTTATCCGGTTTGTATTTAACATCTTATGCATGTAGCAGTATATATTAAGCTGATGGTTAAGTTTGAACCCATTCTTTACTCCTCCCCCCACCATGTAAGAAAAGTAGGAAGCACAAAAGTCATAAAATTAACTATAAAAATCAGTCAAAGCATTCACAAAATAAAAGGATGTAAAGTATAACACCATATACCTAAAATGTGGCCACAAAACAAGTTGCAACAAATTCAAAATTATTTAAGTCCTACCATACATCTTTTCTGACTACAATGCTATAAAACTAGAATTCAACCACAATAAAAAATCTGGAAAATGCACAAATATATGGAAGTTAAACAACATGCTACTAAACAATGAATAGGTCAACCAAGAAATCCAACAATAAAAAAAATATAGAGAGATGAATGAAAATTAAATCACAACAGTCTGAAATCTTTGAGATGCAGCAAAGGTGGTTCAAAGGGGAAAGTTTATAGCAATACAGGCCTACTTCAAGAAGAAAAAAATCTGAAATAAAAAAACCTAACTTTACACATAAAAGAGCTAAAAGACAAAATCTCAAACTAGTAGAAAGAAGGAAATAATAACAATTAGAGCAGAAATAAATGATATAGAAACTAAAAATATGATAGAACAAATCAATGAAAATGAGCTGTTCTTTGAAAAGATCAACAAAATTGATAAATCTTTAGCCAGACTCATCATAACAAACAAACAAAAAGAGTCAAAATCAGAAAGATAAACAATTGACACCACAGAAATACATAGGATTATAAAATAATGATATGAAAATTATATGCCAATAAGCTGGAAAACGTGGAAGAAATGGATAAACTCCCAGAAACATAATTTCCCAAAACTGAGTAAGAAATAGAAAATTTGAACAGACCAATCATGAGCAATTAAATCCTATCAGTAATTAAAAAAAAAAAAAAACTACAAGCAAACAGAAATCCAGGACTGGACAGCTTCACAGGCAAATTCTACCAAACATTTAAAGACGAATTGATACCTATTCTCAAATTATTTCAAAAAATACAAGAGGAAGGAAAGCTTCCAAATTCATTCTATGAAGCCAGCATTACCCTGATACCTAAACTAGATAAGGACCACTACAAAATGAAAATGACAGGCCAATATCTTTGATGAACATAGATGCAGAAATCTTCAACAAATATTAGCAAGCCTAATCCAATTGTACATTAAAAAAATAATTCACCATGATCAAGTGGGTTTATTCCTGGGATGCAAGAAAACCCTGATAATCATAGATTAATCAACATAATAGATCAGCAAGAGAAAGGATAAAAACCATATAACATTCCAAAAAAATGTTTAATGTTTATTTTCTTTTTGTGAGAGAGAGACAGAGCGACAGAGTATGAGCAGGGTAAGAGCATAGAGAGAGGGAGACACAGAATCTGAAACAGGTTCCAGGCTCTGAGCTGTTAGCACAGAGCCCAGCATGGGGCTTGAACCCACAAACTATGAGATCATGACTTGAGCTGAAGTCAGATGCTTAACCGATTGAGCGACCCAGGCACCCCCATATGATCATTTCAATAGGTGCAGAAAAAGCATCTGACATATAGTACAACATCCATTCATGATAAAAACCCTCAACAAAGTAGGTTCAGAGGGAGCATACTTCAACATAATAAAAGCCATATATGAAAAGCACACAGCTAATATCCTCAATGGTGAAAAACTGAGAGCTTTTCCCCTACAGTCAGGAACAAGAAAAGGATGACCTCTCTCACCATTTTTATTCAACATAGTACTGGAAGTCCTAGCCACAGCAATCAGACAAGAAAAAGAAATAAAAGTCATTATGGTCGGCTGGGAAGATGGCAGAGTAGGAGGACCCTAAGTTTACCTTGACCCATGGATACAGCTAGATAACAATCATCATATCATTGTAAATAACCCAGAAAATGGCCCAAAGACTAGCAGAACAAACTCCACAACTAAAGGCAAAGAAAAGGCCACAATGAAGTAGGTAGGATGAGGATGGGGTCTGGGAGTGAAACAGACCTTGACCATCTGTGGTGGTGAGGGAGCTGGTGGTGCAGAGAAGTGTGGGAAATAGACTTTCATGCAGAGGAGCCCATGAACAGGGAGGATGAATCCCTGTAATATTTGCCTTTGTAAGTGAGAGGGGATGAATTTCATAGTTCTTACAACCAGCTGGACTTAAAGCCTGGAGTTTTTTAATTTTTTAAAATGTTTATTCATTTTTGAAAGACAGAGACAGAGTACAAGCAGGGGTGGGGCAGAGAAAGAGGGGGACACAGAATCTGAAGCAGGCTCCAGGCTTCAAGCTGTCAGCACAGAGCCCAATGTGGGGCTCGAACTCACGAACCGCAAGATCATGACCTGATGATGATGCTCATCAGGTTGGATGCTCAACCGACTAAGCCATCCAGGTGCCCCTGGGTGGCTAACCCTGGAGTTTTAAAAATGGATGGGCTTGGATCCGCAAGGGCCCAGAGGGAATTTGGAAGTGGAAGCTTCACCCTTAAAGAGACAGCATGACAAACAGCCCACAGAGATATAGTGTAGAACCAGCAGTTTGAAACACACCAGAGGCAGATGGGAGGGAGAGGGATTTTCTCATCTCACAGTGTGCCTACAAGAGACAGAGACAGAAGACAGAAGACAGAAGAGACAGAGACAGAAGGCCTCTCCAAGGACAAAAGAGCTTGAAGACACCATTTCCCTCTTCCAACCCCAGCATAAACAACAGCCATCTGTAGGAACCAGCACCCACACTGGCTATCTAACTTGCTTACATCAAGCCCTGCCCCCCTGCCCCTGGGAAGGGTGGATCTGCCCTTCCCAGTCATGCTCCCTTTGGTCCCAGCCCTGCAGGCTCCTCCCCCAGAAGATCAGTGCAAACGCTGCCAACACCACATCTCATGACTTGTTCATTTTGCAGGAGCTTCAGTTCTGGCGCCAGTAAGGTCTCATTTCGCAAGCAGACCACTGCCCACCTTGTTAAAATATGTGCCACCCCTGCGGGGGACCAAACATACCACATTAGGCAAAGAGAGCCTCTTCAGACAACTGGACTGAAGGAATAAGGCCAAGACTCAACAGCAGAGCACATGCAACATACATAGGAGACACTCCCTGAAACACCAGACCTTGAGGAATAGGAGACCTTGCACTTCAGGGCACTACAGGACCTCTTCTTCATAAAGCTTTTCTCACTATGGACAAGAGACACTGCTGACTTCCCTAACACACAGAAACAGAAGGTCAGACAAAATGGGGAGACAAAAATATTTCCCAGTTGAAAGAAAAGGACCAAACCACAGCAAGAGACCAAAGCAAAACAGATATAAATAATATGCCTGATAGAGAATTTAAAGTAATGATCATAAAGACACTCACTGGACTTGAGACAAGAGTTAAGGACATCAGTGAAACTCTAACACAGAGATAAAAAAGAGAACCAACCAGGGGCACCTGAGTGACTCAGCTGGTTAAGTGTCCAACTTCGGCTCAGGTCATGATCTCACGATACATGAGTTCGAACTCCGCATCAGGCTCTGTGCTGACAGCTTGGAGCCTGGAGCCTGTTTCAGATTCTATGTCTCCCTCTTTCTCTGCCCCTCCCCCACTTGCATTCTCTCTCTCTCAAAAATAAACATTAAATTTTTTTAAAAAACAGAACCAGAGATCAAAAACACAGTAAATGAAATTAAAAATACACTTGGTATAAACAGCAGGCTAGGAGAAGCAGAAAAATGAATTAAAAACCTGGATGACAGAGTAATAGAAAGTAACCAAGCTGAGCAAAGGAGAGGAAAGAAAATTATGCAAATTGAGAATAGTCTTAGGGAACTCAGTGACTCCTTCAAGCATAGCAACATTTGCATTAGAGATTTCAGGAGAAGAGAGATGGGGAGGGGACATTTGAAGAAATAATAGCTGAAAATTTGCCTAATCGGGGAAGGAAACTAATATCCAGATCCAAGAGGCACAGAGATCCCCTCCCTCCCCCCCAATTCAACCCAAGGAGGTCCACACCAAAACATATTGTAATTAAAATGATAAAAAGTAGTGATAAAAATTTTAAAGCAGCAAGAGAAAAGAAGACAGTTATATATAATGGAAACTCCATCAGGTTATCTGGGAAATTTTCAGCAGAAACTCTGATGGCCAGAAGGGAATGGCATGATATATTCAAAGTGCTGAAAGGGAAAAATCTTCAGCCAATAATACTCTGTCCAGCAAGGCTATCATTCAGAATAGAAGGAGGGATAGAGAGTTTCTCAGACAAACGAAAACTAAAGGAGTTCATGAACACTAAACTAGCCCTACAAAAAATATTAAAGGGGACTCAGTAGAAAGGAAAAACCTTAAGTGAGAGCATGAAAAGTAAAACACACACACACACACACACACAATCACAAAAACAGTTAAAAATAAATATTTCTATAAAAAACAATCAAGGGATTCATAAAATAGAAGGATATGAAATATGACACCATATATCAAAAACATGGGGTAGGGGGAGGAGTAAAAATGGGTTTAAACTTAAGTAACCATCAACTTAATACAGAGTGCTATTGCATAAGAGGTTATATACAAGCTTAATGGTAACCACAAATATGTAATAGATATGCAAGGAATAAAAAGAATCCAAATATATCACTAAAGAAAGCCAACAACATAGTAACAAAATGGCAAGAAATATGTATCAATAATTGCTTTGAACGTAAATGGACTGAATGCTCCAATCAAAAGACACAGGGTGACCAAATAGATTAAAAAAACAAGACCCATTTATATGCTGCCTACAAGAGACTCATTTCAAACCAAAAGTCACCTGCAGATTGAAAGCGGAGGGATGGTAGGTGCCTGGGTGGCTCAGTCGGTTGAGCATCTGACTCTTGATTTCAGCTCAGGTCATGATCTCTTCTGAGTTCAAGCCCCACATTAGGCTCTGCACTGCTGGTGCAGAGCCTGCTTGGGATTCTCTCTATCCTCCATCTCTCTCTCTCTCTCTCTCTCTCTCTCTCTCTCTCTCTCTCTCTGTGCCCCTCCCCCACTTGGGCTCTTTTTCAAAATAAATAAACTTAAAAAAAAAAAGAAAATGAGGGAATGGAGAAGAACTTATCGTGCAAATTGATGTCAAGTGAAAGCTGAGGTAGCAATACTTACATCAGACAAGATAGGCTTTAAAACAAAGACTGTAACAACAGACAAGAAAGATACTATATAATCATCAAGGGAACAATCCAACAAGAGGATATTACAATTGTAAATATTTATTCACCCAACATGGAAGCACCCAAATATATAAAACAGTTAATAACAAACATAAAATAATTGATAGTAGTACAGTAATAGTAGGGGACTTTAACACCCCAGTTACATTGATGGACATACCATCCAAACAGAAAATCAAGCAAACAATGGCTTTGAATGGCACTCTGGGCCAGATGGATTTAATAGACATTTTCAGAACATTCCATCCTAAAACAGAATACACATTATTTTCAAGTGCACATGGAACATTCTCTGGAATTGATCACATGTTAGACCACAGAAAAAGTCAACAAATTAAAAAAAAAATCAAAGTGCTACGAACTAGAAGTCAACCACAAGAAGAAAATCTGGAAAGCACACAAATACATGGAAGTTAAATAACATGCTACTAAACAATGAATGGATCAACCAGGAAATCAAAGAAGAAATAAAAATTACATGGAAAAAAAATGGAAGTGAAAACACAATGGTTCAACACCTTTGGGATGCAGCAAAAGTGGTTGTAAGAGGGAAGTTTTTTTTTTTAATGTTTACTTTTGAAAGAGTCAGACAGAGGGAAGGCAGGGGAGGGGAAGAAAAAGAGGGAGACACAGAATTCGAAGCACGCTCCAGGCTCTGAGCCTTCAGCACAGAGCCCAATGCAGGTCTCAAATGCACAAACTGCAAGCTGAAGTCAAATGCTTAATGGACCGAGCCACCCAGGTGCCCCAAGGGAGGTTTATAGCAATACAGGCCTAACTCAAGAAGCAAGAAAAATCTCAAATAAACAACTTAACCTTATACTTAAAAGAAGCTAGATACAGAAGAACCAACAAAATCCAAACCCAGGAAAAGGGAATAAAGATTAGAGCAGAAAAAGAGGGTATAGAAACTAAAAAACAATACAGTAGATCAATGAAGCCAGGAGCTGGTTCTCTGAAAAGATCGACAAAATGATAAACCTCTAGCAAAACTCATCAAAAAGAGAGAATCCAAATAAACAAAATAAAAAATGAAAGAGGAGAAATAACAACGAACACCACAGAAATACAAACAGAATATTATGAAAACCTATATGACAACAAATCAGACAGGGTAGGAGGAATGCATAAATTCCTAGAAACATATAACCTCCCACAACTAAAGCAGGAAGAAATAGAAATTTAAACAGACCAATTACCAGCAATGAAATCGAATCAGTAAGAAAAAACAAACTCCCAGTGAACAGAAGACTGGGACCAGACAGCTTCACCGGCAAATTCTACCAAACATTTTAGATACCTATTCTTCTCAAACTATTCCAAAAAATACAAGAGGAAGGAAAGCTTCCAAACTCATTCTATTAGGCCAGTATCACTCTGATACCAAAATTAGATAAAGACACACAAAAAAGAGAACTACAGTCCAATAGCTTTCATGTATGTAGATGCAAAAATACTCAAAATATTAGCAAACCAAATCCAGCAATACATTAAAAAAAAATCTGTGCCAGGGGCACCTGGGTGGCTCAGTTAGGTGTGTGACTCTTGATTTTGGCTCATGTCATGATCTCATGGTTTATGAGATTGAGCCCCAAAGTGGGCCTGCTTGGGATTCTCTCCCTCCCTCCCTCCCTCCCTCCCTCTCTCTCTCTGCTCCTTTCCCACTTGTGCTCTCCCTGTCTCATGCTTTCTTTCAAAATAAACATTTTAAAACAATTATACACCATAATCAAGTGGGATTTATTCCTGAGATGCAAGGGTGGTTCAATATTTGCAAAACAATGTGATACATCACATCAATAAGAGAAAAGATAATAACCATATGATCATTTCAATAGATACAGAAAAAGCATTTGAAGAAGTACAACATCCATTCATGATAAAAACCCTCAACAAAATAGGGTTAGAGGGAATTTACCTCAACACAATAAGGGCCATATATGAAAAACCCACAGCCAACATCATACTCAATGGGGAAAAAGAGTGTTTCCCCTAAAGTCAGGAGCAAGACAGATGTCCACTCTCACCATTTTTATTGAACATAATACTGGAAGTCCTGGCCACAGTAATTACATAACACAAAGAAATAAAAAACATCGAAATTGATAATTAAGAAGTAAAATTCTTGCTATTTGCAAATGACATACTATATAGAGAAAACCCTAAAGACTCCCCCCAAAAAACTCCTAGAATGGATAAATGAATTCAGTGGAGTCACAGGATTCAAAATCAATGTGCAGGTATCTGTTGCATTTCTACACACTAATAATGAAGCAGCATAAAGTGAAATTAATAAAGCCCCATTTACAATTACATCAAAAACAATACAGAAATAAATCTCACCAGGGGTGCCTGGGTGGCTCAGTCGGTTAAGCGGCCGACTTCGGCTCAGGTCATAATCTCGCGGTCCATGAGTTCGAGCCCCGCGTCGGGCTCTGTGCTGACAGCTCAGAGCCTGGAGCCTGTTTCAGATTCTGTGTCTCCCTCTCTCTGACCCTCCCCCGTTCATGCTCTGTCTCTGTCTCAAAAATAAATAAACGTTAAAAAAAAAAAAGAAAGAAATCTCACCAAAGAGGTGAAAGACCTATACTCTGAAAACTCAAAAACATTGATGAAATTCAAGGTGATGCAAAGGAATGAAAAGACATTCCATGCTCATGTATTAAAACAAGTATTGTTAATGTCTATACTACCCAAAGAAATCTACATGTAATCCCTATCAAAATACCAATACCACTTTTCACAGAGCTAGAACAAACAATCCTAAAATTTGTATGGAACCACAAAAGACCTTGGATGGCTGAAGCAACCTTAAAAAAGCAAAGCAAAGCTGGAGGCATCACAATTCCATGTTTCAAGGTATATTACAAAGTGGTAGCAATTAAAACCATATGGTACTGGCATAAAAATAGACATATAGATGAATGGAACAGAAACCCAGAAATACACCCACAATTATATGGTCGATTAATCTTCGATGAAGGAGGAATGAATATACAATCAGAAAAGGACTGTCTTTTCAACAAATGGGTGTTGGGAAAACTGGAAAGCAACATGCAGAAGATTGAAACTGGACCACTTTCTTTCACAGTACACAAAAATAATCTCAAAATGGATTAAAGACCTAAATGTGAGACCTGAAACCATACAAGTCCCTGAAGATACCGCAGGCAGTAATCTCTCTGATGTTGGCCATAGCAACATTTTTCTACGTATGTTTCCTGAGGCAAGGGAAATAAAAGCAAAAATAACCTATTGGGACTACATCAAAATAAAGTTTCTGGACAGTGAAGGAAATAAACAACAAAAGTAAAAGGCAACCTACTTAATGGGAGAAGATATTTGCAAATGACATATCTGATAAAGAGTTAATATCCAAAATATATAGAGAATACAACTCAATACCCCCAAAATAATCCATTTAAAAAAATGGGCAGAAGACATGAACAGACATTCCTCCAAAGAAATAATAGAGATGGCCAATCAACAAATGAAAAGATGCTGATTACCACTCATCATCAGGGAAATGCAAATCAAATCTACAATGAGAGATCATCTTATACCAATCAGAAAGGCTAAAATAAAAAATACAAGAAACAACAAGTGTTGATGAGGATGTGGAGAAAAAGATACCCTTGCACACTGTTGGTGGGAATGCAAACTGGTGCAGCCACTGTGGAAAACAGTATGGAGGTTCCTCAAAAAATTAAAAATAGGGGCGCCTGGGTGGCGCAGTCAACTAAGCGTCCGACTTCAGCCAGGTCACGATCTCGCGGTCCGTGAGTTCAAGCCCCGCGTCGGGCTCTGGGCTGATGGCTCGGAGCCTGGAGCCTGTTTCCGATTCTGTGTCTCCCTCTCTCTCTGCCCCTCCCCCGTTCATGCTCTGTCTCTCTCTGTCCCAAAAATAAATAAACGTTGAAAAAAAAATTAAAAAAAAATTAAAAATAGAACTACCCTATGATCCACTGATCACACTACCGGTATTTACTCCCAAAATACAAAAACACTAATTCAAAGAGATATATGCATTCTTATGTTTATTGTAGCATTATTTATAGTAGCTAAACTATGGAAGCAGCCCAAGTGTTCATCAATGGATGCCCATGAATGGATAAAAATGTGGTGTGTGTGTGTGTGTGTGTGTGTGTGTAGCAAAATATTATTCAGCCATAAAAAGAATAAAAGCTTGCCATTTGCAATGACCTGGATGGAGCTAGAGAGTATGATGCTAAGTGAAATAAGTCAGTCAGAGAAAGACAAAAACCATATAATTTCACTCCTAAGTGGAATTTAAGAAACAAAACAAATGAAAAAAGAAGAATAAGAGACAAACCATAAAACAGAGTCTCCACTATAGAGAACAAACTGATGGTTATCAGGGAGGCTGTGGGGGTGATGATGGATGAAATAAGCAAAGAGGACTAGAAGTACACCTATGATGAGTTCTGAGTAACATATAGAATTGTTGAATCACTATATTGTGCACCTGAAACTAATACTATGTTAACGATACCAGAATTTAAAAAAAAAAGGAAACAATAGGACCTCACTTTTCTACAGCAACACTAACTACTAGAAAAGAATGAATTTCATCTTTCAGTTTCTAACGAGAAACTTTCCAACCTAGAATTTATATATAAATATATACTCTATAAGAACAAATAACAACATAGGAAAAGAGTTACAAAAATAGTTCAGGTTATTCACTGAAAGTGCACATAGAACACTTAATATAGGGACTATTATACTCAACTTCGTCATTCTGCAATCGTAACTAAAACAGTTAGAGTGATTTTACATATTCAATGTTTATATGTTCACTTGGAATGAACACTTATCCAAGTTTTTAATGTGGTAAGAAGTTGGATTATTTTATCCAAGCTCATTCAGATAGGCATTCATGCTCCTTGCAGGGGATAAGGTGTATCTACGAAGCTTCCACGTTTTATTTTAATAACACCCACCACAGGGAAACCAGCCTCAGAGAGGGAATATTGACAGGAAAGGAAGAGGAGATTTGTCAGGTAATTTGACAAATAATTCCAGTGGGGCTTATTTTACAATCTAAATTCTGGCTAAAAATAAGCACTGTAAATTTTACTTTTTTTTTTTATAGAGAAGAGACAGCTTTTCTATTTTAATGTCTATTATTTTTTTTTAATTTTTAAAAAAAAATTTTTTTTCAACGTTTATTTATTTTTGGGACAGAGAGAGACAGAGCATGAACGGGGGAGGGGCAGAGAGAGAGGGAGACACAGAATCGGAAACAGGCTCCAGGCTCTGAGCCATCAGCCCAGAGCCCGACGTGGGGCTCGAACTCACGGACCGCGAGATCCTGACCTGGCTGAAGTCGGACGCTTAGCCGACTGCGCCACCCAGGCGCCCCTTAATGTCTATTATTTTTGAGAGAGAGAGACAGAGACAGAGAGTAAGCAGGGTAGGGGCAGAGAGAGAAAGGGAGACACAGAATCTGAAGCAGGCTCCAGGCTCTGAGTTGTCAGCACAGAGCCCGACATGGGACTCGAACTCACAAACTATGAAATCATGACCTGAGCTGGAGTCAGCTGCTTAACTGACTGAGCCACCCAGGGGCCCCAAATTTTACTCTTTGAACTTGAATAATAATTGAATTATAAATTTTTTTCAAGCTTGATTAAAAATTAACTTGAGTACTGTTAGAAAAGTAAATGAAGGCTTACATTTGCTCAGATTTTTATATATTTTTAGCTTGCAGTTGACAATCTACACACGTTGCAGTGTGGTCCCACTATGTGTGACCAGTCTGCTGCTGGTACCCCCTGAGAGTCCTGCACCTGAAATGATCCACCTCTCTTGGTAACCTGCTCAGATAATGTGGCAACGTCAATTGCTCCAAAAGCATCTAGCCATTCATTCCCTATTTCCATGCTTATTTTGTTTACGGACTGGCATCAGCCCACAGACCACTCTTTGAGTTGGGCTGGTATGGAAGACTTCTAAGGTAAAAGGCACCTTTTCATTAAATTTCCCATTGCTAAGTGAGGACATTTTTAAATATTTGATATGGTTAGTTTTGCTCTCATATGGTTAGCAAATCGCTCTCATGGTATGGAGGAGCAGGAAGAAGGCAGACACCAAAGCTGAGCTATACCTTTTGGCCAGCCGTCCAGAGTGGGGAGAAGGCGATGACTTGGAATGGCCCCAGGGGTTTCCCTTCTCCCTCAGAGCCATGCCCTCTCTACCATTTTTCACTGGAATACAAGTTCTATGGTGAAAAGACTCCCTCACATTGTTGGTTTCCACCATCAACAGCCCTTCACCCCATGCCTGACCCAAACCTGCCTGGTCCTTAGGACCCTCTCAGAAAAAGGTTGTCATTCCCCACTCTCCACATTCCTGAGGGCCCTGGACCTCCTTGCTCTCTACTACTTCCTTTGGATTGTTCTTTTCCCATTACCTTTTTTTGGAACCACTGCCATGTTGAAGTCCATGCTTCTCGACCCTCAACCTCCCTCCCCACAAGGCTGTCCTTGACCATCTTCCTGGAAATTCCCCCTCATTGTTTGAGGGTGTAACACTGAGCTCATAGTCTTTTTCTCCAGTTTAGGTCTTGCTGTCAGCCTGGGTGACTTCAACCACCATGGGGATGGCCCTTTTGGCTCTGGGCCTTCAATTCCTATACTTCGTCATCTCCACTGGCCTCATCATGACTCCATTTTTGATGTGTTCTTGGACCTTAAAGAAGAATCTAGACTCCTGGCTCCTCTGCCCCTTTAATTTGCCACCCACCCTTCATTTTGTTACTTTTCTTTCTATCCAGTCTTCTAGACTGTGCCCCATGATTCCAAAAACAAAGTTCCTAAGTGAAAACCCCAATTCTGGATCATTCGACTCTTCACCTTTTTTTCCTGATCAGACTGCTGCCTTCTGGTAGAGAAAATAAACCATGAGCATGGATGCCAAATTATTATCTCCCACCCCAGCTGGGCCTTCCAAGTAGCTAGGCAATTCTACATTTCCCTTGTCACTATCTCTCTCATTCTCGTTAGGTGCTATTTCTGCCCTTCTTCCCTCCTCACTTTCTACTCTACCTCTGCCTCACTCTCAACAAATAAAATTTCCTCTGTCATACACATGAAAAGATGCTCAACGTCTCGCTCATCAGGAAAGACCAATCAAAACCACACTGAGATACCACCTCACACCAGTCAGAGTGGCTAACATTAACTCAGGAAACAACAGATGCTGGGAGAAATGGGAACCCTCTTGCACTGTTGGTGGGAATGCAAACTGGTGCAGCTGCTTTGGAAAACAGTGTGGAGGTTCCTCAAAAAATTAAAAATAGAACCCCCAAAATAAAAATATGACCCAGCAATAGCACTTCTAGGAAAAGGATACAGAGGTGCTGGTTCATAGGGGCACGTGCACCCCAATGTTTATAGCAGCGCTTTCAACAATAGCCAAATTATGGAAAGAGCCTAAACGTTCATCAACTGATGAATGGATAAAGATGTTGTTTATGTATACGACGGAATACTTCTTGGCAATGAGAAAGAATGAAATCCTGCCATTTGCAGCAACGTGGATGAAACTAAAAGGTATTATGTTGAACGAAATAAGTCAGAGAAAGACCAATACAATATGTTTTCACTCATACATGGGTCTTGAGAAACTAACAGAAGACCACGGGGGAAGGGAAGGGGAAAAATAGTTACAAACAGAAGGAGGGAGGCAAACCATAAGATACTCTCTTTAAAAAAAAAAAGTCCCTTTTATTTTTTTTCAACGTTTATTTATTTTTGGGGGGACAGAGAGAGACAGAGCATGAATGGGGGAGGGGCAGAGAGAGAGGGAGACACAGAATCGGAAACAGGCTCCAGGCTCTGAGCCATCAGCCCAGAACCTGATGCGGGGCTCGAACCCACGGACCGCGAGATCGTGACCTGGCTGAAGTCCGATGCTTAACCGACTGCGCCACCCAGGCGCCCCCATAAGATACTCTTAAATACAGAGAACAAACTGAAGGTTGCCTGGGGGGTGTGGGGGAGAGGGGAAAATGGGTGATGGGCATTGAGGAGGGCACTTGTTGGGATGAGCACTGACTGTTCCGTGTAAGCAATGAACCATGGGAATCTACCCCCAAAACCATACTTTACACACTGTATGTTAGACAATTTGACAATAAATTATAGTTTTAAAAATTCCTGTCATAGAGAAAATTCATCACACAGGAATGGTCTCGATTTTCTGTGACCAAACCTGTAAAATTGCTGCAGGCACACTCCTTGTTTTTGCTCTCCTTCTGTTATAAAGGAGGGTGGGTTCTTCTGGACTCTGGCTCATGTCTCCACCAATTCAATGGATCTCAGCCCCTACCTCCTTTTCCTGGGACCTTATTTCATCCATTATATCCTCACTCACCTGTATTTTAAAATCCTTCTTTATGAAGAATTTCAAACTTAGAGCTAAGAGTTATATAACAAACAGTATGTTCTTACCATCTGCGTCAGTCAAGGCTCTTAGTTACAAACAAGAGAAACCTGCCATAGATGGTTTAAAGAGAAAAGAGGCAAAGCAAGGAATAATAGGAAGATTACAGAATCTCCTAAGGACAGAGAACCTGGGCTGGAAGCTATGGAGGTAGGAACATTTCCAAATCATGCTACTGGCCCACTCCAGGAGAGCCACTGTAGTCCAGACTACTGATGGTGTATATGATTGATGAGGCCAGCTTCACAAGCTCATGCCCCAGCCGCAGAAAGAGGCTGGGGGAAAAAAGTTTTGGCTCCTACTTGGGGGATGTAGAGAATTCCCAAACAGAGGAGGGATGTTCAAAGGTGCTGAATAGACCAAAAGAATGTTGAATATCCCCCACAGTCCACCCCTTGGCTGTCCACCCCCTCTTCTTCCTTTTACTTCAAACACCTCATCAGCAACAGCACTTCCATTAGCACAGTACAACTGTCCCTCTCACAAATAGTAAATGCATGTCCTTCTCTAAAGAGAAGTTCAGGACCTATAGGATATGTGCAGACCTGATCTTCCATCGTGACCCTGTCCTGAGACACTGGGCCTGTGGATGCATCGCAATGTTAGCCATTCAACACATCCTATATGAAAGAATAAAGTCAACGTGTCAGTTGTTAAGCTATTGTTTCTCAGCTCCTAACTCACCATTTTATACATGAATGGGGCTAAGGATGGGACTCTGCAAACCATTTCCACACCAAGTGCTACTGACAGGAGCATCACTGTGAGGCTTGTCACTTCCTGTTTGTGCACCTTTCCCATAAGTTTCAACTAGCAACACTTCTTCACCCTGGAAGAAGCAGCTGGTTCCAGTTGTCTTTTCCCTCATTCCCAGAACCTTCCCCAAAACTTCATCTTGCTCGTGCTCCCTCTCTTTCTTTCTCTCTCTCTCTCTCTCTCTCTCTCTCTCACACACACACACACACACACACACACACACACACACACACACAGCTCTGTGATCACAGCCAGGTAGCACTCTCTCCTCTGAGGTCTGGGCTCCACTTCCTCAATACCACGCCAAGCTTCTACATTTAATCAATCCCAACTTCTTCCCTTTGTTCCCCCAGTCCTGCAGAGGTGGGGCTCTTCTTCCCGTTAATGCTACTGTGTCATCCCAGGTTTCCTTTGCTTTTTCAGTCTTCAACACCTGTTCGATTCTCTATAGTCCATCTGTTGAAAAAGCCAGTGTGGTAGTCCTGGTTTCTGGTTGGCAATTAGGACTTCCTTCCTCCTACACCACCTACTTCATGTTTCTTTTGTCCTCAGCTGGGCAGAATTCTTTACTCAGTGAAAATAGTGCAAGTTTTCATCTGGGGAAGATCTGAACCATCCCCGGTGGCTATGCCTGTTTGGTTTGCAGGGAATGTGGGCAGCTTGGTGAATAAAAGAAATGATGATTATCAACTACATCCTCATGATCTGTTCAGAAACAAGGACTTTAGTATCATAAATGAACCAAAGTCTATCTGCCTGATGTGCAGAGACAATTACACGAAAACATCAAGTATGTAGAAAGACAAAGGTTTATTGGAGAGAGCCAAAGGAGCTAAGAGGGCAAGCCTCAAATCCACCTTCCTGAGGAAGTCAGGGATATTTAGAGGCAAATGAAAAAAGTCTGGGTCAACAGTTGCACCTGTGCTTATTGGTCGGCAGCACATTGGAGATTAGTACTGTTATGGTTCCTGGTTTCCATCCCCACTGTCTTTTGGTCACTTCTTATTCTTGAGGAAATTGGGACAATGATCATTCTAGTAACAACTTGCCATAGTGAAGATCAGAGTTAGAGGGATAAAAACTTTCTGCACTCATTAGAAATACTCTTCAGTTCCAGGTGGAAACCCAACATTCTGTATTATCAAGATTTTTGTTCTTTATTTCTCCTTTAGGCAAACAGTCTGATTTCTGGGGTCATTGACCATGGACAGGCGCTGATGGGTCCCCACTGCATCCCCCAGCTCTTCGTTATCCTTAATCCATAAAACTGCTTGTGTCACGAACAGTTCAAGGTCTGGATTTTCTAATGGCAGATACAGCAAATCTGAATATCTGGAATAAACTTGTTCCATTATCCGTGTGCCTCTGGTGATCTTTGAGTGGTCAGTGCAGCAACAGGCATGAGGTTTGTCCAGGCATGGGCTGTTCTGGCAATTTTTCTCTGAAGTCTGTATCACATTGTCCAGGTTCAGTTTGGAGGGCTTTGGAGAAGGCAGTTTTAGTTCTCATTGACTCCAAGTGAAAAGGATGGGAGAAACTTGCAAATGGTAGTTTGAAGAGTCATACCCAGAATTCAGGAAATTGGGATCCAGTCCAATTGTATAGGTAAACAAACACTCAAGGACAGTTAATCAGAACTAGACTCTAAAACCAGCCTCATTACCAAAGACAGATTAGTCTGTAAAATAAGTCTAATTTTAATAAACTTGGCTTTTTTACATAAGCACAGCAAGAATAGTGATTGGCCATACAGGTTGTTGGTTTTTAATCGGTTTTGCAGGTACTTTTCATACGGAATTTCAGATTAAACTTTTAACAGCCTCTTGAGGCTAAGAAGCCAAGCCAAATACTTGACCTCAAGAAGACAGGTATCACAAGTGAAGTCTGGTGGCCTCTTCTTGAGGTCCCCCAAATATCCTGAGATTCCTGCACCTGCCAGAAAATGTCCTTCTTTACTTACCTGGTAAGGCTACTGGGAACCCTATAAGCAAGATACCAGGCTTATTCTTTTCCAAGGGGCTTCATTGGCTCCATAAAGGCAACCTTATCACTTAAAACTGTCTGGTCATATCAGTTTATGCACATCTGTCTCAAATATGGCATTCTAGTCAAAGTCATGCTAAAACCAGTGTTTCCAATTATGTCCTGACATAAGGAGACCAGACTCTTATTGAACTTATGCAAATAAATAATCACCATGAGAATATCATACTCACTAGACTTTCTAAATTCTGGGAGGGATCAGATAGGGAGAAAAAGAAATGTTTCATATTTGTTTTCAAAGGAGTATTTTACCAGATTTCTGTAAGTCATAGCTTCAGATTTAGAAAAGCAAACGTTAGAGAACCAGCAAGGTGTCAAGTCTGTTTGAATACAGCTTTTCCATTTGTTCCAGAAATTCTGGTTTTAGAATCTTTAGGTATCAGAGACCTTTGTCATTTTGATGCAATTAACAAGGAAATTCTGTGACCACATTTCAATAATTAGAATAAGTGATGACATTATATAGGATGTATCAAGACCTTAGGAATTCTATATAACTGCTCGAACAGTTCTAGCATTCACCCATAGAATATAACCTAAAAGGTCTATTAGCACTTACTTGGCAATGCTTCCCGTGTAATTTGACATACCAAACAAGTGTAATTAGTCAAGATGACTTCGTTTAGAGGTTGAATTTTGAGAAATTTGTCTGAAATACCAGGTGTTGAAACACATGCCTAAATAAGATTACAGATTACAAAGCTTACTACTCAATTATGTATTTAGCCAAGGTGGCAGTTAGGGATTCTAAAGCCAAATGCAGTGGGTTACATAGTTGCTAACAGAACTTAGTTCTATTTGTTCATTTATTCATTCACTCATTTATTTATATAATCTCTACACCCAACGTGGAGCTCAAACTCAAGACCCCGAGTTTGATGCTCTTTCAACTGAGCCAGCCAGGTGCCCCTAAATCTTAGCTCTTTTAGTTGAAGCTTTTTTTTCTACGCAGGTTAAAGATAAAGAAAAACTTTTGTTTACAAGTTAGACCAATTATGTAAGAAGAGTGTCCTTTTAATAGATTGGTATACATCTTATACCAACATACATCTGATATTAAAACTCATTCATACAGGATGAATTAAAAAAAAAAAATGTGTGCCTTCCCACCTTTTCTCGCCCTATCTCCCATGTTGATATATTTACGAAGACAAGGACATCCAGAGGGCCGTATGGACCTGAGTTTTTGGAGCGGGTGCTGGGATGTGTGGACTAGAATCCCCATCAGGAATCAAAGACCTTCAGCTGTAGGAATGCTGCCAATGAGCCTCAACTGTCAGAGGCCATCAGGGATTGCCTCGACTAAAGACAGCTGCTTTACCAAGGGCATGCCTTCTTCCCAGGTGGCCACATCCAATGACTGTTATAAAAATCCAACCCTTTCATCCCAATTTAGGAGGATTCTTTTAGAACTCTTCGGAGAATCAGTTGAGGGTTCTTTTGATATATCACTTCTCAACGTCTGCCTGATCACTCTCACGCTCCCTTCTGTTCCCCAGGTGCTGATCACTCCCTAATGAAATTTTTTGTTTTGTTTTGGTTGTTGGTGTTTGTTTTTGGTTTTGGTTTTTTTTACACATACTAGCCTACATAATCTTAGTCCTGACCATGCACAGAATTCCTTTCCAAAGATTCCCTTCTCACAAAACTACTTTTTCCTTCCCCCAAACCTACATTTTTTTTTCAGATTTTGTCCTAACTTTTCCTTCTCAAAAACCAGTCTCACTTTCCTTGCATACAGAGTTGGTCCCCCTTATTCAGTAGTCGTAATTATGTTAAATTATTTACATCTGTTTATTTCTTAGATTACTTATAAAACTTCACAAGGCATTAGACAAAGTTCTAAGGGGCTTCCCCCCCCCTCTTTTCTGACAAATTTTGCAATGGAGATAACAAACTTATTTGATTTTAAGTATGGACAGAATAAGTTTTAAATCTAATGTTGATAATTCTAAAGCCGTATCCATTTTAATTAAACCAACCTTAATTTAGCTTTCATTGCAAATATTTTCCCAGATCATATGAACTTTTAAGACATTTGGATTAGTTTCTATCTTTGAATTAGAATGCCTAATTCTTACAAGTGCTTTTTTAAAACCAACTAAATAGAGCTCTTTTAATACCTTCCAGAGGTAGAGAAAATCTCTCACATTATATGGAGAAATACACAAAAAAGATGCAAACCAAATCTTGAAAACTCGATCTCCAAATATCTACCTTTTACAAAACAAGTTTAATTCTAAGATGGTATTATAATTTATGGATCCACTAATCTGTAATTTTCCTCCAGAGCCTAATGAATATTGCGGCCAAGCAGTGTTGAAAAAACAAACAAAAGACCACAATTTTGGAGAATACAGCCCAAAGGGTAGCATGTGGGGATAAATCGTCATTTCCCATTTTCCAGTTGGAAGACAGCTAGCTTTATTCAAAGATACCAGAAGCTGAAGCAACAACCAAACTGAATGAAGCCCAGAATACCTCTACGAGCGTTGGTTCCTCCTCAAAAATTGAAGCATCACCAACTGAACCTGTGGCTTCCTGGTTTCCAGTTCCTCCCTAAAAGCCAGCAACTGAATCAAAGGGCTCCTTAATCGGCTTTTTCTTTAGCAAGAAAAAGAGCCTAAAAAACCCAAACTCCCTACTTGGAGGCAGCTGAATGGGAGGGAGAAATGAATTTACCTGTCGTCAAACACAAAATACTTACCAAGAGACGTCTGTCCATAGTGAAACCGAAAACCATTTTTTGGCCAAAAGAGTTCAATTAAGCACCAGCGATTGGTGGCTCCCAGTTGGGGTGGGGCCTGGGCACGGTCTCCAGGACAGAGAGCCTAGGCAGCTGGCTGGACCAGTCACTGGACTTCAGTTATCAACTGGGGGCCGACAAGCTACGGCCAAAGAACTCCTGACTGGGTCACCCAACTTGTAAATGAATCCAACTTCTCATACACAGCAGAAACAATCACTGAAACATGGAGGATGCCACAAGAAAGGATTTATTCAAGAGGCAGCCAAGCGAGGAGATAAGACCAAACTCAAACCTGCCTCCCCAAAGGAGGAGAGTCTGGGCTATTTAAAGGCAAAGGAAAAAGGTCTGGGCAAAGGGTTGCACCTGCGCTTATTGGGCTGCAGCTTCGAGTAGTTTGGTTAACCCTTCGGTTACTGGTTTCTGTATCTGCTTATAAACACTAGTGTCTTTATGTATAGAACCCGTAGGGTAGAAGAGGTATACCAGTTGGCTGGCTGTTCCAGTAGTCCAGGTGAGGGGTAACATGGCTCTGAGCAAGGTGGTGACAGTGGCAGTCATAACAAGTGGGCAGCTTCTAAATACATTCTGGCTTTTTTATAAAGTATTTTTAAAGTTTATTTATTTTGAGAGAGAGAGAGAGAGAGAGGGAGCACAAGCGAGAGAGGGGCCAAGAGAGAGAGGGAGAGAGAGAATGCCAAGCAGGCTCTGTGCTGTCAGTGCAGAGCCCAATGTGGGGCTCGAACTCACGAACTGTGAGATCATGACCTGAGCTGAAATCAAGAGCCCGCTGCTTAGCTGGCTGAACCACCCAGGCGTTTTGAAATGAAGCCAACAAGATTTGTTGATGTTTTCTTTCTTTCTTTTTTTTTTAATTAAAAAATTTTAAATTTATTTTCAATGTGGCAAAATATACTGAACATAAAATTTACTACTTGAGCTTCTTAACTGTACGGTTAGCTCTGTGGCATTAAGCACGTTCACACTGTGGTAGAGCCATAAACACCGTCCCTTTTCATCTTTCCCAACTGAAAATCCTGTGTCTGTTAAACACTAATTCCCAATTCTCCACTCTACCCAGTCCCTAAAAACCACCATTATACTTTCTGTCTGTATGACTTGGATTACTCGCATATGTGGAATCATACACTATTTGCCCTTTTGTGACTGGCTTATTTCACTTAGCATGACGTCTTCAATGTCAATCCATGTTGTAGCATGTGTCAAAACCTCATTCCCTTTTAAGGCTGAATAATATTCCATTATATATAGATGTCACATTTTAAAATTATTTTTTATCAAATAGAATTTATTGTCAAACTGGTTTCCATCCAACACCCAGGGCTCCTCCCAACAGGTGCCCTCCTCGATGCCCATCACCCACTTTCCCCTCTCCCCCACCCCCCATCCACCCTCAGTTTGCTCTTAGTCTTTAAGAGTCTCTTATGGTTTGCCTCTCTCTCTCTCTCTGTAACTTTTCCCCCCTCCCCCTCCCCCATGGTCTTCTGCTAAGTTTCTCAAATTCCACATGAGTGAAAACATATGATATCTATTTTTCTCTGCCTGACTTATTTCACTCAGCAGAATACCCTCCAGTTCCATCCACGTTGCTGCAAATGGCCGGATTTCATTCTTTTTCATTGCCAAGTAGATGTGTCGATGTTTTCAATGAAAAGCGTGAAGAAAAGAGGAGTCAAAGATTACTCCAGAGATTTTGGCCTGAGCACCTGGAGGGATGGAGTTGCCACCAGTGGAGTTGGAGTCCAGGCAGTAGCTGGAGAAGGTTGGGGGCAGGGGAAGGTCATCAGTCCACGTTTGGATTTATTGAGATTGAGGTATCCATTAGGTGTCCGAGGGGAAATGATGCCTAAATCTTTGCCTTTGGACCCGATTTGTCACCTCTGGCTAGAATGTGAAAGCCCGATGTTACTGCCATGTCTCTGGTGCTTAGCTCTGTGTCTGGACCACAATCATCTCAGTAAATAGCTTTTGAATGAAAGGGTGAAAAAATAAATGAACAACTTCAGGGGTTTCCCTGAAGTTTGTGCTATCCAGATTCCAATCCCACAATTCTTTTCCGGACAGTGGAAGAGAATAAGAATTTAAATCTGCATGCTGTGTCTAGTGTTCCTTGGAAACCCATTTTATGAGTTCATTAATTATAGATGAAATCTTTCTCCTTTGAAGTGGAGAAGTCCCTCAGAGAGACAGGAGCCTTCCCCTCTGCCGACAGCCTGAATTCAGCTGGAGGCTGGGTCAGATGGGCGATGGGGCTTCAGGGATGCCTGGACGGTTCAAGTCAGGTAAGCGTCCGACTCTTGATGTCGGCTCAGGTCACGATCTCTCTCTGCACTGACAGTACGAAGCCTGCTTGGAATTCTCTCTCTTCTCTTTCTGCGCCTGTCCCCACCCCCTCAAAATAAATAAATAAACATTTTTTAAAAAGACAAAGAAGATGGGGCTTCAGCTCTGGTAGGGATGAGATGGCTGAAGTATGTGGCACGGTTGCCCCACTTCTCTTCTCCCTTTAAAGGCGGGTATGTTTTTTGTGTCGTGTCTTCTCCCCTCAGAACATCTGAGTGGACTCCAGATCACCTTCTCTTGGGACTTCCCTCCATTCAAGTGCAAGTCCAAGTCATTATGGACCCTCCAACCGGGCGCTCCTGATGGGGACCACAGCCAGATCCAACCCTTCCCTGGGGTCCAGCACAGAACAGGAGGAGTTAATTCGGAGACTGCGTATGCTCACTCTAATTCAGCCACAGTTAGAACTCCTGGGTAGGTCTGACTCTGCCGTGAGCTGCCTGTCCCGCACCCTGGTGCCACTTCCTTCGAGGAGGCCTCCTTGACCCCCAGTTTGGGCTTATGAGTCCTCATTAGGCAAGGAAGACACAGAAGGCGAAGGTGAAGAGAACAAATTTTTACATCTCATCCTTTATGTTCAAAGTGCAAGAATACATGCACCCAATGGAAATTAACATGTTTACTTATTTGAAGTTATTTTTCCTTTCCATTTTCCTCCACTCAGATCTGGAAAGCATAAGGTACTCACTAATTAGAGGTAACCATAGCTACCAAGTTGCCTTCACGATGTATCTAAGACTTAATTTTTCTTGGTTTTAATTCTACATAAATCACTTCACTTGCTTGTGGCTCTTATTCTCTCTTCAGTTTCATTGGGTGATTTTCCAAACCTAAGGCACTTTTAGTAGCCATATTAAAGGCTCAAAATTAAAATAATAAAAGAAACCATCTCCATTCTTAGAAAACAGCCCCCATACCCTGAATCCTCTGGTTTTAAAATTTCAACCAACTGTTGAGATAACCAGCAGGTTGGGAAGGAGAAATGGGCCTGATCCTGCAGATTTCAACATGGGCACCACTGTTTCTTTGAAGAGATGCTTGGTACCCAGAGGTGTGTGTGGGTTTTTTAAACGTCCACTTGAGGGCGCTGTTGTCTTCTGTAGGGGTGACACCAAACCTCCATTTCTCCCGTTAGGTAAGTTATTAAGCATGAAGAACTTCACTGACACCTGGTTTCCAACTTGCCTCAGTGGTGGTTCGATGTCACTCAGAGACTGGCACCCTCAGGCAGCTGCCCGGCTGGCTGGCCCCTTAACTCAGCCACGCTGCTTTCTCCTAGCTTCTGCACATTACCTGTCAGTTCCTGGTGCATTGCGCTATGAATTCATGAGTCTACCAGCTGGCTCGGTGTCTGTACCTGCCATGTCAACATAGTGCCTGGCACACGGGTGTAGCTCCACGCATGTTAAGCCAGTGAAGGGTTTGTAACAGCCCAGACAAGTTGATGTAAGAGAGTAGTTGAATCCTTTCCAAGAAGGAACTTAGAGATGGAACACATGGAAGTCATTCTGGCTGTGGTCCAGAGGTGTTCGGGCAGGTAAGGCTTGAACTGCCAATGCCTGCTTCTATTTGCCCACACCAGCATGTGAGCCATGGGCAGGAAAAGGTAGAAAAGGTGCTGGTCTTGGGACTTGGTTAGACATGTCAGCAACTCTTGTTCTTTCTTGAGATTTTCCCAACCAGAAGCCTCTTGGGAGTCATATTAAATGAGTCAAAATTAACATAATAAAATAAGCCACCCCTTCTTAGAGAATAGCCTGATGCCATTAATGACTGGGTTTAAAATTTTCGGCACATCTTGAGATGCTATCACATCTAGATCCTATAGTTCCAGCAGGAAGTGCCAGACTGAGAGAAGGCTGGGAGAAGGCAGGGGAAAATCCCTGAAGACTCCAGGCGATGCCTTTCTTAAGCTTAATACACTAGAAACCGGAAGGGAGGTCTAGGGCACAGACAGTTCCAGGAGATGCCTCTGAGTTCTGGGTTGAGGAGTGACATAGGAAGCTCTTAATGCCCAGAGAGCATGAGCACTCCCTGGTTTTCTACTTCTTCTCGTTCTCTGTTCTCTCACGCGACAGCTCCCAGGCAAACCCACACCGCGGTGGTGACAGTCAGTAATGAAATCAGTAGGAGCCAAAACTCTGAACAAGGGGAACCTGCTCTTTGATCAAAGGACCTGTGATCCCAAGAGGGTGAGCCAGCCCCCATGGCTTTTTTCTCCTGCCACTGGGACCTGAATGGAAGTGGGTGGAAGACCAAAAAGGGGAACCCGCGGAACTGAAAAGGGCAGGGGAGACTGCAGAGAAGGAAGGGCTCAGGAAATTGAGTCTATATCATTGTTTACGGACTCCCGAGCCCTGCTTGTCTGGATCAGGTCCTAATTAGCATATCAAAGACTTGGAGAATTTAAGTTATGGTCTACCAGCCTACGACCCTGAATGCCTGATCCCAACTAATCAGGAAATTAGTACTTGGATGGGAGAACTTCAGTTATATGTAGAGCACCGCTCAGTTCCCACAGCGGTCACTGGGGGATTTGAGATTTTCCAAACCAGGAAACTTCATTGGACTTCACTGAAAACTGAACTGCATTAGAACCATACCCCACAGAAGGTGGGTTAGACCTTGTAGACTGACCCTAACCAGGTTAGGAACCTAACCGCTAAAACAAAAATACCAACATTTTTTGTAAGACTTAAACAAGATCCATAATGCGATATTCAAATTGTCCAGGATACAATTCAAAATTGCTGAGCATACAAAGAACCATGAAATTTTCAATTTTTTTCTCAGAAAACACAATCAGTACACACCAGATGAGATTTCATAAATGTTGGAATTATCAAAGACCGTCAAGCTGCTGTTATAAAAGTGCTCAAATGAGCAATCGCAAACATCCTGGAAACACATGTTAGAACAGAAAATCTTCGCAAGGAAATAGAAGATCTGCATGGAGATTCTAGAACTGAGAAATACAAAACCATACTAAGAAACTCACTGGTTGGGACTCATTAGCAGAAAGGAAATGACAGAGAAAGAGTGAGGGAACCAGAAGATTGATAAATAGAAATTATCCATGGTGAGCCACAGAGAGAAAAAATGAACAAAGTCTCTGGGACATGTGGGACAACAACAAAAGGTTGAATGTTTGTGTCATCAGAATCCCAGGAGGAGACAAGAAAGCATGTGATGCTGGAAAAGTATTTGAAGAAATAATGATTGAAAACTTCCCAGGTTTGGCCAAAGATACAAACTTACAGATTCAAGAAGCTGAACAAATCCCAAACAAGTTAAACTGAAAGAAATCCACACCCAGATACAATGGAAACAAACTACTGAAAGCTGAAGACAGAGAAAATACCTTGAAAACAGCCAGAGAACCCTATAAAGGAAAAGGATAGAGAGCAATGGAGGAGCTTTTTAGAAGAATGGTCAGGGCAGTCTCTGAGCAGGATATGTTAGAACTGAATGAGCTGAAAGGTCTAGTCATGCTTTTTGGAGCGAGAGGAAGCCAGACAAAGGGAACAGCAGGTGCAAAAGCCCTGAGGCAGGAGCGAGTCTAGTGTTCCCATGGAATAACAAGGAAGACAGTAAGGCTGTAGTGTAATGAGTGAATGAAGGGGTGGTGGTGAAAGACGAGGTCAGAGAGGTGGGACTGATAATGACCACATGTCTAGGGGGAGGTCTGTCATGAGGGCTTTGCATAAAGTGGAGAACCCTGGCAGGTACGTCCTCCCCTGGGGCCCCCTGCCCCTGTTCTCTGGGAGGACACATCTTAGAGCAGGAGGCAAATAAAACAGATAATTTTAATAAATCCTTTCAGAACCCAGAGCCCAGGGGAAATTAGCGAGGCAACAATTTTTCCTCTTTTGGGCTTGCCCTCTGCTTTATGTATCTCCAAAACTCACAATCATTTGAAGTTGTTGAAAAAAAAACCCAAACAACTGAAGGTACCTGGAAATCTAACTAAGCGGTCAAGATTCTTTTCCCTTGGCTCGTCAACCTGAGACAAGAAAGGGGGATGGTGCTTCTGTGTTGTTGTTTGTTAAAAGAATGAACATAGGGTATCCGTCTCCCATCTTCCCTCTCCCTTATCTGCGATTGGCTGCCTCTGAGAACAAAGATGCCATCTGTAGGTTGGGGCGCACTGGGTAAGGATTTTCCCACTTTACAGGAGAAGTATGTTACAGTCAGATTTTGGTAAAGGGAATCTTGGGGAAGTGACTCCCGTCCACTCAGTGGCTGCTGGCCTTTTTGAGACTTGAGTGGCCGCCGGTCAGGACAGGCCAGGTCGGGCCTCTTAAACCAGAGGTCTAGAGACGTGAGCGAGTTCAGGAGCCAGCAGGGAAGCCTCCTATGTCTCGGCCTGGCAAGGAGCTAATTCCAGAGAGGTCTTGCAGGTTCTGCCACTCATTCAGTATGTGATCTTGAGTGGGTTTGTCATCTATAAAATGGGGGTCGGGGGAGGGGAGGGTGCGCGTTGAGCTAGGATGATGGCCGTTGGCCTTTTCCATGTGTAAGTTCCAATGGATCGAGCAAAAGGAGCCCTTCAGCGGGCTTAATGAGCAGAGCTGGGGTGCAAAGGGCAGAAACAGCTGCAGGAGGAGGTGGCCTGGGGTGCAGGCCCGGCAAGCTGAAGGGTTCAAGAGAAGCAGCTGGCAAAGGAGGGGGGGATGGAGAGGGGCCCTCCCTTGAGGGGAGACAGGAGTGAGTGGGGAGGGGCGAGAGGGGAGGGTGAGGAGGGAGGAAGGGAGCATCGTGGCTTCTGAGGGGCTGCCGGCTCTTCTGCGACGCTTGCTCGGCTCGGCTGCAGAAGCCTGATGTGATCCCCCAGGAAGGGCTGAGGAAGAGCTGGGTTCTATGTTCTGGCTCCGAGGTCCCTGTGTCAGCAAGTGGCACAGAGACGAGCACAGCGCACAGCAGTTAGAAGGGGACTGACCTGAATCCAGCGGTGACACCAAGAGGGACAGGGGACAGATGTTCAGGTTCCCCACCCCCACTCACTGTGCTCTGTCAAGTCCCCTCAACGCCCCCCGCAAATTACCACCCACGCTAATTCAGTCTAATTCAGACTCGTGCAAACACTGCTTACAAATGAGTCTCCGAGCCTGTTCTCTGCCAGACGGTGGCTCTAGGTGACCCCATGAGAAGTTCAGAACCAACCGCTTCAACCCTGGAGCCGCCATGTTGTGCGTGGCAAGTCACTTGGCCTCTCTGAGCGCCAGCTTCCTCTTTGAAGGGTAGGGTCATTGTCGCTGGCAGGATTGGGACGGTGTCCTGCGATGGTGCCCACGAGGCCCCTTGTACAGAGTCCTGCACCCAGAGGAGCGAGAAAACGTTCTTTTCCTTTCTGTCTCCTGTATTAGGAAGAACTGCGAAAGACTTTGAAGAGCAAAGGGGATTCGTGGGTGTCCTTTCAGTGGGACTCTGGGCATTGATCCGATGCTGTTGAGGTCTGTGTTTCTGATGGGGCTACTTTGAAAGCCATAGGAAACCACAGTCATGCAAATAATTCTTGTCTATAGAAACGTAAGTGAATATTGTCCCCTAAAAATATAGGGAATTTCTGTCCTGGATAACAGATTATTCCAAACATTACGTTCTACTGGCCTAAGGGTACGAACCAGCTTGGTGTCTCTCAGCAAATTCATTTCAGCATTCTTGATGCCTCCATGTGTCTGTCCTACAGATTCTTCTTTGAAATATGACCTCTCAGTGGTCTCTTTATTAATGAGTTAAATGGCATCTTTTTTTAAATTTATTTATTTATTTATTTTTTGTTTTTCAATATATGAAATTTATTGTCAAATTGGTTTCCATACAACACTCAGTGCTCATCCCAAAAGGTGCCCTCTTCAATGACATCTTTTTTTTTTTTTTTTTTTTTTTTTAAATTTTTTTTTTCAACGTTTATTTATTTTTGGGACAGAGAGAGACAGAGCATGAACAGGGGAGGGTCAGAGAGAGAGGGAGACACAGAATCGGAAACAGGCTCCAGGCTCTGAGCCATCAGCCCAGAGCCCGACGCGGGGCTCGAAATCACGGACCGCGAGATCGTGACCTGGCTGAAGTCGGACGCCTAACCGACTGCGCCACCCAGGCGCCCCTTCAATGACATCTTTGACATGTGTTCGTTTATATTCGTGTGGCTCATGTCTGTATCTTTGAAAATATTTTACCATCTACTTCCCTGAGGATTTATAAATCACTAGATCAGATCAGACCTTTGTCACCCATTCCCCACTGCTGATTTAATATTCAATTCCAAATCCTTCCCCATCCCCCACCCCAACACACATGCACACACACACACACACACACACACTCATCCCCATCTATACCCAAGATCTCTCACACACCCAGAAAAAACTTGCGAGGTATGTGTGCTCTGTGCTAAAGATGTACGCACCTGGGTGTTTAGCCAGGGCTGGGACCCCTGAGATCTGAAGCAGTCTTTGAGACCAAATTGTAGGGACTGAATGAGGTAATGGCTCACAAGGGGACAATATAATGTGTTGTCCATTCAGAGTCTAAGTTTTACACTGAATTCTGACCTCACTTCAAGTTAAAGAATGCAAGGACCAGGGGCATCTGGGTGGCTCAGTCGGTTGAGCGTCCGACTTCGGCTCAGGTCATGATCTCACGGTTCGTGGGTTCGAGCCCCATGTCGGGCTCTGCGCTGACAGCTCGGAGCAGCTCGGCGCCTGGAGCCTGCTTCCGATTCTGTGTCTTCCTCTCTCTGCCCCTCCCCCACATGAGCTCTCTTCCTCTCTCTCTCTCAAAATAATAAACACTAAAAAAAGAAAAAAAAAGAATGCAAGGACCCAGTCTTTCTCTGAGGACTTTCCCGGTGGCCTTCTGGTGTCAAGAAAGATGGCACTGAGGGCCTGGGGAGGACCCCGGGCTGAGTGCGGCCCGTCCAGGACCAGGTATAGATGTGCCAACGTTCTTCCCAACGTCTGTTCCCTTTGGGGCTGCATGTCCTGCTGCATCAGGCCACCTGGGGCCTTTCCCGGATTGGAACCCGAGGTTTCTGGAGGCCTCGGCCAGGAGGCATGGAAAGGCTGCACTGTGGGTGACTGGTGTCTGTCTCTGGGTGTCCTCTTGAAAGAGTTTCTCTCACAGACCCCTGCAGAGACTCACCGGCGGGATCGGTCCAAGAAAGGAGAGCTTCTGTGCTGGAGAGCTACCAGGATCACCCGGCCGGCCCTGAAATATGTCTCTGGGATATGGGGAGACCCAAAGGAGTGTAATCACAGGCTCCCCTGTAGACCACGCAGCCCCAAGTGTGGTCGGGACCCACAGCACTGGTACCACCCGGGAGCTTGCTCAGGCCCGAGGCCAGACTTGCCGCATCAGAAGGTGCAGGCTACCAGACTTCCCTGGTGATTCGTGTGCACTCCAGAGTCTGGAAGGGCTGGGGTGCTGGGGGTCACACTCCCTAGGAGCGATCGTCTGTGAATCTCATTAGCTGGGGAACTGTGGGCCCGTCCCTTCCACCTCTCAGAGCGGTTTCCTCGTCTCTAAAAGAAGGACAATAACCTCTGTGCCACAGGGCCGTGGAGGGGTCAAAGGTTTGTGAAAGCACTGACAGCATTGCTCCATAATTTGGTTAAAGGCCAAGAGAACCCAAAGAAACCCTGGCGTGGGATGGGGTTGATGCCTCCGGAGGGGACGGGAAGATGGTGAGGCTCCACCTTGGGACGGATCCCAAGCTGCCTTTCTGGTCTTTACCCAGGCGAATGAGTGTTCACCACAAGCAGGACACGTTCTCTTTTTGCAGTGGAGCCCAGCTGGAGCCCCAGGCCCAGGGTGGCCAGGGCTGGGCCATGGAGCTGACCCAGGAGGCCCTCCCACTGGCCGTTTTGCCTGCAGCAGGGGGGTCCGCCCCATGCCCGCCCTCATTTCCCAAGCCCTCTCTGGGACCGTCTACCGTAGGGATGTGTCCTCGGGCACCGTGTACCGGGCGGCCCTCCTTGAAGGTTCCGAGGATGAAATGGAGTCCTTTGCACTCAACAGACACAGGGAACTGGGGGGCAGGATGAAATCATTTTAATAGCATAGCAACACTTTAGGACCAGGTGTCACAGACGAGGAAGATGGTTTGTCTTCCGCTCGTACAATTCCGGTGAGGGGCGAGGTTGTAGTGAACAAGATTACGGACATAGTTTTCACATTGAAAACTTAATAAACAGATACTTAAAACGTCAAACTTCAGAGACAATGGGTCGTGAGTGTCATTGTTTTCGTATTCTGCCTCCTCTGAGCCAGGAGGTTGCTTCCTGGCTGCTGACAAAGGCGGGGGCCCTTAGGACGGGTACTCGTAGTCCTCAGCACTGCGCCGACCAAAATCCATCCAGCCCATGTAGTCCCGGTCGCTTATCCTGTGACTGGGGTCCAGGCTCTGCAGGTTCTTGATGACGGACATTCGGCCAGAAGGAGCTACAAAGGGCAGGGGAAGAGGAAACAGGGCCATTATATCTAGGAGCATCACCAGTTCAATCTGAGAGGAGCGCAATGGGAAAAGCCAGCCAATTTGTAACATGCGCTTTCTTAAAGGTATCAAAGAGTTACCAAGCAGCGGGACTGCTGGCCCCAAATCTCAGAGAAGACAAGGACCCAGGTCTGCGTAACCAGGGAGGGTAATATTTGCTAGCTATGGCTGTGGTTTCTAATCTGTAAGGATTTAAGTGGATTCACTGACCGTGGCCTTTCACAGCCGGGACCTGCCTGGTCTTTCTACCCCTGAAGCGTGTTTTCTCTTACGTAGCTGGCCCTCAGCAGACGTCAAGCAAGGATTTTCTTGGTACTTACCCATTTCTGAAGTTCACTCCTTAATATCCCGAGCATACTTGACTCTTGTTAAGGTAACACAATTACAGTATTTTGATGTTAGAATGGTTAAAAAAAAATGGAGTCAAGTCCTACCACTAGACAAATACCATTTAAAAATTAATTTTAAAGCTACCTTCTTTTTAAAAAAATGATATTGAGAGAAAGGCACACTGTCAGATTATAAAATCTTACGTCAGTAACTGACAGAAGAGTGGGCAGAAAGGCAATAAGGAAGTTATTTAATTCAGCCCTTTTGATCCAAATGCAATAACTGAATGAGAAATGGGCCTTTTGGAACTGGAGTGAAGTCCTCGGGAACAGGATGACTCTCATGTATAATTCACATGGAGGGAGAAGGGACACGAAGGAGCAGTTTCTTTGGAGACCTGACATGGTCCTAGGCCAAGGGTCACAGACAGAGGCCTCCCGGGTATGAAATCAGTGGAAGGCCTTCTTCTGTGCAAGCCAAGAGGCAAGCAAGTCCCTCAGGGACCTCGAAGGGCCAAGCCCAGGGGACTTTAAGAGCACAGTGATGGAAGACCACCCCATACTTCCTATTGGATCAGGGCACTGCGTCCCCACTGCTTGTGACGCTGGCATTCAGCCCTTCTGTATGAGGCTGCCCCTGCCAACTCCCGCCCTCAGGCTGCAAAGAGTCAGACAGACCGTGGCTTATTTAGTGACACATGACCTCGCAGAAGCAGTTCCTCTATCTCATTGGATAACGAAGTAAAGCCAGCTAAATTAAAAACCAGAAACAATTATACAGAGCCATGTCCCCACCCATTCTTTTCCGCCCCCCCCCCCCACCTCAATCCCTTCCCAGCCTTGGAATCCGAGAGTCAATCCAGCACATTCCAGCCCCTTGCAGATATCTCCAGCCTATGCACAAGGAAGAGAGCCCCAGCTATTGAATTGCTCAACATCTTTTAGGTGAAACATTAGTCCTCGCACTAAAAAAATAAAAACAAAAAAACCCTGCAGTTGAGTTATCTGTACACAGTCATGGAAATACAGCTCATCTTCCTGCCTGCCGCGGATGAACACCCCCACCAAAGGCTGGCACGGCCCCAAGTTCCAGTTAATGAGGCGAAGTGGCAGCTTCCATGGGCACAAGCAGCCTGGGTTCTTGGCGGGGGCACCACGTTAAGCCCTGGTGGCTGTGCTCTTTACACACCTCAATTTCCCCATTCCACACACAGCTCTGCGCTCACAGCGTGTGCATCTACCGGGGTCCTCGCTCACTTCCCCAGTGCAGACGAGAGTAGGGACTTACAACTGGTTTATGGAACGGAAGTGAAGGACCTGTCTCCTTTAAACTTGAAAACCCCGAATGGGAAGCTGAATGGCTTCTGGACCCTCTGGGGAGGGCAGGGCCTGGACGGACTCTCAGATGTGCAGAGTCGGCCTAGATGTGCGGAGTCATGTGGCTTATGCATTCTTAGAGTCCTGGCTCCCACAGTGACGAAGAATAAGCGAGCTTACTGCACAGGGCTGCTGGGGGCTAACCGTACAGGTGTTACAGCTGTAGCATGAGAGCTTTGCTGGGCACGGGGCAGGTGTATGCCATATGTCCCCGTGCTCCCTCAATAGAATTGCTTCTCCTCAGTCACTGAAAGCTTTGCAGACAATCCCTAATGATCAACACTTGAGCACTCCTCAAAGAGTGCATTATCGCGTTTAGGGTCTTAAGCACAACAGTTGAGTAAATACCCAGCATGATAATCAAAGTAGTAAAATAGTCAAAGAAACTGTCGAGGTGTAAATATTTATCCCCGGTTCATATTCGTCAAACAGACGAGTCTGATTGTTTCCTAGCTAGTGCTCATGGTGGGTGTCAGCAGCTAGGGGAGGCAGAGGCTGCCATTCCCACGTGGGTTTGGTTGGTGCCACAGGCTGAAGGCCAAGGGAGAAGGGGGCTGAGAAGAGGTGCCGGGAAGAAGCTTCCTGCTAAGATTTGTAGCGTAAAGCCGCTGTCAATGTCAGTTCTGGGGAAGTGGTGTGGTAACTGGCTTCCTTCCCGGACCTGTTTCTGGTGGTTTTTTCCCTAAGGTGGGGAGGTGACTCCAGATTATGGCTCCATGAAAAACCTACGCTATTTCAGACTGGTCTGGCTGAAGTTCAGCCTACCTCCAAGGACAGACATTAACTTATCTTGATGCAGACAATCAGCAAGAACTCAAAAAGTTTTCAGACTTCCTCTGTCATCTGACTAGTATTTCCACATCTCTCGATTCAATTAGCTGGAGAGCAAAACAGAAGACGATAGCTGGGACAATTTCTCAAAGAGAGGACAAAATGTAACACATCATCTTCTGTTTTGTTTTGTTTTCTTTTGTTTTCCTTCTGAACTCCCCTGGTCAAAAAGTCCCAATCTTACCTTCATATGAAACCATCAGAGACTCTGGAAAGCTGAGCCCGTCATTTCCTCCTTGTCTAGTCAAGCCACGAGCTAAGCTTCAAATCCAGGTCCCGGCACATGAGAGGGTAAGGGAGCCTCATGGGAAAGGACCCCCTCCCACCCCTCCCAGCAGCATTTTTTTGGGGGTTTATTGTCCAGCCGTGTCGGTCCAGTTTAGCCTACTGCCTCACAGCCTGTGTCGACCATAAGCGTCACTGTGGATCAGTTTGGTAGAAAAAAACTGCCCCAGTCCCAATCATGATTCCTAAGGAGCACACAGACGAATGAGCCTCCCTCTGAATCACACAAAGAGCTAGAAGGGACCTAGGGGAACTCTAGCCTCATCCCTGCTTTATAGATGAGACAGGCCCAGGAGAGGGGCAGGGTTGACAGTATGGCACTCAGCTAGTGAGCCCCCCAGTCACCTTACTCCCGGAGAAAGACTTTGATGCTGAGAAATCTGTGGCTTGAGGGCTCCTACTGCAACTGGGACCATTTCTCCAACAGCAAAATAAAAACAAACAGGTCTGTCTATTGGGTGATCATTTGAAATCACTGCCGAGGGGAACTCAAAACTGCTCCTGATTCTTTCCTCCTGTTATGTTCTTCTGGGAAACCTGGCACGTTGTCACTTCTTTTTAAATGGTTGCAGTCAGAACCCAAACGTTTTCTCAGCATCGATTCTTTCCTGCCAGGGGGCTTTCAAGTGTCAGCGCCAGAGTGGCCTGATTCCTCTGCATTTACAGTAGAGGGTATGTAGAACTGCAAACCTTTTTTGAGTCAGTAATTTGCTCTGCAATTACCTTTTAATGTCTTCATAATGTGGTGTTGAGCTTAAACAGCAACACGTACCAAAAGTTAGTTTCAAGAAAGCTTTTAAAAACGGTTTTCCCCAATAAATGTAATCTTCCACACTAGCTCTCAGTTTGCTACAAAGGACGCCCAGAAAACCACACTGCCCGGCACAGTACAATTGGGAAAACAAAGGGAAAACCCTTTCAGCCTAACGCGCAGCCTGGGTTCCGTTTGGAGAGGTTACCCACCTCCATCCGCCAGACGCTAGGGAAGAAGGTCGGGATTGGGAGCCCCGCGCGGGGGCGGAAGTGAGGGATAAGGACCCTACAGATGAATGAGCATCCGTACCTTTCCGGGCCTGCTGGATGTATCTGGCCAGCAGCGCGCCCAGGTGCGCTCGGGGCTCGCCGTCCACCTTCTGCACGGCCCTCAGCTGCCGCCGGAGCGCTTCCTCCTCCTGCTGCGCCCCTGGGCCCGCAGGGTCCGCCGCGGGTACCGGCTGCGCCAGGGCGCCCGCCGCCAGTACAGCCATCAGCACGCACAGGCACACGCCTCCGTTCATGGCTGCGGAGAGCGAAGAGGAGGGGACGTGAGCGAAAAGGTGGGGGCGTCGCGGCCTCTCGCGGAGGGTCAGGGCCCCTGGGGTATGGAAAAGGGGGCTCAGTCCAAGCGCGCGGGGCTCCAGACCCGCCACACTTGTGCAAGCTCTAGGGCACGAGGGCTCGCCAAGCGCCGCCAAGCGCCGACGGGAGCTCCGAGCGCGCTCCTTTTGTCTTTTGGGTGAACCACACCCGGTGCCCCGGTATGGGACGGAGACCCTATCTTCTGCCCTGGTTAGCGGAAGGAAAACCTTCTGTTTTCCTTTAGTGCCACAAAGTGTTCTTTTTTTTTAAAATTTTTTTTTTCAACGTTTATTTATTTTTGGGACAGAGAGAGACAGAGAATGAACGGGGGAGGGGCAGAGAGAGAGGGAGACACAGAATCGGAAACAGGCTCCAGGCTCCGAGCCGTCAGCCCAGAGCCTGACGCGGGGCTCGAACTCCCGGACCGCGAGATCTTAGTGCCACAAAGTGTTCTTAAAGCGTCTGTCTTCTAACTGGAAAAGCAAGAGATTAATTCAAGATGGGAAAATTAGCTGCAGAGAAGACTCCGTGGGAGAAATGAGATCCTTGACAGCTAAAAAGCTTTCATAAACGGCGAAAAATGAGTAGCGCAGTTTAAAATGTGGGAACAGTAGGGGCGCCTGGGTGGCGCAGTCGGTTAAGCGTCCGACTTCGGCTCAGGTCACGATCTCCCGGTCCCTGAGTTCGAGCCCCGCGTCAGGCTCTGTGCTGACCACTCAGAGCCCGGAGCCTGCTTCGGATTCTGTGTCTCCCTCTCTCTCTGACCCTCCCCCGTTCATGCTGTCTCTCCCTGTCTCAAAAATAAATAAACGTTAAAAAAATTAAAAAAAAATAAAATGTGGGAACAATAAATAAAAGCCATATTTATAAAGTTTAAGATGTAGATGGGAATTGGCAGTAAACTACCACGCAAACCACAAGAATGGCTTTTCAAAATCAGAAATACGCGCTCCGTCTTCAGTCGTTGGCAAAACTCCGCTGCATCTTAGATCCACGAGCAGGTAACACTCGCGCGTTTCGATCCCCAAAGCCCTGAATTTTTCTGTAACGCTTAGAAAATGAGTTTAAATCTTAAAACCTCTTGGTAGTTTATTTGAAGAGATTGCAAAGTACCTGGCACTTCTGTGCAACATCTAGCAAACCCCACTTTGCATGCTAATCCCAGCAAATAGATATTCCGGCATTGCGTGCTGCTGAGAACAAAGCAGGCGCTTGGAAGTCTCTCCATCAAGCTCTACCCACCCAGACCTCCGTGTTGTCTCTGACCTCGAGAAATGTCTTTCGAGCTGTCGGAAAGAAGACACGGGAAGCAGAAAAATGGAAAGGGTGCAAAACTGAAGACAGTATTCTTCAGCCAACTGAACACTTGGATCCCCCGCGGGAGAGTGCGGAACCTACCTTCAGAGTAGGACGCAGCTGGCTTCGCGTTTCCACCGGAGCGGCGGGGAGCCCAGCCAAGTTCAGGGTGGGCCGGCAGGAGGCTGCTGCTTAAATAGCCCCTCCCGGCGCTGTTAGCCAGTCATCTATTTACCCAGCCTTGACGCAGACGGGCAGCAACACGTGCTCCGGGGCGGCCACTGGGGCGACGACCGATTGAAGTGGCTCCTGGGAGAGAGGGGGCGATGGCTCTGTGGAGTTGGTGTCGGGTGTCCCGCCCCCCTCTCTGTCGGGGGGGGGGGGGGGGAGCTTCCTCTCCCAGATCTGTCCCGCTCCCTCTCCCTTTCTCATTCTAGGGTGGGAAGCCTAGGTGTGGGGAATCTCCTCCAGGATGGAGAAGCTGCTGGAGAGTTTAGTCTGCTTTGGGGACCGCAGGGGCCGGCCAGGGAACCGGGGACGCGGAGGGCGGGGTGGGGTGGGGTGACTAGACAGGGCTGGGTGTCAGCAGTGTAATTCTGAGCTGGAGGGGTGTTGGCTCCCCTCGGAACCTCCCTGGCTGCACTCTGGCTGTTTGGATCAGTGAGTGGGCTTCCAGGGGGAGGGAGGCGTCTTCACTGTCTTCTTCAGGGTCCTAGGAAAAGCCCTGGAGGTTCTCCAGGATTCCTAGGGCTTGTGTTCCCCGGTCAGTGAAAAGGGTTCCGGCCGGAGCTGGCTCCTGGACTCCCAACCTCTGTTCACGCGGCTGTAAAGTGGCGATGACGCCACAGGGCTTTGCTCAGAGTTTGGGAAAGTGCTGTGTTTTCCTCCCGGGCTGAATTAGCTCCTGCTCGCTGCGCGCGCGGCTCCCGGCCGCCGCCAAGTGGCGCCAGCGAGCGTCCCAAAGAGCCCCCGCTCCGCGTTCCCCTCCGGCAACGGCGTCCGCCGCTCCCACCTTCCCGGAGTCGCCGAGCGCCCACGCCCGGGCCGGGTCTCCGCGCCAGCGGGGGCTGCTCGGCTTGGACGAGCAGGGGTCACCCGACGCCCGCAGGGGGCAAGGAGGCACTGAGGCCGCCCTGCGTCCCTCCCTGCTCGATCGCGCCCCTGGCTCGTGTGCGAGGCGACCGGCGCCAGGGCGCCGTGGTGCCCAAGCCCGTCGCCGACCTGAAGCCATTTGCGTTGGCGCTCGAGTTCGCCGCGTCCCCGCGAGAGGCACCGCCAACCGCATTTCCCAGCCCGCAAACAGAGGCGCGGCGGAGAGCTGCGCCTGGCCGAGAATCCACGGTCTGCCCCGGGCCGCCTCGCCACCGAGGCCTCCCAGCCTGGGACCCGGGGGGTCGCGTCTATCCCTCGTCCCGTCCCAGGACCCTCCATTCCTCTTCTTCTTTCCCTCCAGAGGATTTGGAAGTGCGTCTTTCAAAACTGGCATCTGTGGGGCTCAGCTGTGGGGCTCCGGAGATGGCGGGACCACGAGGAGCGCTGCGAGGCGGCAGGGGTGGGGGGCGGGGGAGACACTTCTGGTTGCACCCTCCCCCCCCCTTCTAAACTCTAGACGCTGCAGTATTTCTGCAACCTAAAGGAAACGTTTCTGAAAAGGCAGCAGATAAAATGTTTTCCCACGAGTCTGCTGCGAAGGTTGTGTAGTTCAGTTGGAGAGACTAGTTTTATTCCTGACCGTGGCCAAGACATTTCTGGGAACATAAACTTGTTATAAAACAGAATCATGGAGGGGCGCCTGGGTGGCTCGGTCGGTTAAGCGCCAGACTTCAGCTCAGGTCACGATCTCGCGGTTCGTGAGTTGGAGCCCCCCAGGTCCGGTTCTGTGCTGACAGCTCAGAGCCTGGAACCTGCTTCAGATTCTGTGTCTCCCTCTCTCTCTGCCCCTCCCCCACCCATGCTCTGTCTCTCTCATTAAAAATGAATAAATGTTTTAAAAAATTTTTAAAAATCACGTAACGGGCTTGTTCAAATGTCGCTAGAGTTTCTCATTCTGAGGTGAGGCCCAAGAATCTGCATTTCTAGCAAGTTCCCCATGATGCGCCTCCTGGTGGCCCCCGAGCATACACTGAGAACCACTGCTGTAGAATTTCCCTATGGTAAGCCGGTTACTTAACTTCCTTCCTTCCATGCATTTCATTAATAATTAATATTTATTGAACCCTTGCTTTGTGCCAGGCATTGGGGATTCAGTATGAACAATGATGACAGTATAATGGGGGAGCAGAAAAAAACAAGTAAACGTACATACACCCCCTGGTGATTCTGATGTATTTGGGGGACCCTCTGGGTGAAGGAGGTCGGGCACCATCCCAGAGAAATGTTTTGATGAGGGGGAGGGAAGGAATGAGGCTCCGGGTTCAGAAAGAAGAGTCTGGTTGTGATGTGAAAGGTGTTCCAAGTGAGAGGGGAGACCGTAAGTCAGGATCTGTTAGGAAGGCCAGGAGGGATCAAGATAGATTTATATTTAGGATTATAAACCATTATGAAACTATTAATTATTATGAAACATACTAAACATTATGAAAGTAATGTGTTCATCAGAGATAATTCAGAAAATAAGTAAAAGTAGGGAAAAAAGGAAAAATTCCATCACCCTGGAACAGCCACTATTACCCTCTTGGTGTTCGAGAAGCCTGTGGAGGCAGGGAAACCGGGTGACTGAGGCTGACCTCGAGGTTCCATGTCGTGAGCCAGGGGAGGAGGGTGTGGAGAATTACCCAAGACAAGGAATTCAGGTATGAGAGCAGGTTTGGGATATGAGGGTGAGGTAGGTAATGAGTCTAATGTAAGACTGAACTCACTGCTTGTGCATGGGCGGTCCAGGAGCACGCTGAGAATGAGCCCTGAGCAGTGCCCTCTCTGTCCCCCACCTGCCCAACCCTCACCGCGTTACCGCTGAGCGAGACTCACCAGCTGGGGTCCAGAACGTGGAGGGTCCTTCCCCTCGTGCAGGGGGCTGAGAGCATGACAGCCGTATCCAGATGTGGCGTTTGGGACGGAGCAGTGGTGAGACTTTAACTGGCTTTAGAATCTCGAAATTTCCATCTGATTGTGCTGAAAAGCAGTTAAGTGAAGTCCTGTTTAGAGTTCAGGAGGTGTCTCCAGCGGGTGGTCCTTGCAAGAGATGCAATCACTTCAATGTAGGATTTTTAGCCACGGGAAGGATCTCAAAGACATATGTCCATTTTGCACTTGTAGAAAACTCAGTGGCATTTGCAGGGACATACTAGAGCCTCCTAATTTATTATCCACAGAATTTAAACTTGTTACAAGTAACCCCCGTTTGAAAGAAGTCAGGAGACACTTTGCTCTGATTCCTGATGTGTCGGTTTGAAGGCTTCTATTTTGGGTCTTGGGTGTTTCCCCTCGAACATGTATTAGAAATGCCATTATTTGTCCTGGAACTTCTCAAAGGCCCACGGAGCCAGTGTCATCTGCTATTACCTGGAACAGTTTGACTGAAAAGAAGGAAGTAGCTGTGGTCATTGTGAAGAGTGCTTCCTCTCCCGAATGATGAGTTCCCTAGAACGTCTTGTCTTAGTTTGAGTGCTGTAATAGCAGGGCTGAGACAAGCACCTGGGCACAGGGGGTTTATCTGGGAGCTCGAGGGAGCAGGGGGGAGGGAGCAGGGAAGAGAGAGAGAAAACAGTCTGGTGCATGCTGATGAGTGGGTTCCTGGTGTGGCAGCAGTCCCACTGGGGTCTCTGTGAGAGATCTCTTGGAACGTGACTACCTGAGGCTAGGAGGAGAGTCTGGGGCATTTACTCACCAGCTCCCGTGGCCCGTTGGTTGAAGGCTTCTCCAGGGTGTCAGCTGCCCCTTCACTTCTGAATAGGCCTCCCTGCTCCTGCAGGGCCAGAGAAAGTTCTCCATAGAGAAGAGAGAAGCTGATGGCTGAGGTGGGAATAGCTACCAGGGAGCCGAGGGGACTAGCTGAGCTGCTATAACAAAACACCGTAGACTGGGTGGCTTAAATAGTACACATTTATTTCTCACAGCCTGGAGGCTGAGAGGACCCAGATCAGGGGGCCCTCATGGCCGGGGGCCTGGTCAGAGCTCTTTTCTTGGGCTCTCTTCCTGCTGTGTCCTCACATGGTAGAGAGACAGCAAGCTCTATGGTTTTGTTCTTGTTAGGGCACTAATTCCATCATGAGGACCTCGCCCTCATGACCTCATCTAAACCTAATTATCTGCAAAGGTCTGACCTCCTGATACCATCACACTGGGGATTAGGGCGTCCACATACGGATTTGGGGAAAACGCATTAAGCCCATAGCAGGCTGCACCATAGCTGCATGTGGAAAATATCTTCCTCTTTCACTGGCATTTCTGTAACGTTAGTGGAATCCCTCAAATCTGGGGAGGAAGGTCCTCTCAGGTAAGACAAACCCAGACACCAACAGGTGAGTAAAACAGCCTGTGAGTAAGCAACATCACAATGATAAACGTCAAGGGACACTTTTGGGTGGTAGTTAACCCCACTGGGGACCCCTCAGGTGAGTGCAGAACTCGTACTTCAGTTATCTTACCTGAGTGGGTGAGGGAGCTGGGTATTTATACATCAACTCCAGACAGTCACTGGTTGAGGCTGGTTCCCGGAGGAAGGGCGGTAATTAATTCCCTAGCGCTTCTGGCCCACTGTGTGTGGGGGTCAAAGGGGTTTCTAGCTCCCACGGGAAGCCCGTAGAGAGACAGTTACAGCTGCTGGCGATGGGAAGCTGGGCCTGCAGGGACTCTCAAGGTCAGGACTGAGGGGTTATGTGACACTGCAGATTTATTCCTCTAGCACTTTGCTAACATTCAGTGTTAGAGCTTACCATATTTTATCTTAATTTCCTACAACCGTGCTTGGTACATAGCAGTTGCTCAATAAATCTGTTGACTGACCTTTTCATCTATTTGAATAGCTCACTGACCCATATGCCAGGGGACAGGAACTGTGACTTATGTGCTGGACGCATGCTAAGTGATCAATAAACATTTACGGTGCAAACAACTCTTATAGTTTAGTAGACAGGTTGTATGAGGTGCTTGGTGGTGAGTGAAAAGGCATTTGCTGACCCTCGGCTGGGTCACTGACTCCCAAACGGTCACAGGAATTGTCTTCAGCACCGTTTCTTTCGCCAGGGATGTAAGAGCCACCTGAAATGGGAGGTTGCCTCATGAATGGGTAACAAGTATGAGAAGCGTTCAGCCCCCAGTCATTGATCTCCACGCGGAGTAAGTCTTTACTTTTCATACTGAAAAGATGGGAGGAACAGTACTTGCTGGAGAAACAGGCTGCCACTGTCCTCAGGCCTGTCGCTGGGCTCAGTTCCCTTTGTCGAGGGTTTTAAAAGAAGCCTCTATGGTTACCTGGGAAAAGTTAATAAGCAGACTCAAGTTCTATGATCCTGCCAATCCAGCTTCCCTCTGGAGCTGGGGCCCCTTACGGCGGAGGACACAGTGTGTCCCTCAGTGGTCTCAGCTCCCAGCAGGGACACGTCCCGCCTTATCAGCCCACTTGGTGCCCAGTGCAGGCCATTTTTCCTTCTTTGAATTAATGCCTGGGGTCACAGCTGTCCCAGGACAACCCTCCTGGGGAGAGCTCTTAGTTTTGAAAAATAAATTTAGGGGTACCTGGCTGGCTCAGTCAGTTAAGCATCCAACTCTCGATTCCAGCTCAGGTCACAATCTCATGGTTCATGGGATCGAGCCCCGTGTCGGGCTTTGCACTGACAGCATGTAGCCTGCTCGGGATTCTCTCCCTCTCCCTCTCTCTCTCTCTGCCCCTCCCCCACCAGAGCACCCCCTTTCTCTCTCTCGCTCTCTCTTCCCCCTCCCTGCTTGTGTCCATGTGTGCTCTCGTTCTCTCTTGAAATAAACATTTAAAAACAAATATGTAAAAATAAAATTAAAAGGTTTGAATAGGTATTGAATGCACATCATTCACAACTGAAAAGGTAGAAAAGAATGAATGAAATGAAATGAATGAAATGAAACAAAACAAAACGAAACAAAATGAATGAAAATGAAGTCTTACCCTCACCCCATCCTTATACCATCGTTAGAGGCAAAGAGTGATTCTAGTTTATAGTAAATTCTTCCAAAGGGAGTCCACGCATATACAAGTGCATCAAATAAGTGTCTCTCTCACACACACACACACACACACACACAATCCCAATATAAGCACATAGTACATAATGTTCTCTACTTCACCTTTTTCACTTAAAATATGTCTTGAGGCCACTTTGTATTGTTGGCATAATTCTACCTCAATATCTATAGAATAGCCCTTTATATGGATGTGCTTTAATTCATTGAGCCAGGGCCTTATTGTTAAGAATTTAAATAGTTTCCAGGGGCGCCTGGGTGGCGCAGTCGGTTAAGCGTCCGACTTCAGCCAGGTCACGATCTCGCGGTCTGTGAGTTCGAGCCCCGCGTCGGGCTCTGGGCTGATGGCTCGGAGCCTGGAGCCTGTTTCCGATGCTGTGTCTCCCTCTCTCTCTGCCCCTCCCCCGTTCATGCTCTGTTTCTCTCTGTCCCAAAAATAAATAAAAAACGTTGAAAAAAAAATTTAAAAAAAAAAGAATTTAAATAGTTTCCAGTATTTTCCAATTATAACAGAAGCTCCTTGAACATACATCATTCTGCACATGCACAAGGTTACCTATGGCATGAATTCGTAGAAGTAGAATTGCAGAATTAAAGGGTTTGTACACTTAACATTTCATAAATATTGCCAAGTTCCCCTGCATGGCAATTGTTCCCAACTGTCAAGGACAGCAGATTTATCTTTTCTTGCTTATTAATTCTTCAGCTCCAGCTACTTGGCCAGCTCCTCAGCCACACCCACCACTTGAGAGCATTAGCTCTGGGTTGGTGGAGAGCGGACCTCACTGAATGACTGGGTTCAATCTTTGAGTGACAGGTCTGTTTGAATTCCAGCATGTGTAGGAGGCAAAGTGTAGGCAACGCTTCTCAGTATGGCTGGTACTGCCCTCTAGATGATGTTTGGGAAATGTATGGGGACTTTTTGGGGGGGGGGTTGAGTACAGTAATGGGGGTGTCTATTGGTACTGGGGGAAATGGGGGCCAGGATGTCTAGGTGTCTGGCAAGCCCCTGGATAGACAACCACATAATGTTGAATGACCCACTAGACACTCAAGTAGGTGAATAAAGCCCATGATGATGACGTGAGCCCACATTTTGAAAACTCATATCACCAAGTCCCAAGGTTGCTTGTGGTATTGGAGCTCCCTCTACATACCTGTACTGGCCCATGAATCTAGCTGCCTTAGAAAAATCCTTATATCCTTTAACCTTTGGTTCAAATCATCAATGCAGAGAAAAATGTCTACAAAATTCAGTTGCAAAATGTGTTACTTGTCTTAAGACCAAACTTACTCATTCTAAGTAGGTGCAAACATCTGACAATTTCCTCTTCTAGTTAGCTGTGCCTGACCATTTACATATTGAGATACATACCATTTTATTCTAACTTGCTGTTACATTATGTAATGTACTTTCTCTCTATAGTATGTTATATTTGGGGCATTATATTGATTTTAAAAATATTATGTGTTTAAGTGTATTGTAAGAGTTCAAAATGTAACTCCCAGTAAAGGGAGTAGTATCTTTTGTCCAAAGTGGGTGTTGAGTCAGATGGGGTTGGGATTCAGGACTTAAGAACTTGGACGTTTATGGGGCGCCTGGGTGGCTCAGTCGGTTGAGCGTCTGACTTCAGCTCAGGTCACGATCTCACAGACCGTGAGTTCGAGCCCCGCGTCGGGCTCTGGGCTGATGGCTCAGAGCCTGGAGCCTGCTTCCAGTTCTGTGTCTCCCTCTCTCTCTGCCCCTCCCCCGTTCATGCTCTGTCTCTGTCTGAAAAATAAATAAACGTTAAAAAAAAATTTAAAAAGAACTTGGACATTTAAAGCCTAAGCATGATGTTTTTTGCTATCTTAATTCAATCAGGGGAAAGTAAGAGGGCAAAAGTTGGGAGCAGGGACTGAAGGCAGGGACCCTGGAAAGATGGGGTGGAGTGTGTAAGTGTGTGGAGGGCAGGGCGTCAGGATGTAGTGCAGAGAGAACGTAAGTACACATCCCTCCTTCCTCACCTCGCTACTGACTAATGGGCTTGACCACACCATCCAACCTGCACTCACTTCTGTGGACAAGCCTGAGATCCGAGGATGGACAGGGAGGTCCCACATGCCAGTACGGAGGTGGGCAGATATTTGGGGTTTTGGGAAAAGCAAGTTTGGGCTGCTTTGTGCAGGGATAATATTGAACAACGTCCAAAAGGCATGTTGACGGGAAAGTAGCCCAGAGAAAAAATCATTTCATGCTAAAAAGCGGCGGTATTTGAACTGCGAGAGTTTGTACCATAAATGTAAAAAGTTCTATTTAGATTTTCATTCCTTAAGGAATAGCACAAACCTGCAGCGAGTGCAATAAAATGTTAAAAATTGGCAGCCTAGAAATGAGGGATCTGTGCATATATTTTCCTAGCACCCAGGATGATGAGTGAAGGAAAGAGTTTGTTTATCAGCTTCTGTAACTTCCCCAGAGATGGCTGGCAACAGACGGGCCTCCAGCTGCGCGGGGAGCTTTGGGGTGCTGGGCCCAGGGGCTGCCGAAGACTAGAAAAGGAGTGAGAATGTGATCCTATCTGCCAGATTGTGTTTCTTATGTAAGTTTCTGGAGCTGAAAGAGATTCAATCTTTGAGCAAGAACGTTGGCTTATATTTTGGGTCTGCCTTCATTTGGGTTCCCCACTCCCCAACACAGAGCCCGAGACAAAGACCTGGATGCAGGTAGTGTGTTTTGGAGAGCATCCTAGACTGCTGAACTGAGAAGGTTGGAAAATGAGTCTGGGAAGAGAGAAAAGTCAAGTAAATGTGGCTTAATAAAGAGGTTATTGATGAAGGAAACGGGCTCGGTCTAGCTGGGGCCCTTCTGAACAGCTGTATAGGAAACACCTCTCACCATCGTAGCACTGAAGCATTAATCCATGACTCCTATGTCCTATTGTTTGAGGGCTCTGTGATGGGTTGGGGGTAGGGCAGAGAATACAGATGCAGGTACTCGATGAGGATAGCCACCGGCCTGTACAGGAACCGTCCCCAGCAGCTGCCGACGAGTACAGGTGGGCTGAGGGGACGTGGGTGAAGCATGAACAGTGTCTCCTGCGGCCCCTAAGTGCAAACCTGAGGAAAGATCCCATTACATTCCTGAACTGTGAAAATATGCAGGCCTTCCTATTTTGTTCTTATTCTTTGGAGGGAAGTGTGCACCAATGGGTACAAATATTTTGCCTGGAGAAACGTTCAAGTAACACATCCTCTTTCTTATGTCGAGTACTGTGATCTTTCCTCTCCGACCCTGGGAACTTTGTAAGTCCTGGGTCTCCCACTCATGGTTTGTGCAACGCAGAGCAAGCCACTTTGGTGTCATGATTCTGTGTTTGCACAACTGTTGAACATGGCATGTAAGAATCATCTCCTAGAATGGTGTGAACTCTCAATGGGATAAACCTTAGTGGAGGTGAGTTCTTGGGGACAAGAAAACTTGCACTTTCAGCCTTTTCCCACATTCAGCTCTTCTTGGAACAAAAAGACTTGTCTCAGGACGAGATACTGATGGGAGGAGGGAGTAGAAGTGAAAGGTGTTTTCGGATTGGGTCACTAACACAGATTTGCGCTAAGCCTCCTAAGCTTTATCACTCACTCTCTTCTCTGCGAACAGTGGCTCCTTTGAAGTCAAAGTGGAGGAAGAATCACACTAAAAGCTCAAGTCCTCTAAAGCTCAAGTTTTGGGAGACTTATTCTGGGCTCCCCGTGGACGACCCTTGTATAACAAGATGCTAATTTTAAAGAGAAATCATGGATGCAGAGAGCAGGAGTGATAGCGCAGCTCTTTCTTGGCAACCCTAGTTGCCGCAAGAGTTGCCAGGCTGCTAAAGGCATTCGCTTGTGCTGTACACACAGCTGGGAAATTCAGAAGTGAGGAGCTGGGTTTGTCACCAGCCAAAGCCCTGGAACTCACAAAGCAATCTGCTTTCCTTGGGAAGATACAGATGGGCCTAAAGGATTCATCTAGAGAAATGCTGCTGGTGTCATAATATGGCTGTGTTTCTTTTTCTTCCACCCATAACTGTTTGTTTTCTTGCTCTATTTATTTTATTTATTTTATTTTATTTTATTTTATTTTATTTTATTATTTATTTTATTTTATTTTTTTAAAGGACAATGCAATAGGCACTGCAATTGGAAAGAACTTGCCTTCCCAGGGCACACCCTCATATATTAATATAGATGCTTCATCAGATGCCATGGGTGCCTTGTGGGTCAGTCTGACTTCCAGCTCCTAGCCCCTGTGACTCTTTGCCCGAGTGTTCTCCCTGGTGATGGGAAGAGTCTTCTCGGCCATCAGAGGTGGGCTTTAAGTGCTGGGGATTAATGGTCCCCAGGAGCAGCCCTCAACCGGCCACTCATGGGAAGCAATGAACACATCCCCAGCTCTCTCACCTAAGCCATGTTCTACGCTGGCTGTCATAGGTTCCCACCAGGGTTCAGCCCCAGTTGCCCTTGGTGGTACCATGCCCAACAATGCACCTTTCAAGTGGCTGCCTTCCTTGCTCTGTTTCACTCCCTTATTTCCATCCCCTGTGCTGTCTGGGATCACCTCCCAAGTATACCACTCGCCCTCAAAGCCTTTGCTCAGGTCTACTTCTGGGAAAACCCAAATTATGACAGTCAAATTTTCAGCTTCCATCAGATTCATATTCCAGAGTTAAAAATATTCCTCATGCTTACCCTCGTCATGGGCAATAAACTCTCTGTGGACCGTGTGGCTAAGAGACAGTCCTGGGATGCTGTGGTAACTAAGGGAGTGGTGTTGGCCTCAAGGAATTTATTAGAGGCTGACATGCGGACGTAGACACTAGGGTTTATCTTAACGGGTTGCAGAAACTTCCTTTTATACAACTTGGCAAAGGATTTGCTGCATGGAAAGTGGCCTCACCTTGGCATCAGGACTCTCATCCTTGTATAGGACCATCAAACCACATGAGAAACCCCAAGTGCACATTTCCTTGAGTCTGAATCACTTGTTCTGGACTAGTTCTTCTCAGTGTAGAGTCCACTGAGAAGAATCATCAGGGGTGCTTATTAAAAAGGCAGAGTTTGGGCCTTATCTTAGACCTGCTGCATCAGAACCTCTGAAGGTGGGGCCACGGTGTGCTTTTTAACAAGCTCCTGAAATGTCTTGGCCAGGCTTCCCCGAAGCCGACCTGAGTAATGCATCTGGTAGGAGAGTGGGGGAATCAGGGAAGGAATGGGGGAAGCCAAGGCAGGGTGCATCCCAAACAGAGCCCCATAGAAGTTAGCCTCCATTTGATCCTGCAAGGGAGCTCTGGCATTTAAGTTACATCTCAGTGATGTCCCTACCTCAGTGATGTCTCCTGCACCTGTCAGTCATTGGCTAAAGGCAGGCAAACTCACTGGCACTTCTGGTTCTCTGGAGGTGAAGGCAAAGAGACTCCAGTAGCTTGAGCATAGCCCTCTAGAGTCATAAGTGGAAGCCATTAGAAGCTGGGGCAGGGGAACACGGAAGAAACAAAAGGGATCCAAGGGCACCTGGGTAGAACAGAGACGGTGTTCACTCCAGCAGGTGATTATAAAAGTCATGGGACTTCTCATGTGGCAAAATCAAGACACTGGACTAGAATGAATTCCATGGAGTCTCCGGAGACAGTAGGAGTGGGATCGAGGGGGAGGTGGGGCAGGGTTGTGGCTCCATTGGACAGTTCCAGGTGAACTTAGCTTTCCAGGCCAGCTCCTTTTGAGATCCCCCCCACCACTGAGCTATGCAAACATGCCTTTTCATTCTTTCTGGTTGTCGGATGGGTAACTTTTAGTCTGCACACCCATGCTATTAGCAAAGCATGATTGAGTGAGACCTGCAAAGCCTCTCTCTGCTGGAAGGGAAGGAGCCCCCATACTTACTGCCAAGTCCCTCCCCTGCCCACAGATACTCTAAAGGACATCCCAATCCCAGGAGAGGCTCACTATAATTATTTGAATGGTATGAGAGAGTCATTTCACAGGCTATTTAAAAAATTTTTTTTGGTAATGTTTATTTTATTTTTGAGAGAGAGAGAGACAGAGCATGAGTTGGAGAGGGGCAGAGAGAGAGGGAGACACAGAATCCAAAGCAGACTCCAGGCTCTGAGCTGTCAGCAGGGCCCAAACCCACAAACCATGAGATCATGACCCGAGCCAAAGTCAGACGCCTAACCAACTGAGCCACTCAGGTGCCCCAACAGGCTATTCTTTTTAAGCAGCTGCCTTGCTGTCAAGTCCTAGGAGTGTCCTGGGAAAACCAGGATTATTATTATTTCTTTTGGGGTGAGGGGAAATTATGTCTACATAAAATTAATGAATTTTTGGATCATTATAAAAGGGAAACAAGAATGGATGGAAATGTAGGAAAAGGCGGGAAGGGATGCCAGGCCCAGCCAGGACTTGCTTCACATTCCCGGCTTGGCACATTTCTGCATTTGGCCCCCCAGCAGCCACCTCTCAGAAACACTCCTGTGAAGGACTTGTCATTGAGGTCAGTGGAGCCTCTGTGTGGCCAGAACCCGATCATTGTTGGAGATGAAAACACACTCTTCCTTTCGGGGAGAAGTTACAAACGCTAGACCTTTATCTGGGGCAGGGACCAAAACATCTGATGGTTTGTTGCCCAACTTGGAAAGCTTTAGCAGTGGAAAGTCTGGCTGCTGGATTATTTGCATTTCTGTCAGGGCTTAGAGGCTCTGAGCTTTCTGGGCCACGTCAAAGGTGATGTCCCCCTGCCCCCTCTCGATTCCTATAGCTTGGGTCCTCATGGGTTCTTCCCTAGGCTGTTATCATAGCTTCTGAATCCAACCCTTCCTTCCCCTGTTCCCTCCCCTCTTCCTTCCTTCCTTCCTTCCTTCCTTCCTTCCTCCATCCCTCCCTTCCCTCCTTCCTTCCTCCATCCCTCCCTTCCCTCCTTCCTTCCTCCCTCCCTCCCTTCCTTCCTTCCTCCCTCCCTCCCTTCCTTCCTCCATCCCTCCCTTCCCTCCTTCCTTCCTCCCTCCCTCCTTCCCTTCCCTCCTTCCTCCCTCCCTTCCTTCCTTCCTTCCTCCCTCCCTTCCCTCCTTCCTTCCTCCCTCCCTTCCTTCCTTCCTCCCTCCCTTCCTTCCGCCATCCCTCCCTTCCCTCCTTCCTTCCTCCCTCCCTTCCTCCCTCCCTCCCTTCCCTCCTTCCTCCCTCCCTTCCTTCCTTCCTTCCTCCCTCCCTCCCTTCCCTCCTTCCTTCCTCCCTCCGTTCCTTCCTTCCTGCCTTCCTCCCTCCCTCCCTCCCTTCCCTCTTCCTTCCTCCCTCCCTCCCTCCCTCCCTCCCTTCCTCCCTCCCTCCCTTCCCTCCTTCCTTCCTCCCTCCCTCCCTTCCCTCCTTCCTTCCTCCCTCCCTCCCTTCCCTCTTTCCTTCCTCCCTCCCTTCCTTCCTTCCTTCCTTCCTCCCTCCCTCCCTTCCCTCCTTCCTTCCTCCCTCCCTCCCTTCCCTCTTTCCTTCCTCCCTCCCTTCCTTCCTTCCTTCCTTCCTCCCTCCCTCCCTCCCTTCCTCCCTCCCTCCCTCCCTTCCTCCCTCCCTCCCTCCCTTCCCTCCTTCCTTCCTCCCTCCCTCCCTCCCTTCCTTCCTTCCTTCCTCCCTCCCTCCCTCCCTTCCTCCCTCCCTCCCTCCCTTCCCTCCTTCCTTCCTCCCTCCCTTCCTCCCTCCCTTCCTCCCTTCCCTCTTTCCTTCCTCCCTCCCTTCCTTCCTTCCTGTCTGCCTCCTTCTGCCCTTCCGATACCCATTGCTGTGCAACAAATTACCGCAAAACCAGACCCTTCAGGAACTCTTTCTGGTAGTGACCTTCACATTCCTGTGACTCCAGTTTCCTTGCTGGCATCTGTCTTCTCTCTGAACCCGAGATCTGGGACCAAGCCAGAGTAAGGGCATCTAGGAAAGACTATTTCTCTAACCAGGTGCCCCACCCCTCCATTTTACCCCTGGGGCCTGTCCGTCTCCCTGCTCACAGTTAACTGAATTTTCCAGTTGTGCCTTTTACATTTGAGGCCAATGTGGCCGAAGCACAATGGGGCATCATCTCATATCTCCCTTTAAGGCTAACATTAGCTTAAGAGGTTCAGTGGAAATGGGAAGCTGGTTGCTCACAGACTTTGTGGGATGTTGGTGAGTCAGGTGTGGACCAAGCCTGCTGTGTTTGGAAAATGAAGTGCCTGCCACCTGAGCTTCTCTGCCTGGTCCAGGATAGGGCGCTTCCTGCCAATTGTGGACTCACTCTGTGCTCTGAGGTGTGAGCTTAGCATTTATTCTTCACCTGGTCAGACAGTCCCTATTTTTCATTGAGATAGCAGGTTATACTTGGAAGAGGTTTGAATGGAGAGGCTGGGGAGAAAGGCATTCTTTGAATCATAAGAGCACAGACTTTGGTGTCAGAAAATCTCAGGTTTAAATCCCTGCTTTGCCCCCTTTGGCTGTGTGACCTTGCCTGTGTTGCTGTGTCTCTCTGATTCTCTCTGTAAAATGAATAGCATAATGGCGACTTCTCTTGGTCACTGTCAGGATTAGATCAGACGCACGAGTCCTAACATAACACATAACCAGCACATAGTGTATGCCAACTGCTGCCACCATCACTGAAGATTAAAACATGCTTTTTGCTTGTTGGGATTTCCCAAACCTTTTAAACAAATTTTCTGAAAAATTGGAAGACAAAAAAAAAAAAAAAAAAGAAAAAAGGATGTTGCACTTTCAGGGTTGGCTATGGGATATAAACTCTCACCTTGCCTAAATAGTTTCCAACTTTAAAAAAGTTAGGGGCACCTGGGTGGCTCACTCAGCCAGTTAAGTGTCCAACTTTGGCTCAGGTCATGACCTCGCAGTTCATGGGTTTGAGCCCCATCTCGGGCTCTGTGCTGACAGCTCAGAGCCTGGAGCCTGCTGTAGATTCTGTGTCTCCCTCTCTCTCTGCCCTTCCCCCGCTCACACTCTGTCTCTCTCTCTCTCAAAAATAAATAAAGCATTAAAAAATTTTTAAAAAGTTAAATGCACTGAAAGCCAGTTTTTTTTTTTAAATATTTTTTTTTAACGTTTATTTATTTTTGAGACAGAGAGAGACAGAGCATGAACGGGGGAGGGGCAGAGAGAGAGGGAGACACAGAATCGGAAGCAGGCTCCAGGCTCTGAGCCATCAGCCCAGAGCCTGACGCGGGGCTCGAACTCACGGACTGCGAGATCATGACCTGAGCTGAAGTCGGACGCTTAACCGACTGAGCCACCCAGGCGCCCCTGAAAGCCAGTTTTAAAGAGCCTATATCACTCATGTCTGTTTCCAGCATTGAGGGTGGGGGAGAAGGCACAGCACTGTGCTCATTTGCAGTGTCCTTGCAGCCTAGAACCTGGAAGTGCCTTGGTCCTGCTTCCAAGGGAGGCTGTGAGTCCAAGAGCCGTGTCTTTCCCCCTCCTCCTTGGGACAGGACTTCTGCAGTAATCCCGGGCCTGAGAAGGCAACCTTCAGCTCTCACAATCCCTGCAGCAAAGGGCATACGCATTTAGGATGATTTACACTCTCCTCACCAGGTGTGTGTGGTGAGAGCAAGGCACGGCCTTCAGAAGGCCCACACTATAATTACTTTCATTTTATGAGAAGTGTGCTTAAATTGTAGTCCAATTTGCAAAACTAGGCCAACTAACGGATCAACAGTGATGCAACTTTGAAGTGTGCTTGAAGTTGTCAAAATGGGAACAGCAATTAGAAGACCTTTTATGAGCAAATTACTTCCTTTTAGACATGGTTTTATGTCCTGTAAGTGTGTGTGTGTGTGTGTGTGTGTGTGCACGCATAATTTATGTGTACATATTTTATCAATTATATGAGGTACATGTTTTTTTCACACTTTCACATTCTGAAATCCGGACATGTGTTAGTCTATGGCATCTTATAATCACTGGAGACTATTTGGCCTGTGCTTGTCACTGCACACGGATGCACAACCTTAGCCTTGGTTGTTCGTACCGGTGCCATATCAACTGAGTAGTATGCATTGCTGCAGTATGCGTGTTGGCTTTTTTTTTTTTTAAAGATTTTATTCTTATGTAATCTCTACACCCACTGTGGAGCTCAAACTCACGACCCTGAGATCAAGAGTCACGTGCTCCACCAACTGAGCCAGCCAGGCACCCCTCTGCATGTTGGCTTTAAACACTATTTAAAATGTCTTCGGAAAGGTTACACTACAATTGACATTGAAATGAAAAGTTATTGTGTGCATAGAAGGGCACAGAAACAGTAGTAAAACCTAGAGATGTTGTCCATGAAGCAAATAGGCTTGCTGTTGGAAAAATTATTGCAGTTCCATATTTTCTCAGCAAACCATAGTCAAGTACTTCACATAGGTCATAAAAAGGAAGATACCCACAAGCAGACAAAGGTGTACTGCATTTTGTATTGGGATACTTAACAAAATGATTGCCCAGTACCCTCTAAGCTGTGCAACTGAAGGCAGGAGAGATTGCCAAATTCCTTAGAATAGATGAAAGAAATTTCAAAGCAACAAGGGATTGCTGTGACTGATGTATGCATCATGCAGGATGACTATCAAGGAATTCTGTTTAATCAACAGCATTTTTGCTTCAGTGTTCCTAAAACAATGGTATATATTACAACCAGTAGTCTTAGAGTGTATTAAATATAATATATTGAAAATGACACATAAATAGGTCATTAGCAGCAAATGCTGACATTGCCTGGAAAATATGTTTGGCATATTATATATAATGCTTAGCAAATAACAGGCACACACTGTCTTCACAACACACACTTCTTTTGCTCACTGGCCCCTCTTGTAAACAATTCTAAAACTAGACAAAATATATGACACAACTGTTTTCAGTACAAGACAGCAGGTCATGCAAGACTCTAATTATTGAGAGGAGAAACTTCCATTTTCTCTGACCCTATGCCTGGGGGCGCTTTCCAGACTGGAGCAGAAAAATTGAGTCCAAGTAGAACACAAAGGTCTTCCTGTGTGGAGAAAGCAGGGAATGAAGTTTGGGGTGGCTGGGTGACTGGAGTCAGCAGAGTGGGATGCCAAGTAGGAGAGATTGCACAGGGGGGAGCAGTGTGAGCTGGGTATGGGCAGGACAAGACTAAATAGATACCGAAAGCTGTGACATGCTGGGAAACGTTGGATTTCCATGTAGCCAGAGTTCAGAGATCTTGCTGAGCACCTTGAACCTTCAGTTGAGACCTCAGATCTTACTTTAGGAGTAAGGAATACATCCTAGATTGAAGGCCAGAACACGAACATAACTGGGTGCCTTTCACAAAGCCTAAATCAAAGCCTGACAAGGTCAAGAAGATCCACCAGTAATTTAGCCACTTGTCAGAACAAAATCTAACATTATTTAAAGGAAAATTACATAGTCCAGGCTTCCTATAATGTATCATCCACAATGTTCAGCATATAGTAAAAAAAAATTACCAGATATGGGAGGCAGGGAAATAAGTCTCACAGTCAATGGAAAAAGCATTAAATAGAAATACATCTTGAAATAACCCAGACGTTGGAATTCAGCAGTAAAAGGCTTAAAACAATGATTACAAATAAGTTCAAGATTTAAAGGAAAAGATTGATGGGAATGAGTGAATGGACAGGTAAGAAGACAGGGACTTTAAGAGTTGTTAAAATATGTGTAAGGATTAAAAGGAAAAATTGACAGAGTGAGTGAATAGACTGGTAAGCTGAAAATGGAAACAAATGGGAATGGAGGCAATAGAAACTGTAAGACATGGCTCTGGGTAACTCAATTACCAGGGAAATACTGTGTGGTGCTGAAGAGCACAAACTCTGGACCCAGACTGCTTGGGTTCAAATCTTGGTTCTTCCCCTTAGCTGTGAAACTTTGAGCAAGTTATTTATCCCCTCAGACCCTTAGTTTTCTTATCAGTAAAATGAGGATGATGATAATAATAGTGCCTACCCGGGGCGCCTGGGTGGCGCAGTCGGTTAGGCGTCCGACTTCAGCCAGGTCACGATCTCGCGGTCCGTGAGTTCGAGCCCCGCGTTGGGCTCAGGGCTGATGGCTCAGAGCCTGAAGCCTGTTTCCGATTCTGTGTCTCCCTCTCTCTCTGCCCCTCCCCCGTTCATGCTCTGTCTCTCTCTGTCCCCCCAAAAATAAATAAACGTTGAAAAAAAATTTTTTTTTAAAAATAAGAGTGCCTACCCTTTTGGGCTATTGTGAGAATTAAATGAGAAAACTGTAAAATGTCCTTCTCAGTGACTTACATATGCGAAGAACTATTTTATTATTTCAAATTGGATAGAACTCCGGTAGAGCATGCTTTTTCTAGAACTGAAGAAAGGACTTATAATTTGGAGTCAGTTTGTGAACCCTCACGTCTCACTAATGGGCTTCATATTTTGACAAACGGTTGATTTAGGTACCTTATTGTTTTCTGGATTGAACCAGCAAAAGTAAAAGCAATGGTAAAAAAAAAAAATCTATGTGATATTTATCCAGAGGTTTTGAACTTGCTCAACTTCTCATCTCCCTCTATGAGGAGATATGGGAGTAGGGATTAGGTGAGTAGAAAGTGGTGACGGTGAGGGTAATAAGTAACAGACAGAGAAAAGAAGGAAAAATCCACCAACAAAATCTGATTCTACTCCTTAAGTTGGTTTTAATTTGAAAACACTTAAAGTCATCTTCAACTTGAGGGGAATTTCTTATTTAAAATGTAGATTCAAATTCTTCTCTTTGTTCCCCAGCTGTCAGGACTGTGCAGTGTTATTTTTTTCAGGTGAATATTTCAGTTTCACTGACTTCCTTATTTCGTGACCTTAGGTGACTGGGAAGTTCCTTGAAATTAAAGTTGGTCACGTTGTTTATGCTACTCATAATTTGAAGATGTTATCTGAGACTGTGTTCTGGCTTTAGGGGTTAATAAAATAATATTAGGCCACCTTATCATACCTTAATAAAATTACTGACTGTTGAGCCAGGCAGAAATATTAGTTTGTTGGAGAAACAGTTGTACTGCAGTATTTCTCAATTGAAGCAGACATTTTTCAACAGGGATAAATGGAATAAACCATGCAGGTAGGTGCGAAGGTGCCATTTCCTTAAAACTTCTTTTTAACTTTCATCAACTCAGTGCAACAAGGTGCAACCTAGTCACCCTAGACCATCATACATTTATCCTACCTTTCCTTTTAGTTATCTTTTAATGTATTATATGAATTTTTAGATTAGGGTATTGTCTGCCCAGCTCCTGAGAACAGGAACCATGTTTTATATCCTTTTCTATCTCAGTGTCTAAGTGCCTGGCATGCAAATACTGGTGCTATAGGTATAACAAAAAATATCATTATTAATTGCAATTAGTGTCATTTATTCAAGTCATCAATGTGGTAGATCACCTGGAAAAAATACTTACTATGGCAATTTAGAGTCTCAATGGACTGATACTCTACTCTGCTAAATTCGTTTAAGATTTATAAAGTTATCTAAATGAATAATGAATAATTCGTGAAGACGTTGAGATCATCTATATTTAGGTGGCTATAGAAGAACAACTACATTTTTCAATGAAAAAAATGAGTGATTGTGATGGTGTGGATCAAGCATCCACTTGAGAGTCATAGAGATGGGAGGTCAGTATTTGGTTTTGCCTCTTAGCTCTATGACCTTGGGGGAGTTAGTTTCTCTTTTGTTAGTTTTTGTTTGAGGGTTTCCTTCCTCTCCAAAGAGTGATAGATAAAACAAAAAGGGAAAATTAGAAGATACACCTTCAATGAAAAGCAAAATCTACATATCCATAGACCAGGAGCACAACAGAAATGTATAATAGTAAACTGAAGCTAAAGATACAGGCCCTCGGACACAGACACAAGCAATGACAGGAGTTCATATCATTCACGGGAGTGGAACCTACAAGTGCACCATGCAAGGTTAGTCACCAGAACCAGGCTTACCAGTGGGAGCCACAGACTTGGCTGGCGTTCCCTTGCCTTACAAAAGAGGTGAGAAAAAATTTCTCATTCCATCATTTCCTGGAGGTATGGCTTACTTAATCTACCTTCCCAGGACAGGGGAAGTGGAAGGGCAGAACTTCACAGCCAGGACCTAGCCCAAGCCTATGTAAATGGATGTGGGAAATCTCTAATATCAGACAGAGCTAGGTGTCCTGAAAAGCCAAGTGGAGGCATCAGTGGACCAGTTAATAGGAAGACACGAGCTTGAGGTGTAGAGAGGGAGGGAGAAAAAAAGAGAATAGATAGATCAATTTAAGATAAGCTAAAAATAAATTAAAAAAACATGGGGCACCTGGGTGGCGCAGTCGGTTAAGCATCCGACTTCAGCCAGGTCACGATCTCGCGGTCCGGGAGTTCGAGCCCCGCATCAGGCTCTGGGCTGATGGCTCAGAGCCTGGAGCCTGTTTCCGATTCTGTGTCTCCCTCTCTCTCTGCCCCTCCCCCGTTCATGCTCTGGCTCTCTCTGTCTCAAAAATAAATAAACGTTGAAAAAAAAATTAAAAAAAAAACACATTAGGAAAAACGAATTCTAAGAAAGGCAGTCAATAAAATCAGTAATCAAGAGATGAATTCATACCAGATAAAATAAAAATAATAGAGTAATCTGAAAATGACTTTAGATTAAGACTTCTCAAGAGATGAAGAAATAGTTATAAAAATAAGAAATTATTGAACAAAACAAACAGAAATGAAACAAGACCAGGTAGATATTCTAAGGAATCAATTAGAAATCTTAGAAATAAAAAAATATGGTCATTGAGATAAAAGCTCAATAGACCAAACCCTAATATTAATCAATTGGAAGGGAGTCATAAAGGATGAAACAAGAAATTAGCAAAGAGAGAATAACACACACAGAAAGAAGTTAGACTGAGTCTTTAACAAACGTCTAAAAGGAGTTCCAGAAGGAGTGAATTAGAAAGGAAAAGTAATAGTCTAAGGAAATGCTGGGAACTTTCTAGAACTAAAGAAAGGCATAAGTCCTTGGATTCACACTGACTACTAAAACCCATGTAGGAGAGATAAAGATAAATCCATATATAGACGCTTCTGAGAAAAACTGAAGAACATTAAAGGTAAGAAGAGATTCTTAGAAAAACAAAAATCACCCAGTGCAACCTTATTTCTTCAGAAATGTTTTGGCTATTCTAAATCTTTGTATTTCTGTATGAATTTTAGAATCAGTTTGTCAATTTCTAAAAAAAAAAAAGCCTTCAGGGATTTTGATCAGACATGTGCTGAATCTATAGATCAATTTGAAGAGGACTGTCCAATCTATGGTATGCCCTTGAGAGAAGAAGTTTGGAGAGATTAAAATACTTGCCCAAGGTCATGTAGCCAATAGATGGCAGAGCTGGAACCAAGGGAGTGAGTGATTCAATGGCAACAGCAGAAGATTTAGCTAAAACTGGACTTACTTTTGAATCACAGCAATATCAGCTAAATTTTCCTTTCTTTAAATGGAATAGCACTGAATAAGGGAGGGGGTAAAGAATCTCAAACTGTGGGCTTTCTGAGAACATAAACCTCCATCACATAACAGCAGGTGATTGTAGGTGCCCCTTTCCTCCATGAATGTCTATTACTATATATCTAAATCTTACAGGTCAAGACCAAGAATGATGACATTTCATTCATCAATACTTCCCCCACTCAGAGCTATTTTCTTCTCTGTGAAGGTCAAGTTTATCTCTGCTCTGAATAAATTACAAGTTGGCATCATTATTTTCCTGTGAATGGGGAGGGCAGTCCAATGGCCTTTCCTCCTGCTGCAGAAGCAAGATAGCACAGGCAAAGGCAGGGCATTAGCCTTTCCACCAAAGTTGAAGAATCTCCTCCCCCCCCCCCCCCCCATGATGCATGAGAATCATGAAGGTTCACAAGAGAGAAGACAGTTCTATTCTGTGACTCTCCACATGGCAGTAAGTGGGAGAGGTTTTTTTTTGTTTTTTCTTGTTCTTGTTCTTGTTCTTCTTCCTTTTCCTCCTGCTCCTCCTCTTCACCACCTTCTTCTTCTTCTTCTTCTTCTTCTTCTTCTTCTTTCTTCTTTCTTCTTTCTTCTTTCTTCTAACAGACTTTCTTGTTGGGCCACCAACAATTTCTCTTTCTGTTTCTAGTGGACTGTGACAGCTTCTCAGGATGCAATCTCCTCTCCCTGTTCTGCTAACAGGGTTTCTCTTTACTGTGGAAAAGCCATGTCATGTGGTTTAGATGCCCACCTCACTCCCTCCTTCATGGATGGCCCATGGCAATAGGGCTGGCCAATCAGAGCATCCCATTCTTCTGGTCACAGTGACTGGTTCACAAATCAGCACTTAACTCAAGCAGACCCAATCAGAGTTCCTCTGTAAGACTTTATATGTTACCATAGAAATTGCTGGCCTCTGCCTTTTATATATACATATATGAAGTAGGGTCATTAGGGACCCTTGTAATCAAGAGCTGTGGGTGATCATGCTTCCATGAAAAGGCCAGAGTCTGTCTGAGAATGCAGCCATCACAGAAGATTGAGAATGAGGTAAGAGAGAGAAAGAGACAGAGGCCAGACAGCACCCTTTAACATCAGAATCTATCTGTTCCCGAGGAGACTCACTGCTGGATCTCCAAGTGATAGTAGTCAATAAATTCCTATTCTATATAGGCTTTTTTTGAGCCAGGATTCTGTCACATTTAATTAAGTCTGAACCTGACTTTTTTTTTTAAAAATTTTTTTTTTTTCAACGTTTATTTATTTTTGGGACAGAGAGAGACAGAGCATGAACGGGGGAGGGGCAGAGAGAGAGGGAGACACAGAATCGGAAACAGGCTCCAGGCTCCGAGCCATCAGCCCAGAGCCCGACGCGGGGCTCGAACTCACGGACCGCGAGATCGTGACCTGGCTGAAGTCGGACGCTTAACCGACTGTGCCACCCAGGCGCCCCTGAACCTGACTTTTAAAAACTCTGTCCTGTCCAGTTTACCCAGGTTAATGGAAGAAGAAGTATTTTTTTTTCCTGGGGTAGGAAAGTTATTTGTGATTAGAACCAAAGACCCACACTCTTTCTTGGAAAAGGCAGTTCAGATGTGGATACATCTATTTTTTAATCTTCTCCTCTCTTCTGCCTTGGCTTGGAGTTAAATATGATCAGAGTGTTTGCTCTGGAAGGCTCTGGAGTTGTTCTGAGATGCTCAATGTTCCCACAATCTCTCTTCACTCCTCTCTCACGAAGGGGAGAGAGGAAAAGGGTTGATGGGGACTGATGTGGAAGAGAGAATCTTAGATTGTCTTCCTTTTAAAACACAGCTGGGATGCTGCTGGGAAGGAGACACTGGGTGAACCCCAAAGCAGCCCCAAAGCACCAAACACATTCAGAATGGACAAGTCTTGGGGCGCCTGGGTGGCGCAGTCGGTTAAGCGTCCGACTTCAGCCAGGTCATGATCTCGCGGTCTGGGAGTTCGAGCCCCGCGTCAGGCTCTGGGCTGATGGCTCAGAGCCTGGAGCCTGTTTCCGATTCTGTGTCTCCCTCTCTCTCTGCCCCTCCCCCATTCATGCTCTGTCTCTCTCTGTCCCAAAAATAAATAAACGTTGAAAAAAAAAATTAAAAAAAAAAAAAAAAGAATGGACAAGTCTTGTCGTGGCCTTGAGGAGGTCTTGATGGGGGTGATGGTCCATTTACATAAAGTCGAATATACTCTTCAGAATATTCATCTATGAAATATTCATTGTACTAAGCAAGGTCTGCCCCTCCAATGTCACAGAGCAGCCCACACACAGCTGAACAGCAAGCATGGCAGGAACAAACTGTAATCAACTTAATTTCTTTGAGCCCCATTGATAGTGAAATGATCACATGATTACAGGGAACTAACAGTGATTTATATAGCAGGGCTTGTGTCAAGATGTTACTGCTATGGTTTCCAGCCCTGGGGATTGAAGGAACATGGTATTGACTGAGGGATCTGGCTTTGAAAATTAGTAAGTCAGGGTTTCTGCAATTAGGCTGGGTGTGAGAGAAGTTGAACTAAGAGTTAATAAGAATTCATTGAAAACTTTACTGGGGTATAATTAATGTACAATAAACTGCATATATTTAGCATGTATAACTTGATCACATTTGACATATGCACACAACCTTGAAGCCATCACCACAATCAAGATAATGAATATTTCCATTTCCCCCAAAAGTTTCCTAGTGTCCCTTTCCTCTTTCCCTCCCCATCCCCACGCAACCACTGATCTGTTTTTGTCACTATAGATTTGTTTCCATTTTCTGGAATTGCTAATAAGAATTTTAAAGTAGGTTAAAAATGTATCTCCATAAGACAATTCTGCCTCCTCAAAACAGGTGGGGAAAGGTCCCCTGAGCTAGTCAAGTTGGGAGCAGAGGCTCTGTGCCCAGCATAAATTTCTAGAAATTTTCCTCTCACAGTCCCTTGAAAAATGAACCATATGCTAGCCTGTGGTGGCAAGTGATTTGGATATTTTGCAATCGGAGTTAGCCAAGTAGAGCCAGGGATATTAGGTGGATAAAGTGGAGGATGAGAGTGGGCAAGGGACTGATCCTGGGCACTTAATGTTAGCCAAGATTTAGAACCAAAGGAACTAAGTTTAAACTGAAGCACAAGAAAAGCAGGAGGGTGCCCTTAAATGCTAACGTCTGTAAATAACAGAGCCAATTAGTAGCAGAAATGGTGAAATTACTCCTTGAGGCATTTATCATTATTTCTGATTTAAAAAAAAATAAAATAAATTCTTACTTTATGGGCTGAGTCATGGTCCAGTGAAAAGTTAAAGGAATGGACTAAGAAGACCTTAAATTCTCATCCAGGTCTGATTTAATCATAAAGTTATAAAGTGTTTTATAGAAACAAACTTTGAAGAGTAGCTTAACAGGTGAACATTTAAAAATATCATAGCCTAACTTGACAATCTTTACTTTGAGATTGTGGCAGTAAGCCTTTGTGTTGAGAAGGGTCAGCATGTGCAAGTCCTCTGATGTAGAACATGGGTCTGTTTACACACCTGCGCCTGTGTGCTTGTCCTGCTGCTACCCTGGGAGTGGTGGTGCAGTACATATGACCCACCGCTGCCATGGAGTAAGCTTTGGGACATAATTTTAGGTTTGGAGACAGCAAAAAAAAATCATTAAAAGCTGATATGATTTACATCTACAAATAAATCATGCTCATTTCCCCCTCCTACATTCTCTCTCAGGCCATTAAAACATGATGGATGCAATTCTGTTATTGAACAAATATCATCTCTCCTATCTTGGGACTCTTCATTGTTTCAGGGTTATAGGTGATCAATATGTGCTACCTGAAAAATCATTTTGCTTATCTTCTATAAAACCATGTTGCAATTATATTAGACATTAATGTCGAATGAATCGGAAATCTATGAATGCCTCCTGATCTGGGGAGATGGAAGGGCACTGAAGGAAGCGTACTGAAATCATTAAAGATGGGAAATTTCCCCCATATGGTCTTCCTCACATTATGATGTAAATGTCTATGTGCTTGCATGTTCCCCCAGCAGATCCTGAGGTAGGGGCCATACCATATTTGTCTTTAAGTTCCTAGGCCCTACCCAGTGTCTAACACATAGTAATAGAAAAATAAATATTAAATAAAATAATGAATAAATCAGAGTTACTACTGTTTAACATTCATATTATTTCCAGTTTTTTAGAAACAGGTAAGGGCCTAATATATTCATAAAACTTTGGGTTCATTTTTCCCTTAAAGCATAGTTCCATGAATTGGATTATTGGATTAAAGTATGCCAATGTCTTTTCATCTTTCTTACCTATTTTATATTGTTTTAAAAAGTGATTTTGAAATAATTTTACAATTTTAGCATCTCTAATAAAGGGATAGCCAGACTTTTTATGCTTCTTGATGTGACGTAATATTAAGTACACAGTGCTATCTATGACATGCTCTTGCCCCAAAATTTAACCTAATTTTAGAACTGACTTTTAGTCTTAAAAGATGAGTCATCTTATAGGACATCTGACCATATGTCTTCAATTGGTCACTGTCATGAAAGAATAAAAAGGGGAGTGAGGTTGTTATAGATTAAAGGAGATTTAAAAGACATAACAACAAATACAATGGATCTTGATAGCATCCTTATTCAAGAAAATTAGTTTAAAAGTCATTTAGGGGACAATTGGAGAAATACAAGTATGGAATGAATATGAGATAACATATTAAGAAATTATTACTAATTTTGTTAATTATGATCCTGATACTTTGGTTATGTAGAAAAATGACCTATGGAGAGAAGGGTTAAGATGGTGGAGTAGTAGGAGGACCTTATGCTTGCCTCATCCCCTGAACACAGTTAGATAATCATAAAATCATTCTAAACATCCAGGAAATCGATCTGAGGACTGAGAGAACAAACTGCACAACTAGAGGGAGAAAAGAGTCTACATTGTGGAAGGTAGGAGGTGTAGAGATGTGATTTGGGGGAGAAAAGAATCACAGGTAGTGTGGAGAGGAGGGATCCCTGATCATGGAGACAGGAAAGAGAGAGAAAAACAGAGAGAAAGCAGCACACAAGGGATTACACAAGAGAAACACTTCCCCAAAACCATTGATTGGGAAAATCACAGGGGCTAATTATCTCAAGTTTACACAAAGTGGAGCTGAAGTTTTAGAAGTCCACCCCAGAGCCAGGGTGGAGCCTTGTGAGTGTATCAGTGCTCCTGTGAAGAAGGAAGGAAGAAGATTGGGAACAGACAGAGTGCTCTGAGGATCCTCTGGGTCATGCGGGGAAAGACAGCTCCCCTTCTTGGAGTGCATTTGGGAGAGGTGGTACTGCTTCTCAGGAGACAAAAGAGCTGGCAGGCACCATTGAGTTCCCCTGTTTATTAGCATATGAGCATACATGTGCTGAGGGCAGCTAACCTGGATGCCAGCTTTTGCTGTGCTTCATCATAAAATCCAAGCCTCTGCACAGTCATGTGATGGCTTTTCTGGGACAAACCAGTACCAGCCATAGCATGGTGAGATCCTCAACCAGAAGATCAGAGTGGATCCACCTCTCATTTTAGGGACACTGGTGCCTCAAATTTAGAGTTTTGAAAGCCAGCCACGTGCCTGAGATAAAACACAGGAGTACTACAGATGCAGACAGGGTGAAGTCAGGGATGTGACAGAAGCCTGGGAAACAAAATGGGAGATTGTTCACTCTTCTGTGAGGGCTTCCTGAACCAATTCCCCTCTGCAGGGAAGAGATTGGGGTGTTTCCCTTTTTCACCCCTCCCATCAGCATGGATGGACTTCAGTGCCCAGTATAGCACATGCAGAGAAGGCTTGAGCCTCTTACACAAAGCCCCGCCCCCTGAACTCTACAGGTGTCTTTTATAATAAGTGTGATTAAGAGCTAGAGCAGCAATAGGCCCCTCCCCAAAAGACCATCACAAGCCTGCTGCATGCACCAGGTGTACTGATCATAGAGTGCTAAAAAGCTTCAGCTCTAGTGGAAATAGGACCAGCCACAGGCTTTCCTAACACACAACAGACAGAGACCTAGACAAAATGCCAAGATGGAGGAATTCATCCCAAAAGAAAGAATAAGAAGAGGTCATGGCCAGGGAGATAATCAAAATAGATATAAGTAATATGCCTGAACAGGAATTTAAAATAGCAATCATAACGATACAAGCCGGGCTTGAGAAAAGCATAAGAAAAACCAGAGACGCCCTTACCACAGAGATAAAAGATCTAAAAAGTAGTCAGGCCAAAATAAAAATGCTATAACTGAGATGTAAAACTGACTGGATATCATGACCACAAGGATGGACGAAGTAGAGGAATGAAAAAGTGATATAGAAGATAAAATTATGTAAAATAATGAAGCCAAAAAGAAGCAGGAAGGAAAAATATTGAGTCATGAATGTAGACTTAGGAAATTCAGCAATTCCATAAAGCATAATAACATTCATATCATATGAGTCTCAGAAGACGACGAGAGGGGAAAGGGGGCAAAAGGTTTATTTGAGAAAATTATAGTTGAAAACTTCCCTAATATGGGGAAAGTAACAGACCTCCAAGTCCAGGAGGCAGAGAATTCCCACCAAAATCAACAAAAGCTAGGGACGCCTGGGTGGCTCAGTTGGTTAAGGGTCTGATTCTTGGTTTTGGTTCAGGTCACGATCTCACAGTTCGTGGGTTTGAGCCCTACATCAGGCTCTGTGTTGACAGTTCAGATCCTGCTTGGGATTCTCTCTCTCTTTGTCTCTCTCCGCCCCTCCGCCTCTCATGCTATCCCTGTCTCTCTCAAAATAAATAAATAAACTTCAAAAAATTTTTCAATCAACAAAAGCTGGACAACACAAAGACATATCATAGTAGAATTTGCAAAATACAGAGATAAGGAAAGAATCCTGAAAGCAGCATGGGAAAAGAAATCCCTAACCTACAAAGGAAGACAAATCAGGTTAGCGCAGGTCTCCTCACAGAAACCTGGCAGGCCAAAAGGAAGTGACATGATATATTCAACATGCTGAATGGGGAAAAAATGCAGCCAGGAATACTTTATCTAACAAAACTGTCATTCAGAATAGAAGGAGAGATAAAGAGTTTCTCAGACAAACAAAAACTAAAGGAGTTTGTGACCACTAATGCAGCTGTGAAAGAAATGTTAAAAGGGACTCTGAGTGGGAAAGAAAGACCAAAAGTGACAAAGACTAGAAAGAAAGAGAGAAAATCTTCAGAAGCAATGACTTACCAGTAATACAATGGCATTAACTTCATATCTATCAATAATCACTCTGAATATAAATATAAATATAAATGAATATAAATGAAAAAAAACTATAAATGAATATAACTGCTCTTATAAAAAAACATAGGGTATCAGATTGGATAAAAAATCAAGACCCATCAATATGCTACCTAGAAGAGACTCATTATACCTAAAGTTACCAACAGATTGAAAGTGAGGGGGTGGAGAACCATCTATCATGCTAATGGATGTCAAAAAAAAAAAAAAAAGCGCCAGAGTACCCATACTTATATCAGACAAACTAGATTTAAACCAAAGACTGTAATGACATGAAGAAGGGCACTAAATCATAATAAAGGGGGGGTCTACCCAACAAGAACTATCAATAGTAAATATTTATGACCCCAACTTAGAACACCCAAATATATAATTCAATCAATAACAAACATTAAAAAATAATTGATAATAATATAATTATAGTGGAGGACTTTAACACTCCACTTACAACAATGGACAGATCATGTAAGCATAAAATCAATAAGAAAACAATAGCTTTGAATGACACACTGTTAAGATGTACTTAACAGATATATTCAGAACATTTTATCCTAAAACAGCAGAATACACATTCTTTTCAAGTGCACATGGAACATTCTCCAGAACAGTTCACATACTGTTCTGGTCTCAACAAATCAGGTCACAAATTATGTCTCAACAAGTAAAAAAGATTGAGATCATAGCATGAATATTTTCAGATCATGATGCTATGAGACTTGAAGTCAACCACAAGAAAAAATTTGGAAAGCCCTCAAATACATGGAGGTTAAAGAATATCCTACTAAAGAATGAATGGGTCAACCAGGAAATTAAAGAACAAATTAAAAGATACATGGAAGTAAATGAAAGTGAAAACACAGCAGTCCATAACATTTGGGATGCAGCAAAGGCAGTCATAAGAGGAAAGTTTATATCAATACAGACTTACCTAAAGAAGCAAGAAAAGTCTCAAATATACAACCTAACCTTACACCTAAAGGAATTAGAAAAGTAACAGCAAATAAAGCATAAAGTTGGCAGAAGAACGGAAATAACAAAGATTAAAGCAGAAATAAATGATACACACACACACACACACACACACACACACACAACAGAATAGATCAATGAAACGAGGAGCTGGTTCTTTGAAAGAATTAATAAAATTGATAAACCCCTTAGTCCAACTTATAAAAAAAGAAAAGAGAAAGGACTCAAATAAATAAAATCGCAAATGTAAGAGGAGAGATCACAAACAACACCACAGAAATATAAACAATTATATGAAAGTATTATGAAAAATTATACATCAACAAATTGGGCAATCTGGAAGAAATGGATAAATCCTAGAAACATACAAACTATGAAAACTGACACAGGAAGATAAAGAAAATTTGAACAGACCCATAACCAACAAAGAAATTTAATCAGTAATCAAAAATCTCCCAACAAACAAAAGTCCAGGGTCACATGGCTTCCCAGGGGAAGGAATTCTACAAAATATTTACAGAAGAGTTAATGCCTCTTCTTTTCAAACTGTTCCAAAGAAATATAAAAGGAAGGAAAACTTCCAGACTTATTTGACAAGGCCAGCATTACCTTGATTCCAAAACCAGACAATGAACCCACTAAAAAGGAGAATTACAGGCCAATATTCCTGATGAACATGGATGTAAAAATTCTCAACAAAATACTACCAAATTGAATCCAACAGTATATTAAAAGAGTTATTCACTATGATCAAGTGTGATTTATTCTCATTCCTTTTAAAAGTATGACCTGAGGTGACTTACGTTATTTTTGCCATTGTCTATCAGCTAAAACCAGATTGTATGATTTCAGAAAGCTGAAAGGAATGCTGGAAGGGGTCAACTCTTGTTGAAAAGTCCTGTGTCCAACTAAAACTCAAGATTTTTTTCTTTTTTTAAAAAATGTTTAGTTATTTATTTGAGAGAGAAAGCATGGAGGGGCAGAGATGGGGAGCAGAGGATCTGAAGTGGGCTCCGTGCTGGCAGCAGCAGGCTCGATGCTGGGCTCGAACCCACAAACTGTGAAATCATGACCTGAGCCGAAGTTAGACACTCCACTGACTAAGCAACCCAGGTACCCCAGGATTTTCTTATTAAAGAAAGAAAATGAGGCTGGGTATTAATAGTCATAGCATTCTCTGCTACAATCTACCACTCAGGGTACCTAAATTTCCCTATGCACCATTCTCCCCACACATGGAATACACTTGCTCCACCCCAAAGAGTAGTGACCATCTATCTCTAAGTCCAAGGTTGTAACACCTCCACTTAGGGGTCTAGTAATTACCTCAAATCTATCATAACCAACCCACAGTTCTTTCTTCTCCTCCTCATCCTCATCCTCCTCCTTCTTCTTCTTCTTCTTCTTCTTCTTCTTCTTCTTCTTCTTCTTTTAGACAGAGAGAGCACATGAGTAGTAGAGGAAGAGAGAGAGGATCTTAATTAGACCCCATGCCCAGTGAGGAGCCTGACTCCGGGCTTGATCTCACAACTCTGAGATCATGACCTGAGCTGAAATCAAGTGTCAGATGCTTAACCAACTGAACCACCCCAGTGCCCCAAAAACCCAGTTCTTAACTAGTCTCTCAAATTTGGATCTTCCTTGAGTCCCCCAACCTCCATTAATGGCAATCCCATTCTTTAGGCTGCTTGTGCCAAAAAAATCTTGGAGTCATCCTTCACATACAATATCCAATCTATAAGGAAGTCCTTTTATTATTTTTAATTTTTTAGGTTTATTTATTTATTTATTTATTTATTTATTTATTTATTTATTTTATTTATTTTTGAGAGGGAGAGAGAGAGAGAGAGACCAAGGAAGGGGCAGTGAGAAAGGGAGAGAATTCCAAGAAGGATCCCTGCTGTCAGTGCAGAGCCCCAGGCAGGGCTCAATTTCATGAACCATAAGATCATGACCTGAGCTAAAATCAAGAATCAGTTGCTCAACCAACCGAGCCACCTAGTTGCCCCTGCTTCTTCTTTAAATATATGACCACTTCCCAGTACTCCCTGGTCTAAGATACATGTATGTCTCACTTGGATTATGCAAAAGCAGCCAATGTGATCCTTTAAAAATTTAACTTAGAGGAGCCTGGGTGGCTCAATTGGTTAAGCATACAACTTCAGCTCAGATCATGATCTCATGGTTCATGACTTCGAGCCCCACGTTGGGTTCTGTGCTGACAGCTCAGAGCCTAGAGCCTGCTTCAGATTCTGTGTCTCCCTCTCTCTCTGCCCCTCACCGCTCACGCTCTATCTTTCTCTCTCTCTAGAAAATAAAAAAACATTAAATTTTTTTTAAAATTTAAGTTAGATCACATCATTCTTCCATTCAAACCCTATTATGTCATTCTAGCTAAGAATTCCTTTCTCTGCATAGTCACAAGTTGCCGTGGACCACCAGAGACATTTTGCACAAAATTTAGAAGGCTGATGGGAAGGAATAACCATGTTTCTTATACTGGGGAGGCTAATGTAGGACATGAGGCACTCTGGTGGCTCTCATGTATGTTGTCATCAATTTGCTGAAAAACCAGGTTGGCTCAGAGCCACAGTTGGGCTCCCACTGCATCTAGTTCTTCAGCTCCTCTGACTCTTGGGTCATATGTGTGCCATTTTGAAGCAATGAGAGAGAATGGATCGCTTAATAAACCATTTTAGAGCATGGAAAATATAAAGTTGAGTCTTTACCTCATTCCTTACACCAAAATAATTTCAGATGTCTCAGAAATTTAAACGTAAACAATTACATCATAAAAATATATTTATCCATAAAGGGATGAAGGAGACTTTTCTTAGGCAGAAGTCAATACATGGGCACCATAAGATAAAAGATTGATATATTTAAGTATTATAGATTGAATTATGTACCTCAAGAAGATACATGGAAGTCCTAATCACAGGTACTTTCAAATGTGACCTTATCTGGAAATAAGGTCTTTGCAGATATAATCAAGTTAAGAAAAAGTCATTAAGGTGGGTCCTGATCCAATATGGCTGGTGTTCTTATAAGAAGAGAAGAGACACAGAGAGAGACATACACAGAGAGAAGATGATGTGAAGACACACAAGGGGAACCTCACGTGACTACAGAGACAGAGACTGGAGTGATCTATCTATAAGCCAAAAAATGCCAATGATTGCCAACAACACCAGAAGCTAAAAGAAAGGCATGGAACAGATTCTCTCTTAGAGCCTTCAGAGAGAGCATGGCCTTGCCAACACTTTGATTTCTGACTTCTGGTATCCTTAACTGTGAAAACTGTATTTGTTTTAAGTCACCCAGTTTTGGGTACCTTGTTAAGGCAGCCCCAGGAAACTATATAGACTCCATAGATTGAAAACATTAGCTCAGAAAGAAAATAAACTCAGGTAAAAATGAAAAAAGCAATGGCCAATAAAAATGTTGGTAAATCCTCTTTTCCAAAAACAACTATAAAACTGGACAAGATAATTATTGCAAAGCAATAATTGTTTCAGGGCTTTGAAATAGACCAAAGACAAGCAACAAATTGAGGAGCATTTATTTATTGAAAACTGCTGAATTTGGGGTAAGGACGGTAGGAGTCTAGTTTTGCTTCAGATGGAGTTTTACGTGACATTTGCCAAAAGAGGAGGGGAGAGCTGTATCTTGCAGGCATTACCAGGCTGGCAGTTCTCATTCTAAAGAAAAAATTCAATGCCCAAATGATACATGAGTATATTCTCATTGCAAAATAGCAAAACTAATAAAATGAATTCCACGTTGATTCTATTATCCTCCAATCTCATTTCTCTCCTCTGACATTACTGTAGTTATATAGACACAAATAATTTGGTTTTGTGTTGGTTTTGATATTTAAATAAATAAGGTCATACTGTATTATAGTACTGTTTTCAACTTGCTTTTTAAAATCAGCTAACAATGTTTTTGGGAGAATTTCCTAACATAGATTTTCTTCATCTTTATTTAGTGGCTGAATGGAAATTCTACCTTATTGATGTATTGTGTCCCGACTGATGGGCATTTAACCTCCTTGTGCAGGTGTGTGAGTGCTTCTCTCACACTTGGACTCGGGGGTTCCAAGAGCACGTGGGTATTCGAATAGAAAGACACAGCCCAGGGGCGCCTGGGTGGCGCAGTCGGTTAAGCGTCCGACTTCAGCCAGGTCACGATCTCCCGGTCCGGGAGTTCGAGCCCCGCGTCAGGCTCTGGGCTGATGGCTCAGAGCCTGGAGCCTGTTTCGGATTCTGTGTCTCCCTCTCTCTCTGCCCCTCCCCCGTTCATGTTCTGTCTCTCTCTGTCCCCAAAATAAATAAAAACGAGAAAAAAAAATTAAAAAAAAAAAAAAGAAAGACACAGCCCAGTTGTCCTCCAAAAAGCTGCTGTCCCTGCACCCTTGCTAATATTATATATTATTAAATTCTTTTATAAACATTTATTCATCTTGAGAGAGAGAGGGAGAGAGAGAAAGAGAGAGAAACAATGAGTGGGGAGGTGCAGAGAGAAAGGGAGAGAGAGAATCCCACACAGGATCAGTGCTGTCAGTGCTGAGCCTGAAACAGGGCTCCATCCCATGACCATGAGATCATGACCTGAGCCAAAATCAAGAGTCAAACACTTAACCGACTGAGACACCCAGGTACCCTGAGATATTATTAATATTTAAATTTTTTGCCAATCGCAGGGAAAAAATATGCCATTTAAAAAATACATCATTTGGGGCGCCTGGGTGGCGCAGTCGGTTAAGCGTCCGACTTCAGCCAGGTGACGATCTCCCGGTCCGTGAGTTCGAGCCCCGCGTCAGGCTCTGGGCTGATGGCTCGAAGCCTGGAGCCTGTTTCCGACTTCAGCCAGGTCACGATCTCGCGGTCCGGGAGTTCGAGCCCCGCGTCAGGCTCTGGGCTGATGGCTCAGAGCCTGGAGCCTGTTTCCGATTCTGTGTCTCCCTCTCTCTCTGCCCCTCCCCCGTTCATGCTCTGTCTCTCTCTGTCCCAAAAATAAATAAAAAACGTTGAAAAAAAATTAAAAAAAAATACATCATTTAAAACGTACATCAGACCCAAAGCAATCTACATATTCAACGCAATATCTATCAAAATAACACCAGCATTCTTCACAGAGCTAGAACAAACAATTCTAAAATTTATTTGGAACTGCAAAAGACCCCAAATACCCAAAGTAATGTTGAAAAAGAAAACCAAAGCTGGAGGCATCACAGTTCCAGATTTCAAGCTGTATTACAAAGCTGCAATCATCAAGGCAGTATGGTATTGGCACAAAAACAGGCACACAGATCAATGGAAAAGAATAGAGAACCCAGAAATGGACCCACAAACATATGGCCAACTAATCTTTGACAGAGCAGAAAAGAACATCCAATGGAATAAAGACAGTCTCTTCAGCAAGTGGTGCTGGGAAAACTGGACAGTGACATGTGGAAAAATGAACCTGGAGCACTTTCTTACACCATACACAAAAATAAACTCAAATGGATGAAAGACCTAAACGTAAGACAGGAAGGCATCAAAATCCTAGAAGAGAAAACAGGCAACAACCTCATTGACCTCAGCCACAGCAACCTCTTACTTGACATATCTCTGGAGGCAAAGAAAACAAATGCAAAAATGAACTATTGGGACCTCATCAAGGTAAAAACCTTCTGCACAGCGAAGGAAACAATCAGCAAAACTAAAAGGCAACCAATGGAATGGGAGAAGATATTTGCAAATGACATATAAGATAAAGGGTTAGTATCTAAAATCTATACAGAACTTATCAAACTCAACACCCAAAAAATAATCCAGTAAAGAAATGGGTAGAAGACAGGAATAGACACTTCTCCAAAGAAGACATCCAGATGGCCAAACGACACATGAAAAAATGCTCACCATCACTCATCATCAGAGAAATACAAATCAAAACCACAATGAGATACCACCTCACACCTGTCAGAATGGCTAACATTAACAACTCAGACAACAACAGATGTTGCCGAGGATGTGGAGAAAGGGGCACCCTTTTGCACTGCTGGTGGGAATGCAAGCTGGTGCAGCCAGTCTGGAAAACAGTATGGAGGTTCCTAAAAAAATTTAAAAAAAATAGAACTACCTTACAAGCCAGCAAATGTACTATTTATCCAAAGGATACAGGAGTGCTGATTCGAAGGGACATGTGCACCCCAATGTTTACAGAAGCACTATCAACAATAGTTAAAGTATGGAAAGAGCCCAAATGTCCATTGACTGATGGATGGTTAAAGATGTGGTATATATACACAATGGAGTGTTACTCAGCAATCAAAAAGAATGAAATCTTGCCATTTGCAACAATGTGGATGGAGCTAATGTGTATTAAGCTAAGTGAAATAAGTCAGTCAGAGAAAGACAAATATCATATGACTTCACTCATTTGTGGAATTTAAGATACAAAACAGATGAACATAGGGGAATGGAAGTAAAAATAAGATAAAAACAGAGAGGGAGACAAACCATAATAGACTCTTGAGTACAGAGAACAAACTGAGGGTTACTGCAGGAGGCGGGGGTGGGATAAATGGGTGATGGGCATTAAGGAAGGCACTTTTTGGGATGAGCACTGGGTGTTATATGTAGGTGATGAATCACTAAATTCTATTCCTGAAACTATTATTACACAATATGTTAACTAATTTGGATTAAAAAAATACTAATTATGTTTGAACCACAGAAAATAAATAAATAAATAAATAAATAAATAAATAAATAAAAAAACATGTCAGAAATAAAAAATAATCTGTCATTTAAAAATTTGTTTCTGGGGCGCCTGGGTGGCGCAGTCGGTTAAGCGTCCGACTTCAGCCAGGTCACGATCTCGCGGTCCGTGGGTTCAAGCTCCGCGTCAGGCTCTGGGCTGATGGCTCAGAGCCTGGAGCCTGGTTCCGATTCTGTGTCTCCCTCTCTCTCTGCCCCTCCCCCGTTCATGCTCTGCCTCTCTCTGTCCCAAAAAATAAAATAAACGTTGAAAAAAAATTTTTTTTAAAAATAAAAATTTGTTTCACTTCCTATGAATCTATAATTATTTCAACATAAATAGTAAAAAAAAAATTATAAAGAAAAAATACTTTTTTTAAACTTATTTTGCCCTCCCACAGCACTGTTGGTATTGCTTGTTTATTACATATCATTTTCATCCCTAGAGAGAAATATTCTAGGCCTGGGGCCTAAGCCTGACAGGCCTCCTGCACCCTTGCTCCCACCTCTCCAGGCTCAGCATGACTTTAGTGAGCAACATGATCTAATTCCTGGGCAAGGAAGTCAGAGAGCTGTGTATTAACTTAGAGATTTGAAAATAAAAAAGCCAACAGAAATAAAGATGTGTCCATGATTTTGTTACTTGTTGAATCTTACCGATGCCATCCCCCGGCCACCTCTGCTTCCCCTGGGACTGTGGCCACCAGATATTCTCTCCATATGTGTCTGCCAGCCCTTCCTCTCCTCTGGCTCCTTCTCTGACTGCACACAAATCCAGTCCCTCCCTCCTGAAATGTCCTCCCCAGAGTTTTGCTTCACCCTCCAGCGGATGATGGAGAAGCAAACTCATAGTGGCAGGCAATCCCGAGTGCAGATTCCAGGCTTACCCTTACCAGCCTTGTGACCTTGGACCAGCCACTTCTCTGAGCCTCAGTTTTCCCTCCTCTCATTCAGGATGGCTCCTCCCTCCAGGACTAGGGGGTGCAGTCAGTGAGGACATAATGTGGAAGACCTTGGCCTGGTGCTAATGTTATACTAGTAAATGTTAGTTCCCTTTCCCTCTTCCCCACTTGTGCCCCTTCCCCTTCCTGCCAACATCCTCAGCTTCCTCTAAGAGCATCCCTGGAGGCCCATACTACTTCACCTCCCCCGCTGCAGTCTGGCCTACATGCCCACATTTCTGCTGATGTAGATTCCTCACGGGGCTCACAGATGACTTCCTAATTGCCAGACAGGACAGATTTTTCCTCAGTCTGCATTCTGCTTGACCTCTTCACAGCATTTCACCTACGCTTCCCCTCTATCCATTGGCTTCTATAACAGAACACCCTCCTGGCTCTCCTCCTAACTTGGATTGTCCTCCCTTGGCTTCTCTTCTGCACATCTGCCTGCCTTGGATTCCCAGCTTTGACCCTGACCCTTCTCTGTGCCTTTCAGAGTGGCCTCATCCTCAGGCTTCTAGTCCTCCTGTGTCCTGGCTATTCCCACATCCAGAGCTCCAGCCCTGGCCTCTTTCCTGAGCTGCAGACCTGAGCTTCAAAAGCTTCTGGGTGGATTCTCTGAAGATTCTGTAGATTCTCAAGCTCTGTCAACCTTCAATTCTCTTACATCTCAAATACTGCTTCCTCCCTTGTACAGGACACTAAACTTGTGTAGCTCTTGCATTGCCTTTCCACTCCCTCCTCTCTCTCTGTATCAATCAGCATCCACCCCATGAGGTCACCCTTCCATCCCACACTGTGAAATACAGGATCAGATTTCCTGAATGGTGGGCAAGGAGTTGGATGATACAATGCAGAAGGACTGGGAGTTAACAACTTGTAGACTAACATGAAATCAGTGAACAATGGGAGATAAAAGGAATCCAGACAGATTAATTTTCCCTTCTCTCCTGTGGCTCACATCAGGATGTGATACCTGTTTGTGACCCATCATGCATACTGGGCAAATGTCCTGATGAGTGATTTTGCCTTGTTAATGCCCTCTAAAGCAGACCCACAGGTAATGCAAGCATGCAGATAATTTGCTTTGGAAGTGATCCCAAGGAACAGGAGCAAGAGAAATGGGGAGTGAAACAGAAGGAAGGAAAACTAAAGCAAAGATGATTTAAGTTGGTATCAATATGGCTAGTGACGGATACTCAATGACATGGGATGGTCTAGGGCGCTTTGTGAAGTGCATCTCAGAATGGTGCTTCTGGGGTATGAAAGGGGAGCATTTATCCATTAGCTGCTGCTACCCCCTAGATGCTGACTCCTGGGTCCTCTCAGCTTATGCATGTGTGAGTGCTAAATGAGTCCCCCCTGCACCACCACCCCCTGCCCCCGAGCATTTCCATTCTGGCATCAGAGTAGCCCTGGGGCAGGAGGAGACCCACTCAGGTTGCTCTTGTGTGAGACTGGTTGGGACCCATTACAGAACTTGCTGCAGAAGTGGCTGGAATAGGAAATGAGGTCAAGAAGATTTGAAGTGGTATTAAAAAATTGTCAGATCCTTGAGGTGCCAGGGTGGCTCATTTGGTTAAGCGTCTGACTCTTGGTTTTGGCCAAGGTCATGATCTCATGGTTTGTGGGACTGAGCCCCACATAAGGCTCTGCACTGACAGTGTAGAACCTGCTTGGGATTTTCTCTCTCTCTCTCTCTCTCTCTCTCTCTCTCTCTCTGCTCCTCCCCTGCTCACACACACACAGACCCACACTCCCAAAATAAATAAATAAACTTTTAAAACAATTGATCAGCTCCAGACCTTCCCTGTGTCTCTTTGTGCCTCCTTGTGAAGCACTGGTCACACATTTCCCTTCCTTTGCTTCCCTTGTCTCTTCTCGTTCACTCTCCAGGTCTTGCCCTTCCCAAATAGCATTAGTACTTTCATCCTCACCTTAGACCCTGATTTTGAAAGGACTCATGATGAGGCAGTCCCAGGAGACTGGATAGTAACTTCACTTAATTGCTGTGGAAATGATGTTAATTAAAAACAAATATGAGGGGCGCCTGGGTGGCGCAGTCGGTTAAGCGTCTGACTTCAGTCAGGTCACGATCTCGCGGTCCGTGAGTTCGAGCCCCGCGTCAGGCTCTGGGCTGATGGCTCGGAGCCTGGAGCCTGTTTCGGATTCTGTGTCTCCCTCTCTCTCTGCCCCTCCCCCGTTCATGCTCTGTCTCTCTCTGTCCCCAAAATAAATAAAAAACATTGAAAAAAACTTAAAAAAAAAACAAATATGAAATAGTCTGGCTATTTATGATGGTATAGGGACTTACAGAAAAAGAATGATTGGCTCAGGGCAATCAACTTCCAACTCTGAAAATACTTTCAAAGCCAGAGAGCCTCCATAGCAGCTCTTGTTTTAATACTTTTTAAACTTCTTTAAAGCAAGTTTTTACAAATGAAAAAAATATGGAAGTGTAACCTTCAGAAAAGTGCACATATTATAAACACAGAACTTGAGGAATTTCTGTAGAGCACAACCATTTAGCCAGGCCCCAGGTTAAATAAATATAAAATTGTCAAGGGGCACCTGGGTGGCACAGTCGGTTAAGCATTGGACTCTTGATCTTGGCTCAGGTCATGATCTCACAGTTCCTGAGTTCAAGCCCTGCATTGGGCTCTGTGCTGATGGTACAGAGCCTGCTTGGGATTCTGTCTCTCTGTCTTTCTGACCCTCCTCCACTTTTGCTCTGTCTCAAAATAAATAAAAAAATTTTTTGATAAAAGAATATAGGGGTGCCTAAGTGATTCAGTTGGTTAAGCATCGGACTTTGGCTCAGGTCATGATCTCACAGTTTGTGAGATCAAGCCCTGCGTCTGACTCTGTGCTGACAGCTCAGAGCCTGGAGCCTGCTTCGGACTCTGTGTCTCCCTCTCTCTCTGCCCCTCCCCACTCGCTCTCTCTCTCTCTCTCTCTCTCTCTCTCTCAAAAATAAACATTAGGGGCGCCTGGGTGGCTCAGTCGGTTAAGTGTCTGACTTTGGCTCAGGTCATGATCTCGCGGTCTGTGAGTTCGAGCCCCGTGTCGGGCTCTGTGCTGACCGCTCAGAGCCTGGGCCCGTTTCAGATTCTGTGTCTCCCTCTCTCTCTGCCCCTCCCCCATTCATGCTCTGTCTCTGTCTCAAAAATAAATAAACGTTAAAAAAATTAAAAAATAAATAAATAAACATTAAAAAAGTAAAAAAAATATATAAAACTATCAACACCCAAAAGCTCTCCTTATGTCCTGCTCCAATCACTGCATGCTTCTAGGAAGGGAATTATTATCCTGACTTCTAACACCAGTATGGTAGCTTTTAAGGAGATCCTTATCTACTGCAATCGGATCAGTTTGTGCTGAAAATCATCCCCAGAATTTAAAACAGAGCTGCAGAAAATACCTGGGCTGGAAACATTTTGGTGGCTAAACCCAGCAATCTCAAATCCTCAAATTCCCTTGGCAAAAGCAACCTCTTCCCTCTGCCAGAGGAGAATCGCCTCCCCTTGTTTGGAGACCATGCTGACCTCACTTGAATTAGAGCCTCATAGAGATACTGATTCTCTTCACGACTTGCTCTCACCATGCCTCATTTCCTGGAGTCAGATCCCAGCACAGCCTGGATGGGGAACAAAGCTTACATCTCAAGGACTTTTCTAAAGCATATTGCTATGTGTCAGCAAGAGTAGGGCCATGTGTGGGAGCAGATTGTATTAGCTTTTTTGTGGCTGCTGAAACAAATTACCACAAACCGAGTAGCTTAAAAGAACATAAATTTATTCCTTCACAGTTCTGGAGGCTTGAAGTCCAAAATCAAGATCGATTCCTTCTGGAGGCTCTGAGGGAGAATCTGTTCCATGTCTCTCGGCTAGATTCTGGTGGCTAGCAGCAATTCTTGGCATTGCTTGATTTCTAGGCATGTCTCTCCAATCTCTGCCTCCCCCCTCATGGCACCTTCTCTTCTGTATGTCTCTGTGGCTTCTTTCCTGTCTCTTACAAGGACACCCAGTCACTGGACTTAGGGCAAGTGAGCCCTAAATCCAGGATGATCTCATAGTAAGATCCTTAATTTAATTACGTCTGCAAATGTCATGAGTCTTGGACAAGAAAGAGCTTAGCAAAGGCACTGTGGAGCAGAGTTCTAGCTAACCGAAAGAATTATAATGAGGAGCAGAATCAACTTATCAACCACACAGACCTGCAGTCAGCAGCAGAACCACCATAGCAACCCTGGCCCACAGAGCCTGGAGCAAAAGGCGCTCAGCCAAGTGCTCAATAGGTCCACTGACCCCACTTTGCCACATGCACAGGAATGATAATAAATGATGGCTGTGTTAAGCCCTTGAGTTTTGAGGGCTTTGTTTTGTGGCAACCGCTAGCTGATACAGAGAGTAACACACCTCTCCCAGCAATCAATAAGCAAATAATAAGTAAGGCTTTAAAATATTTGAAGAACATAGTAATGAAACTTGATATAACAGCTATATAAAGAACTCTGTACCCGGCCTCAAAGAAGACACATTCTTTCTAAGCAAATATGGAGCATTCTCTAAAAATTAAGCGTATGTTAGGCCTAAAGGCAAATTGCAACTCATTCCAAAAACAAAATCTTGGGGTGCCTGGGTGGCTCAGTTAGTTAAGCATTCTGCTCTGGATTTTCAGATCATCATCTTGCAGTTTGTGGGTTTGAGGTCCGTGTTGGGCTCTGCACTGAGAACATGAAGCCTGTTTGGGATTCTCTCTCTTGGCTACTCCCCCGCCTCCCCCCAACCGTCTCTCTCTCAAAAATAAACTTAAAATGAAAATGAAAAATAAGGAAAGAAAAAGGAAATCTCTACAGGCAAATTTAGTAATCAACACATGATGGCAAAAAAAGAAGAAAAAACGAATTCAACCCCCAAATCTATTCATTTAATTGGAATAGAAATAACATCCAAAATACTGGTATTATAGAAAAAAATCAAGTGGAACATATAGATAAATTAGAAACAAATGAGAAGAGGCACTACATATAAAAATCTTTAGGGTGCAGCCAAAGTCATACAGAAAAAAAATAGAGCTCTAATACATTTGCTAGAAAATAAGAGATTAAAAAAAAACCTAACATCTCAACTCAAAAAGCTAAGAAAAGAACATCAAAATAATCCCCCAAAGTAAGTAAATAATAAATATAAAAGTAGAAACCAAGAAATCGAACAATAGAACCCTTTCTTTCTTCTGGAGGAGGGAGGAAACAAATAAAATTGACAAATTGTGACAAGTTTAATCTAGACAAATTTAGAAAAAACACCAATAAACAACATTAGGAATGATAAAGGGACTGTAACTGTAAACATAGTAGAGTTTTTAAAAATTGAAGGGAATATTACATAAAACTTTATAATAACAAACTGGAAAGGGAAAACATGCATGATTTTCTAGGAATCAAATGCCCAATATTGGCAAAGAAGTAGGAAATTTAAAGAGAACAACAAACACAAAATAAACTGGAAAGGTGGTCTAATATTTATACTAAAGTGTGCCCAAACACAGCCAAACCTTTGGGGTACCAAAAATCTCTTATTACTTAACCATGTATAAATGTGGAAGTCTTTCCAATATATTTTATAAGGCTAGCATAATAATCCTGATACCAACATAAGAAAAAAGAAGGCAGGCAGGCAGGCAGGCAGGCTATAAGCTTAGCTCACTCTATAAATATGAAAATTCCAGGGAGTGACCAATATGGCAGAACAGCATGGAAGGTTTTTTTTGCATCTCGCACCTATGAAATACAGCCAGACTAACACTAAACCATCCTGCACACCTAGAAAACTGATCTGAGGTATAACACAACAATCTGCACAACCTGAACCACAGAACTCAGCAGGTAACAGTGGTGAACTGGGGGAGAGAAGGCTCAGAGGGCAGGGAGCTGTTTTTGCTTGCGAAGGGAGGATTGAGATGGGGGTGGAGGTGCTGTGGTGGGGGGTAGAATATGGGAAAAGCACCACCCCTCAAAAGCAGCTGGAGAGAAAGTGGAAAAGTGTGAACAGCCACAGGGACTGAATTAAAAAGGGAGAAAGGAGAAAGGAGAGGGTTTAAATTCCATTAAGACTCTATAAACAGGGGAGCACAGTCTGAAACTCCACAGCTAGATACCTGGTAGTGCTCTGATGAGAAGGGTGAGTCCCCAGGAGCAGAGAGTGAGATCAACCACATTCGCTGGTGCCAGAACGAAGTCGTTGGGGATGAAGCCTGGTGCCAGATGTGTGTTGTGATTTGCCATAATCCCTGAAACGCTGCTGCCACACGATCACATGAACTTTTTCTGGGCCGGGCTGGTAACTGGCCGCAGTCTCCAGGCAGCAGCAGCAGCAGCAGCACAGTTTCTGCAAATGTTCCTGGGTGTGGCCAGCACCTGGCCATTGCTCAGTGAGACCCTCCCCCAGAGGATCTGAGTGGGTCAAAGCCACAGTCCCTCAAAAGTAAAGGGTTGGGAAACACAGCTACATCTGAGATAAAACTCAGGAGGGAGGTGCTTCCTGGCAACCTGATGGCTTGGTCACGAACAGTATAAAAGTGGGGAGTGGATGGAAACAGGAGACAGAGGATGGGTGCATGACTACTGATCAGGTAGAACAGAGTTCTGATACTAGAGACTGGGTAGCTGGGTGACGCCATTTTCACCTCTCCCGCATGTGTGCATACACACTTACAAGCACCACAACAATCCACCCCAGTAAGCTAAACAGCACCATTTAGTGGAGAATGGAGCCATTACACTAAGCCCTGCCCAACTGGGCCAACTTCACTCTTCAGAAATATGAGTCTCTCTCCCTGCTTAGTTTATGACTATAAAGTGCTTCATAGTTTGACTTCTAGGGGAAAACGATGTAATTTAAATTGTATTTCAGTCTGTTCCCTGGTCCACCTATTCAATTTTTTTTTCCTTTTTCATTTCTTTTTTTTGAATACAGAAAGAGAGGGGCGCCTGGGTGGCACAGTCGGTTAAGCGTCCGACTTCAGCCAGGTCATGATCTCGCGGTCTGGGAGTTCAAGCCCCGCGTCGGGCTCTGGGCTGATGGCTCAGAGCCTGGAGCCTGTTTCCGATTCTGTGTCTCCCTCTCTCTCTGCCCCTCCCCCGTTCATGCTCTGTCTCTTTCTGTCCCAAAAATAAATAAACGTTGAAAAAAAAATTAAAAAAAAATGAATACAGAAAGAGAAAAAATATATTTTTATTATCAATTTTTATTAAAAATATTTCTTTAATTTTTTCTATATTTTTTTACTTTTTTGTAAAATTTTCAAATTCTATTTTACTTTCATCATTTCATTTTATTCTATTTCAGTGTATTAATTTTTTCAAATTGTCAAACGTTTTCTTTCTTTCTTTCTTTTTCTTTTTTCCCTTTTTTCTCTGATCTATCAAACTCCCTTCAACAACCAGACGAAAACACACCTAGTATCTAACATGATTTATTTGATGTGTGTGTGTTTTTAATTTTTTAATTTAAAAATTTTTTTACATTATTAATTCCTTTTTTTCCTACAAAATGATGAAACAAAGAAATTCAGCCCAAAAGAAAGAGCAGGAAGAAATGACAGTCAGGGACTTAACGCAGACACAAGCAAGACATCTGAACCAGAATTTAAAATCATGATAATAAGAATACTAGCTGGGGTTGAAAATAGATTAGAACCCCTTTCTGTGTAGATGAAAGAAGTAAAAGCTAGTCAGGATAAAATAAAAAATGCTATAACTGAGCTGCAATCTAGAATACTTGCCACTGTGGCAAGGATGGATGAGGCAGGGCAGAGAATCAGTGATATAGAGGACAAATGTATGGATAACAATGAAGCAGAAAAAAGTGCGACACTAAGGCAAAAGAGCATGATTTAAAAATTAGATAAATCAGTGACTCATTAAAAAGGAACAACACCAGAATCATAGGGGTCCCAGAAGATGAAGAGAGAGAAAAAGGGGTGGAAGGGTTATGTGAGCAAATCATAGCAGAAAACTTTCCTAACCTGGGGAAAGACACAGACATCAAAATCTAGGAAGCACAGAAGACTCCCATTAGATTCAACAAAAACCGACCATCAACAAGGCATATCATAGTCAAATTCACAAAATACACAGGCAAGGAAAGAATCAGGAAAGCAGCATGGGAAAAATGTCCTTAACCTACAAGAGAAGACAGATCAGGTTTGCAGCAGACCTATCCACAGAAACTTGGCAGGCCAGAAAGGAGTGGCAGGATATATTCAATGTGCTGAATCAGAAAAATTTGCAGCCAACAATTCTTGATCCAGCAAGGCTGTCATTCAAAACAGAAGAGAGATAAAAAGTTACCCAAACAAAAATAAAAGGAGTTCGTGAGCACTAAACCAACCCTGCAAGAAACTTAAGGGGGATTCTCTGAGGGGAGAAAAGATGAGGAAAAAAAAAAGAACCAAAAGCAACAAAGACTAGAAAGAACCAGAGAACATCACCAGAAACTCCAACTCTATAAGCAACATAATGGCAATAAATTTATATCTTTCAGTACTCACTCTAAATGTCAATGGACTAAATGCTCTAATCAAAAGATATAGGGTAACAGAATAGATAATAAAGTAAGATCCATCTATGTGTTGTTTACAAGAGACCCACTTTAAACTTTTTTTTTTCAATGTTTATTTATTTTTGGGACAGAGAGAGACAGAGCATGAACGGGGGAGGGGCAGAGAGAGAGGGAGACACAGAATCGGAAACAGGCTCCAGGCTCTGAACCATCAGCCCAGAGCCTGACGTGGGGCTCGAACTCACGAACCGTGAGATGGTGACCTGGCTGAAGTCGGATGCTTAACCGACTGTGCCACCCAGGCGCCCCTACAAGAGACCTACTTTAGACCTAAAGACACCTTCAGATTGAAAATAGGGGGGTGGAGAACCATCTATCATGCTAATGGTCGGCAAAAGAAAGCCAGAGTAGCCATACTTATATCAGACAATCTAGACTTTAAAATAAAGACTGTAACAAGAGATGAAGAAGGGCATTATATCACACTTAAGGGGTCTATAGACCAAGAAGACCTAACAATTGTAAATATTTATCCTCCAAATGTGGGAGTACCCATATATGTGTGTGTGTGTGCGTGTGTGTGTGTGTGTGTGTGTGTGTGTATCAATTAATCACAAACATAAAGAAACTCATTGTTTCTTTATAATATAATACCATAATAGTAAGGGACTTCGATAATTATAATTCTATAATTATAATTCTATAATTCTATAATACCATAATAGTAAGGGACTTCAACACCCCACTTAAAGCAGTGGACAGATCATCTAAACAGAAAATCAATAAGGAAAAATGGCTTTGAATGACACACTGGACCAGATTAACTTAAGAGATATATTCAGAACATTTCATCCTAAAGCAGCAATATATACATTCTTCTCCAGTGCACATAGAATGTTCTCCAGATCACATACTGGGACACAATTCAACCCTCACCAAGTACAAAAAGATCAAGACCATACCGTGCATATTTTCAGACCCAATATTATGAAACTCAAAATCAACCTCAAGAAAAAATGTGGAAAGATAACAAATACGTGGAGACTAAAGAACATCCTATTAAAGAACGAATGGGCTAACCAAGAAGTTAAAGAGGAAATTAAAAAGTACATGGAAGCCAATGAAAATGACAACACCACAACCCAAAACCTCTGGGATACAGCAAAGGCAGTCATAAGATGGAAGTATAAAGCAATCCAGGCCTTGCTAAAGAAGGAGGAAAGGTCTCAGATACACAACATAACCTTACATCTTAAAGAGCTGGAAAAAGAACAGCAAATAAAACCAGCAGAAGACAGGAAATAATAAAGATTAGAGCAGAAATCAATGCTATCAAAACAAAAACAAACAAAACAAAACAAAACCAAAACAAACAAACAAACAAAAACCGGTAGAACAGATCAATGAAATCAGAAGCTGGTTCTTTGAAAGAATTAACAAAATTGATAAACCCCTAGTCAGTTTGATCAAAAAGAAAAAGGAAAGGACCCAAATAAATAAAATCAAGAATGAAACAGGAGAGATCACAACCGACACAGAAGGAATACAAACAATAATAAGAGAATATAATGAGCAACTATATGCAAATAAAATGGGCAATCTGAAAGACAAATTCCTAGAAACATATAAACTACCAAAACTGAAACAGGAAGAAGAAAATGTGAACAGACCCATAACCAGTAAAGAAATTGAACCAGTAATAAAAAATCTCCCCCCAAAACAGGAGTCCAGGGCCAGATGGCTTTCCCAGGGAATTCTACCAAATATTTAAGGAGGAGTTAACACCTATTCTCTTGTAGCTGTTCCAAAAACTAGAAATGGAAGGGAAACTTCCAAACTCTTTCTATGAAGCCAACATTACCTTGATTCCAAAACCAGAAAAATACCCCACTAAAAAGGAGAACTACAGATCAATTTCCCTGATGAACATGGATGCAAAAATCCTCAACAAGATATTAGCCAACCAGATCCAACAATACGTTAAAAAAATTACTCACCACGACCAAGTGGGATTTATACCTGGGATGCAGGGCTGGTTAAATATCCATAAAACAATCAATGTGATACATCACATCAATAAAAGAAAGGACAAGAACCACATGATCCTCTCAATAGATGCAGAGAAAGCATTTGACAAAATACAACATCCTTTTTTGATAAAAACCCTCAAGAAAGTAGGGATAGAAGGATCATACCTCGAGATCAAAAAAGCCATATATGAAAGACCCACCACTAATATCATCCTCAAGGGGGAAAAACTGAGAGCTTTCTCTCTAAGGTCAGGAACAAGACAGGGATGTCCGCTCTCGCCACTGTCATTCAACATAGTATTGGAGGTCTTAGCTTCAGCAATCAGACAACACAAAGAAATAAAAGGCATCCAAATAGGTCAGGAGGAGGTCAAACTTTCACTCTTCGCAGATGACGTGATACTCTATATGGAAAACCCAAAAGATTCCACCAAAACACTGCTAGAACTGATCCATGAATTCATTAAAATCGCAGGATATAAAATCAATGCACAAAAATCTGTTGCATTCCTATACAGCAACAATGAAGTGACAGAAAGAGAAATCAAGGAATCGATCCCATTTACAATTGCACCAAAACCCATAAAATACCTAGGAATAAATTTAACCAGAGGTGAAAAATCTATACACTTAAAACTATAGAAAGCTTACGAAAGAAACTGAAGAAGACACAAAAAAATGGAAAAAGATTCCATGCTCCTGGATAGGAAGAACAAATATTGTTAAAATGTCGATACTACCCAAAGCGATCTACATATTCAATGCAATCCCTATCAAGATAACACCAGCATTCTTCACAGAGCTAGAACAAAGAATCCTACAATTTGTATGGAACCAGGAAAGACCCCAAATAGGCAAAACGATCTTGAAAAAGAGAACCAAAGCAGGAGGCATCACAATCCCCGACTTCAAGCTATACTACAAAGTTGTAATCATCAAAACAGTATGGTACTGGCACAAAAACAGACACTCAGATCAATGGAACAGAATAGAGAACCCAGAAATGGACCCACAAACGTGTGGCCAATTAATCTTTGACAAAGCAGGAAAGAATAGCCAATGGAATAGAGATAGTCTGTTCAGCAAGTGGTGCTGGGAAAACTGGACAGTGACATGCAGAAGTATGAACCTGGACCACTTTCTTACACCATACACAAAAATAAACTCAGAATGGATGAAAGACCTAAATGTAAGACAGGAAGCCAGCAAAATCCTCAAGGAGAAAGCAGGCAAAACCTCTTTGACCTTGGCCACAGCAACTTCTTACTCAACATGTCTCCAGAGGCAAGGGAAACAAAAGCAAAAATGAACTATTGGGACCTCATCAAAATAAAAAGCTTCTGCACAGCTAAGGAAACAATCAGCAAAAGTAAAAGTCAACCAATGGAATGAGACAAGATATTTGCAAATGACATATCAGATAAAGGGTTAGTATCCAAAATCTATAAAGAACTTATCAAACTCAACACCCAAAAAATAAATAATCCAGTGAAGAAATGGGCAGAAGACAGGAATAGACACTTCTCCAAAGAAGACATCCAAATGGTCAACCAACACATAAAAAATGCTCAACATCACTCATCATCAGGGAAATACAAATCAAAACCACCATGAGATACCACTTCACACCTGTCAGAATGGCTCAAAAGAACAGCTCAGGCAACAACAGATGTTGGCGAGGATGCAGAGAAAGAGGATCTTTTTTGCATTGCTGGTGGGAATGCAAGCTGGTGCAGCCAGTCTGGAAAACAGTATGGAGGTTCCTCAAAAAATTGAAAATAGAGCTACCCTCTGACCCAGCAATTGCACTACTAGGTATTTATCCAAGGGACACAAGTATGCTGTTTCGAAGGAACACATGCAATGCACCCCCACGTTTATAGCGGCACTATCAACAATAGCCAAAGTATGGAAAGAGCCCAAATGTACATCAACGGATGAATGGATAAAGAAGATGTGGTATATATATACAATGGAGTATTACTCAGCAACCAGAAAGACTGAAATCTTGCCATTTGCAACTACATGGATGGAACTAGAGGGTTTTATGTTAAGCGAAATTAGTCAGAGAAAGACAAAAATCACATGACTTCACTCATATGAGGACTTCAAGATACAAAACAGACAAACATAAGGGAAGGGAAGCAAAAATAATATAGAAACAGGGAGGGGGACAAAACATAAGAGACTCTTAAATATGGAGAACAAACAGAGGGTTAATGGAGGGGTTGTGGGAGGGGGACGGGCTAAATGGGTAAGGGGAATTAAGGAATGTACTCCTGAAATCATTGTTGCACCATATGCTAACTAACTTGGATGTAAATTTAAAAAATAAGTTAAAAAAATAAAGATGAAAACTACCCCCAAAAAAGTCAAATTAAATCCAGCAGCATATTAAAAATAAGATTTATACTAGCTATGCAAACATGATTCAACTTTAGGAAAATTTTAATGTCAGTCACTTGATTGGCACATTAAGGAAGAAAAACATATGCGCATTTCACTAGATTACAAATTTTTTTTTTTATAAAAAATCAACTCATTCCTGAAAGGAAAACTAAAAAGACTCTAACTAGGAATAGAAGGGAATTTCTTAAAATGATGAGGACATGGCCCAAAATATCCTGCATCTGAAGCACCCTGCAGCTGGCAGGCAGTCCTCTCCCGCTCCCAACCACAGCCCAGGGACATCACCAGGGTTCCGTCTAGCAGCAGACAAGTTTTCTCCCCAGACGCGCTCTTCCTCATTTGTGATGGATTGTGCCTCAGCCCCCCTTGTATTTTGGTCTACTTTCACTACATCTCAGAGATATTCCTGAATATTTCTCGCATGGGGCAGTATCCTTTCTTAGCCTTCAAGTGTTGCTATGTTTTCTTGTATTGTATTGTATTGTATTGTATTGTATTGTATTGTATTATATTATTATATAATATTATATTATATTATATTTATTATATTCTTTGAGGAGCTTTAAAGAACAGGTTTAGAGGAGCAGTTCTCAAAATCTAGTATAAATTAGAATCACCTAGGAGTTTTAAAAATGAAGTGTTCTGGGCCCATCCCAAGTTATTTTGTATGTAACTTCCCCCTGATTATATTAATAATCTATATTCATTGTAGATTTTTTAAAAATAATGAGAGAGGCACCTGGGCAACTCAGTCAGTTGAGCATCTTACTTGGGCTCAGGTCATGATCTTGCAGTTCATGAGTTCGAGCCCCACATCAGGTTTGGTGCCTTCAGCACAGAGCCTGCTTCAGATCTTCTGTCCCCCCACCCCCCCCAACCCTTCTGTCCCACTCCAGCTGTGCGCTCTCTCTCAAAAATAAATAAAACAAAAAATAAATAAATAAAACATTTAAAAAAATGTAAATAATAAGAAAATAAGGTCACATACTTGATATATTTTGAAACATGACTTTTGGGGAGTTTCCACCAGCCACAAGGGGATGAGTATTTTACCTCATTTATTTTTGTACACGTGGGTATAATACAAGATTCCCTCCCCCTTTCATAAATTGTTCTGGGTCAATAGGAGAAGGAGGTCCCAGCACTGGTATCAATACTTAAACTGGAATAGACACATGTTACCCCAAGATTTCTAGATGAGCTGTGTGGAAGTGATTCCTTGACCTCAGTGCAATGAGGGATGACCCCATCTACCCAAATTAGGGTGCTCCGGGTCTACACCCTGTTGATTTTCGTTCCAAGCTTTTATGACAATATCTCTGTTTTCCTCACTTGTGAAGGACAAAATTGGTAAGTACAGCTCTCTTAGCTTACTGTCTGGAGAGGCTCCCTGGCTGTCAGGAGACATCAGTCATGATGCTTGAACTTGCTTTCTAGCCTATACACCGTCTTCTGGGATATGCACCATGCCTTCGGAAACACATACACAGAGAACTCAATTTCGGTGATGTTTGCCTATTTATCTCAAACTTGCCTGATTTCGTTTCAAAGGTGATTAATTCCTAAACCTATTGGGAGCAGTGTGATGAGCCAGAAGTCACTGTGCCTGGGGATAGGTGATGACATTCACAGTGAATGAACAAGAACTGCCAGCCTGTGCACCCAGTGGATGGATGACTTGGTGTGGAGTGAGCACGTCCGGGAAGCGCGATTATACAGGTTTGTCCCATTTCAATCCGGGCACCTGTGAGCCTCAGTCACAGTCTGTGAGTGGCTGGGTAAGACCTCCCTCACCTGCCATGGGGAGAAATTTCCTTGCTCTGTGGTCAGGGAACCCAGTAAATTTCCCCTGGGTTACAGGGCTAAGGAGCATGCATGCCTTCACACTAACAAAACTCAGTGTGGGTATGCTTCTTTACTTTTCTTTTCTTTTTAAAGTAATCTATCTCTACACCCATCATGGGGCTTGAACTCACAACCCCAAGATCAAGAGTCACATGCTCTACCATCTGAGCCAGTCAGGTGCCCCACTTTCTTTTCCTTTAAAAAGCGTACATGTTTATTGGTGAAAATAATAAACCTTTCTTGTAGGCATTTTGGAAAATACAGAAAAAGCATCAAAGAAAACAACAGTCAGTCGTGACCCACCATCTAAAGATGACTGCTTTTAATTTTTTGTATATTTTTATTTTTTCGAAGTGAACATACATGGTAGGTGTCTTAGGAAACTGTGTTTGTATGTGATGTGAAGTTTTCTATCTCACTTTTGTCATTTCACATACATTCTAGAGCCCTTACCTTCCAGCACCTGATTTCACTTTTCTGAACTGGAAAATCCCCTCTCTGTCTTTCCAATCTCTTTTCAGAAGTAGCCACTGTAGCAGTTGGGTACCATATTCTTCCAGATATTTTCTGTGTTTATGCAGATAGGAAAAAAATAAATATCGTTGAACACATGTAGCCCCTTTTGAAACAATAAATGGAATTCTGTTGTATGTACTGTTTACTTTTGTTCACTTAACAATGTACCCACTTACTCATTTAATAATTATTTTCTGGGGCGCCTGGGTGGCTCAGTCGGTTACGCGTCCGACTTCGACTCAGGTCACGATCTTGCGGTCCGTAAGTTCGAGCCCCGCGTCCGGCTCTGGGCTGATGGCTTGGAGCCTGGAGCCTGCTTCCGATTCTGTGTCTCCCTCTCTCTCTGCCCCTCCCCCGTTCATGCTCTGTCTCTCTCTGTCTCAAAAATAAATAAACGTTAAAAAATTTTTTTTAAAAATAATTATTTTCTTAGGGCTGCTGCTGTGTGGGCACGAGAACCATGGACACCTTCCCAGAGCATGGCAAGGAACCCCTCATTTTGAAAACTGGGTACAGAGAATTCCACAAATGATTTATTTAACTTCACCTACACTTTAGGTTGGTTCTGATATTTTTGCTTTCACCAATGATGTTTCCCCATTGGCCTAACACTGTGCTAGCATCCCAGATGACGAGGAAAGTGGCACTTACTTCAGCAGATGGGTCAACAACCCACTTATATCCGCAGCACCTGTCTTCTGGATACACCATTTTAAAAATACTAATTGCCATTGCATCTAATTGGGGTCTGGCACTGTTATCATTTTGCAAGGTCAAGTACTTTCATGTTAGTGATGAATATTTTAATGAGTTAGTTGGAATGGGGACTTGATTCACAAGTTACTGGGACCCATCCCTGGCCCTTTCTCTCACTGCTGGAAAACCCGTGGCTGTTGTCCTCACCTCATCTCTTCTACTTTTTAGTGTGGGAGCTGACATATTGATTCCATTTACAACTTCAAAGGGATTTTTTTTGAGGTTTATTTATTTTTGAGAGAGAGGGAGAGAGACAGAGAATCCGAAGTGGGTTCTGCGCTGACAGCAGTAAGCCCGATGCGGGGCTTGAACCCACAAACCTCAAGATCATCACCTGAGCCGAAGTCAGATGTTCAACTGACTGAGCCACCTTGGTGCCCTCCCTACATCGCCATTTAGGTAACACAGTAAATACTACATAGTAGGTCAAATAAAATTACACTCCACCTCACCCACAGATAATTATATGGCCATTAGGAGGCTTGTCACTAAAAGCTCTTTGTATGATGTTGATAGATGAAGTCATCATTTTTTTTTTGTCTTATTCCCTGAGTTTGGGTAATTATTCTTCTATCTCTCAGTGTCTCAGTTTCCTTCTGTGTAGAATGAGAGTAATACTACTTCCTATCCCAGAGGTTGTTTTGAAGATAGAATGAATACATGTAAAGTGCATCGTCAGTAATGTCTCTACTAATTCACCAACGAGGAATACTTTTTAAATTAGCTGATACCTCATTACCCAGTAGAAGATCGATGTTGCACGTGATTTCTGTCCAAAAGAAAGAATCACCCCAAAAGGTATGATTTTAATGCCTATAGGACATTGGATAGTTTGGAGTCTAATTTTGCAATCGTATCCACGGTCAGGTATTAAACAAATGCCGGCCCATGTTATTAATCAGCAGTGGTAACAACGATCACATTACAGTTCTAAGTCTTGAAACCACTCCTCAGATACAGAGGAGCAGGAGGCAGTGACGTGGTGCTCAGAACCGGGCAACCGCCAGTGCAAATGCTCAGCTGAAGGGTCACAGGGAAGCCACACTGGCTGTGTCATGTGGGGAAGGTCAAGTGGCTCTGCCACAGCGTGTGTCAGACTCTAACATTTGGTTTGGCCAACTCCTGTCCACTTATAACCCACCCCAATCACAAACTTGGCAGGGAAAACTCTTGTCTGGTGGCTACTAATGTGAAACTTTCAGACGAAGTCCAGAAAGCAAATTCCAGTTGGTTCCTTCTGGAACAGGATCCCCATGGGCATTGACACTTGACTTTCTCTGCCTGCATTTGGCGACCATACAGCAGATCGTGCCGCAAGATCTTCCACGCAAGAAGTGACCCCTTCTCCAGAACCCTCGCCTTTTCTCCCCGGGCACTTCAACAACGGGGGCAGCCCTCAGGCCTTCCAGGCATCGCTTTACTAGTCTCTTGTCTCAGCAATCCTAGAATTTTCAATGCTAGTGCCAGCCACGTCTGATGTGACTTTACGTTCTTCCAAGAGAAGATCCCTCCCCCAATTTCACAGACACAATTGAAATACACAAAATTGCATATATTTAAAGTGTGCTATTTGTTCAGTTTGACATATGTACACATCACTGCAATCAGGATGACAATTTGCATCAGCACCAACTACACTGACACTTCAGACAGGTTTGCGTTTTCTGGAATGTATATAAATATAAATATATATGCATGTATCTATAATTATATATAAATGGGATCAGAGAGCATGTACTTTATTTGTCTAGCTTCTTTCATTTAGCATAACTATTTTGAGATTTATCCAGGTTGTTGCACACATGCACAGTCTGTTCCTTTTTCTTGCTGAGTAATATTCCACAGTATGGATATACCATAATTAAAAAAAAATTTTTTTAACGTTTATTTATTTTTGAGACAGAGAGAGACAGAGCATGGAAAGGGGAGGGGCAGAGAGAGAGAGGAGGGAGACACAGAATCCGAAACAGGCTCCAGGCTCTGAGTTGTCAGCACAGAGCCCGATGCAGGGCTCGAACTCACGGACCGCGAGATCACGACCTGAGCTGAAGTCGGACGCTTAACTGACTGAGCCACCCAGGTGCCCCGTATAATTTTTTTATATATTCACCTGGTGATGTACATTTGTGTTGCTTCCAGGTTTTTTTTTTTGATATTACAAATAAAGATTTGTTATCATGTGTATAATTCTTTGTGTGGGCATGTATTTTCATTTTTCTTGGGTAAATACATAGTTGTAGAATGGCTAGTTCGTAGGGCAAGTGTATGTTTGACATTTTAGGAAACTGTCATGCTGTTTTCCAAGCGGTTACATCACTTCACATCCCCACCAGCCGTGTGTGAGAGTTCCTGTTGCTCCACGGCCTTGCCAACACTCAGTAGGGTCAGACTCATTACTTTTAGCCATTCTGTTAAGTATATGGTATTTTGATTTTTATTTTCTTAATGAATCATGATGTTGAACATCTTTGCATGGCTTATTGGCCATTTGTATATCTTTTTTGTGAAGTGTCTATTTGAATCTTTTGCATGTTTTCTTACTGTATTGTTTTGTCTTCTTCTTATTGAGTTAAAGAGTTCTTTATGTTTGGCTGCAAGTTCTTTGTCTTATACATGTACTGCACATATTTTCTCCCAGTCTGTGGCTTGCATTTTTGTTTTCTTCTGGGTGAATTTCAAAGAATTCTGGGTGAATTTTGATGAGGTCCATGTGTCATTATTTTTCTTTTATAGTTTATGTTTTAAGAAATCTTTACCAACCCCAGCATTGCAAAGAATCTTCTCTTAATGTTTTCTTCTTGACGTTTATAGTTTTCAGTTCTGTGTTGAGTTAAATTTTGTGTATTTGTGTGTTAGTTTTCAGTACGTTCCTTTTTTTCCACAGGGATATCGAGTACATACAGTACCATTTAAAGACAAGACAAGATCAGGTTTTGAGATGAAAGCACCCTCCTGATTACTTTTATTTGAAGGTATTCTGTTCAGTCATGTGTCCCAGGAGACATAGTGCACAGGGCTGGACATTATATCCCAGGAAAGATTTGACTTGGATGCAGTGAGGGAAATAAGAGGGCTATCACCTCCTTTGTTTTAGATGGCATACTTCTCCTAATGTAGCCTTATATCAAACTACCTGTTTTTACTCTGATTTTTGTTCTTTGCCAGTCATGTAACATTATTGACTCATACTGAGTTGAAGGTAATTAGAACCTCTACATCTTGCTTATAGGCTCTACTCTTTCATCAAATCACTTTCATCCCAGCTGAATTTTGCAATTCAAGTCCACGGTTTTATGTTTTGAAGCATTACATTTTATCTGGCTTGCTTTGGCCCATGCTTTGAATCCACTGATCCTAATTTTGTTGAGTGGCACAGTTTAGTGTCAGCCACAATTTCCACACCCAGGCCTCAGTCACCCATTGCAGGCCAGTCACCTGCAGCAGGGACAGGGATTCCATAACATTCCAATGGGTTACTTACTCAGTCTTTACCTTTCAGGGGCTTAGGGTCCCCAGACGAACAAATACAGGTCCTCAGTTTGGGAGCTCTCTGTCTGAAGAGGGAGGCAGGAATGAAGCCAGACTGCGGTCTGTGCCAGTGGAGGAAGGTGTTCTAGGGACACAGAGGAGAAACATCTAGTCATTATGGAATAGGGAAAGGTCACAGAAGACTGCCGAGTATTTCCTGCTGCTCTAATTCCCTCCTTTATGGTAATACTCCGTTTGGAGAACCTCCTTCTCCTATCCCTAGCCAAGCTGCCCTGGTAGGGATTGGCCCCACCCTCAGCTCCAGGGAGCATTCCCGAACCCACAAATTCCAAACCCCAGGCTCCCAGCCTCAGCTTAGAGCAGATGACATGGGAGGCGGGGAGAAACCAGAAGATTTCTAACTGATACATAAATGTATGTACTCTTTCCCCATCTGTTTCCCTTTTCCCTTCTCATTTAAGTCAGCTTGGTGCACACTGCTTCAGCCGAGGCATGTGGCAAGTCAGAAAATAGACGTACTCTGAAAGTCCTGCTGGTGTTGCCTTTACACTTACAAGTGAATTCCTGAGAATAACCATAGTCAAAGAAACATAAAAGGAGACGGATTCTCCCCAGACTGAAAATAGATTGCTCTCCACTGGGCATAAGAGAAGGAAGAGCGAGGCCATGGTCCCGGGGGAGGATGGGGCACTGCCCTATTTCCTGGCAGCCCCACCAGGGAGGTGGCCAGACTCCAGAGAGAGATACATTCAAGATAGGCTTCCGGCATGGGTGTCACCAAGAGTTGCCTGTCCAGAAGCAATCAGAATGACAACCGCAGGCCTGATGACTAAGGACCACAGAGCTTTCCCTACCCCAGGGCCTTGGCACTGTGCAAGACCCAGGAAAGCAGGACCACCTAGAAGGTGAGGTGTCCCAGAAAGGACGAACGTCGTTTTTCCTACAGCCCGGCAGAATGGGACTTGAGTGAGAAGTTAAGTAGAATCATGGAATATAAAGCAAGTTCTAATTCTTCATTCCTCAGTTCAGGAGATGAAATTCACGATCTGCACACACCGAAGGAGACTCAACTTCTCTTCCCCTGCCCCTCCCCCACACCACCTCCCTTCCTTGCAGGGTGTCATCTTCCCGGCGCTCATCTGGTTTGCTCTCAGTCACCCACACACACGCTCACACTCCGCCTGTGCCCCATGGCCCTGTGCTCAGTAGAGTGGTGCCAGACAAAGCCCAGTGACGCGGGGGAGAGAGGCTGATCCCGCCCCGTCTGAACACCACTGGACACCTGCCAGAAGACGGCCTTGGAACGGATGACCCAAATAATGTTCTAGGACCATTTGTCTGAGTACCAGCTGTCAAAAGAAAGTTATTTAGGTGACTTGAATAAAGATTAAAGAGTTATTCAACTGATGCACATCAGAGAACACCTGAGGGACAGGTGGCCCCAGATTAAAGCGGGGCCAGGGTGTTTATAGGAGAGGGGAAGCTGACTTTGCGGACGTGCAGTGTGGGTTTAGGAAGCAGTGTTGGACTTCAGTGGAAACTCACGGTTTGGAGGTTGTTTCTGTTTTTGTGCCCCTTGCCCAGGTGCAATCCTAACACCATCAGAATAGTATATTCCAAGAAGTTTCTTTGCAAGCCTTGTGGCTTATGGTCTAGTCATAGTTTGCAAGGTGAAAGGTCTTGCAAACAAGAAAGGAAAAGGAGCAAGGTTAGAAGGCAAGGAGGAAATTGGGGGCCCCCTATCATGAAGGTTTTGTTCTTTTTAAAAAATTTTTTATTTATTTTTGAGAGAGAGAGAGAATGAGAGGGGGAGGGTCAGAGAGGGGGGGAAGACAGAGGATCTGAAGCAGGCTCCAGGCTCTACACTGATAGCAGCAAGCCCAATGCGAGGCTCAAACTCATGGACTGTGAGATCATGACCTGAGCCAAAGTCGGACACTCAACCAACTGAACCACCCAAGGGCCCCAGTTTTTGTTTTTATACTCAAGAATCACAGATTGCATCACAAATCGGAGCATGTAGGCATGAACGCTGTGGAAGGTGGCAGGTACCCCCACCCACAGAGTTCTCCAGCCCCCCATTCTTTTTTTTTTAATGTTTAAGTTTATTTATTTATTTTGAGAGAGACAGAAATAGCCTGACAGGGGGAGGGACAGAGACAGAGAGGGAGAGAGAAAATCCCAAGCAGGCTCCACGCTGCCAGCGCAGAGCCCAATGCAGGGCTCAAACTCATGAAGCTATGAGATCATGACCTGAGCCAAAACCAAGAGTTAGATCCTTAACTGAGACACCTAGCCTCCCCTCCAGCCCCCCATTCTTGAAGGCCATCCCTGAAGACCCTCCATAGGCTCTAACTTCTCACTCTGCTCAGGAAACATCCCTGTCCCTCTGCTCAGACATAGGGGCATCCTTTGTGGTCATGTTTATTGGACTCAACTGACAATGCTCACCCCCTTAAGGCCAGCAACAGGTATAAAGATCGGAGACTTTGCAGCCCTGTGTAGCCCAACCCTTCCCTACCAGACTCTCTTTACCTTCCTGGTCTCTCTTCCTGACATGTTAGGCCATGTCTTACCCTGTCTCATCCCTCTGGGGTGACTTTGTAGCCTCTCCATTATCCAAGCCAGCTCCTCATTTCTCCATTGTGCTCTCCAAGGCTGGAGTCCTGGGCTGTTCACTCAAGCTAATTGGTGGTTCTCTCTGCTGACGCTTTGACTCTTCATCTCCCCTCTTCTATTAGCCTTTCTCCCACTCCTCCCTTCCTGGCATTCTCCATCAAGGGTGTGGTGGTTCCATGTGGAAAATTCCAGTTGCCCTCTGGCAGATGTCTACATTAGTCTGGTCCTTGTTTCTAGGGATGTTAGAAAAGTAGCCATGGAGATGCCCTCATAGGAAGCCCAGGCACAGAACTTGGTAATGCTCCTGCCCCTGAGGCCATGGAGGCCTCCCATCTGCTGCAGGAGGAGATACCTCCTCCTTTTCCAAAATAGATCTGACAATACTCTCCCAGTCTCCACTTTAATTTGAGTAGCATGTCTTCTGGGAGTAGAGGACAGTTTTTGGACTTCCTCAAGCTCAATATGTTTACCATTGACTATTTATGGATAAGGAAGCTTAACCCCAACCTTCCTAAATGAGAGACATAGAGGTAGTGATGACTGTGGCATTCCAAGCCACCTTGTCCCTTTCCTCCCTGGACAGGGGTGTGAGCAGGATCCCATTAGCACACGAGGCAAAATTTTAAAAGGCACCCCTGCTGGGCAGACATATTTGCTAAAATATCCACCTTTGAATAGCTGAGTTACAAGAAGGAGTCCCTCAGATGACCAACTTAGAGCACAGACAAGATTTCTGTCCCATCACGCTCTCCAAGGCCCCTTTGTGTTCAGCACTATCTGCAGAATCCTACTGTCAACCCTTGTGGGAGACAGTGGCTGATGTTCAGTGTTGTCTTCTTTCCATGCTCCAGAAGTCTGCTGTCCACCCAACCATGGCAAAGCTTTGACTGGACATCAGTGCTGGTTGATCCAAATAATAGGCCATAGAGAGTACTACAGTACTGGAAATTTACTTGCCATCTCATCAGGGGGAGGCCCACATTGGGCAAGCTGCTCAGGGCCTCTAACTCACCAGCAGGTTAGAGATGTCCCACATCTCCTCACCACCTTCCACCCTTTGTCTTGATGTCCATCTTTCAGTGTCTTAAACTGCCTCTTCTGTCCTAGCACAGCCCTGGCGGCCACAAAAAGAACAGAGTATCAGGCTCTGGCCCCTGATCCTGTGTCTCCCCTCCTGCCATGACTAGGATCCTCCATCATGGTACTGATACTGTACTCAGAGAAATTTCCTTCCCTGGGGCAGTTCTCAAAAACCCTACCACTGTAGGCTCCTTTCATTCAAATTTTTATAAGGCTGTGATTTCTTGTGTTTGGAATTTCTACTCTTGCCGATTGAAAAAAAAAATCTGGGTCTTGGGGACAATATTAACATTAATACTGGCAATAATAGCTACCAATTGTTGAATGATTACTTGGTAGCAGGCATTATCTTTGGTGCTATGTACTATCTTACTGAATCCTCAGGAAAATACCCTGAATTAGATACTCTCTTTAGCCTGTTTCATGGGAGAAGGGATTCGATAGGTAGACCTTGCAGGTTGTGGGGGGGGCAGGGCCAGGGTGGAGCTGTGTCTGCCTGACTCCAAAGTCTGGGCTCTCCCACTGCAGCCTGTCCTCATTCTTCAGGGAGCCCAGGAACATAGCACTGTCTGAATCCAGCCAGGACTTGTACCGGATACTGAAGACATTTCTACTCCTGGAAATGTCTCTTTAGGGGAGCTCAAGTGTTCAAACAAAGAAGCCATTTGTTCTCATCACCTGCTTACATGTTAGATTGTTGTTGTTAAATTTTGTCTGTCTCAACTTGAGTGCCATCTCCGCAAGGGGAGGAACTTGGTTTTGCTCCCTACTGTATCTGAATGAGGTGGGGCCATCAGAGGATTCAAGAAAGGAGGGAATACAGTCTGACACACTTTTCAGAGGATCCTTCTGGTGGAAAGAGTAGAGGCAGTGAGTGCTTGTATGAGACTGTTCCCCAAATCTAGGCAAGATATGAAGTTGGCTTAGACCTGCATAAGTTCCATGAGAGCGATGACAGGGTCAGACTGGCTCATGCAGTGAAAGGAGATCTCCCAGTGTGGTGTGAGGAAGAGAAAGGTCAAGGAGCCTCTAAGCATTCTGAACCAAGTAAATGGAAGGTTGAAGCTTCCATTTCCTACAGTGAAATGGGGGGATGATGGGTTTGGGTGGAGGTGCCCTTCAAACATCAATGCGCAGATAGACACCTGGGTGGAAGCTGGAGGTGAGGGTCTGAAGTTCAGAGGATGGGGCTGAGGAGGAGATAGGACTACTGGGATCATCAGCAGGTGGAAGGGGTCTAAAGCCCTGAGAGAACCCAGTGCAATTGCCAAGGGAGCAAGGGTAGACAGAGAAACAGCTTAGGGCCAAGTCTGCTAAACACCAAGGCCAATTTCCACTGGCCACAAAGCACAGCCTGAGCATCTGAAAGGATAATGATGGAGGGCACCACTGACTTTATGATACTCACAAAGTCGCAGACTCCTTGTCACAGTCCTCTCTGCCTTCTCTCATTTATACGTTCCTTGTTGCTTCTCATCCAAGATGGAGGCCGCGGTGCTTCCCATGACTCAGTCTCAGAAGTGGCACATTCTCCTTCATTCTCTTCAATGGCGGTGAGTCACTACATTCAGTGAGGGTTAAAAAAGAAAAAAAAAAAAAAAACAGAAAAACAAAAGAGGAAAAAAAATTATCACGCTGAGGGAGTTCCTTGCTGAGATGCCCAGGGGACTTTTGGCTCCATGGGCCAGCAGATCTGCAAACTGGTCTTGGCTGCAGACATGGATTCATTATAGAAATGAGGACATGAGAGGTTTAGGAGGACAGGAGGCTGCAGTCAGGCAGCTTAAGGCTTTAGAGTTAAAGCAATTGCAGGTTATGCCAAGTTTTAGGGTGTGGACATGATATTGCCCCGAAAGCAGCAGGTTGAATCATATGAAATATGATTTTGTCAGTCAAAACCAGTAGACTATCAGGAGTTTCATATGGTTCAACCTGCATAAACATTGGTAAAAGTCACTAAAGTTGACATTCAGATCTTGGTATCAGGCCAAAGAAACTTGCTGATACTCCTTGTCCCGCAAAGGGACTAGCTAGTTTTCTCTTTCTCCTTTTTTTGTGTTCACCTTACCTGACTGCTCATTTGCTTTCAGAAAGCTGGCTGTCATGTTGGGGTCACACCATGACCTTCTGTATGTCAGTCAACCCATGTGATTGAAATCTAGGCACTATCACTCCTAAACTGAGAGTCAGAAATAAAATTTTTAAACCATTTCTTTCACAAACATATTAAAAATAATTACTTTTAAATGGCAGCAAAATGTATCCCTGGTGTCTGAGCCAACGTTAGTGAGTAAAGTTTTGAGAGTTCCTGCTAAGCTGACTATTACATTTGCTGGAATATTGCACTAACGGGAGGAAAGGCATTCTCATAGACCAGCTACTAAATGAAAATCATCCCGAAGAATTACTGTAATATCCTTTACATCTTATAACTTTATGGACTGACGCAAGCAGCTTTTTTTCTGTCCATCAAAGTCTTTATAAATGGCATGGAAAATAAGTACCCCATGGTTGGCATCTATTAACAAGATGAACATCCCGGGCACACTATTTCATAACTCCCACTGGCTCCCAGAGGTATAATTAGGGTTGAATTTTTCATGAACACAAACATCATATTCTTTGTCCACCATGCTGTGCTTTGTGCTTGACTATTTCCAGCACTCCACTCAGGAAAAGAAAAGGAGAGAAAAGAGTCATGTCCTCAGCGAATGAAAGTGATTCTGGGGCTTGCTGAAAGGGTCGCCCAGGTCCCACCATGTTGCTGAGGGCCTCTTTAAGGTACAGCACTTCCTGACCGGGTCTGACTCAGCACAGTCACCCAGAGCTGACTCTCCCTAGGAGGACTTCCAGGTTTTGGAAATAGGTAAATAGAAAAAAGTCTTTCGGGGTGCCTGGGTGACTCAGTCAGTTAAGTGTCTGACTTTAGCTCAGGTCATGATCTCTCAGTTCATGAGTTCAAGCCCCACATCGGGCTCTGTGCCGACAGCTCAGAGCCTGGAGCCTGATTCGGATTCTGTGTCTCCCATTTTCTCTGTCCCTCGCTCCTTTGTGCTCTGTCTCTCTTTCAAAAAATGAATAAACATTTTAAAATTTAGAAAAAGAAAAAAGTCTCTCATGTTTAGTCTTAAGTAGATCTACTGACTCCATTATTTTTAAGTCATTACAAAAAAAGTGACATGGTTATGATTTGGTTTTCTGGACCTAACTTGTTATTCCTCCTGGATTATTCAGTGAATGGTGTCTGGTCTGATTTGCAGTCGTGTTTGAAATGCTTTGTTAATGGAATTTATTAGCCATTGCCCCCAGAAGAATCTCACTAAAACATAAGTCCAATCATGCTGTCCTCTGCTTAAAATCTCTCAGTGATTTTTTGTTTTTACAACTATGGAAGGTTCAAGCTCTCTAGCACAGTTTGTTAGATCTTCATCATGTGTCCTTAAATGGTCTCTATTTCATTTCCTGCCTCTCATATAGGCAAGCTACCCTCCTGCCACTTACAATTCTTTAAATTACTTACAATTCTCTTAAACACCTTTCTTTGACACAACTCTGGAACATAATTCTCCCTCTGGCTAAAAGAATACTTTGAAAGTTAGGGCAAGTTCTGATAAAATAGACATGTTTCAACCTGAAGTTCAGCTTCTTATTTAATGGGGAAATACTGAAGACTTTTCTTTGCCTAGGAACAAGGGAAAGAAATAACTCTTGCCACTGCTTTTTAACACCAGAAAGATAAAACATGCAGAAATAAATTAAGAAATGTTTAATATTTAAGAAACATTTATGCACCAAAATCCACAAGATTCCTGATGTCAAAAAGGTAGACCTAACCAGTGAAATATGAGATATATATTCCTGGACAAGAAGACAACATCATAAAGATTTCAATCCTGCTCAAGTTACTTAAGGAATTTAATGTGATCTCTACAAAAGCACCAAGTTTTTTCTCTTCTGGAACTTGAAAAGACAAATAGAAAGTTTCTATGGTGAAATAAAGAGGCAAAATTTGGCAGGAAAATCCTGAAAAGAAGAAGGTACCAGGGGATAGAGTCTAGCTTTACCGTATATTGAAACATACTGGAAGTCTTCAATATTTTTTTATTGAGTACAGCTGAAATATAATGTTATATTAGTTTCAAGCGTATTACAATAGTGATTCAATAATTCCATACATTACTCAATGCTCATCGTGGTAAATATAGTTACCATCTGTCACCATACAAGTTATTACAACATTATTGACAATATTCCCTATACTGTACTTTTCATCCCCTGAACATATTTATTTTACACCTGGAAGTTTGTACTGCTTCATCACCTTCACCTATTTCACCTATCCCCCAACTCCTTCCCCTCTGGCAGCCACAAGTTTGTTCTCTGTATTTGAGTCTGTTTCTGTTTTTCTGTTTATGTGCTTGTTTGTTCATTTGTTTTGTTTTCTAGATTCCACATATAAGTGAAATCATATGGTATTTGTCTTTCTCTGACTTATTTCACTTAGCAAATGGACCCTCTAGGTCCATTCATGTTGTACCCAAAGAAAACAAAAATTCTAACTTTTTTAATTTAATTTTTTTATTAAAAAATTTTTAAATTTATTTTTGAGAGAGAGAGAGAGAGTGGGGAAGGGGCAGAGAGAGAGAGGGAGACACAGAATCTGAAGCAGGCTCCAGGCTCTGAGCTGTCAACACAGAGCCTGACACGGGGCTTAAACTCATAGACCGCGAGATCATGATCTGAGCCGAAGTCAGACACCCAATCAACTGAGCCACCCAGGCATCCACAAAAATTATAAGCTGAAAATATATATGCACCACTCTGTTTACTGCAACATTATTTACAATAACTAAGACATGGAAGTAACCTAAATGTCCATTGCTAGATGAATGGATAAAGAAGATGTGATACACATATACACAATGGAATATTCCTCAGCCACAGAAATCCTCAACTCAGTATTTAAGCTGATATTGTATTGGTGCCTGAAAGACCAATGGAGCAGAATAAAAAAACTTGGAGTAGACCCAAGTATATATGTCAATCCAGTACATGATAAAAGTGGTGTCTTAAATTACTGGAAAAAACGGGATGCTTAATAATTGATCTTGAGACAACTGGCTAGCCATTTGGGAAAATATCACACTGGACCTATACTTCATACATATCCTTCAAATAAACTTCAAATAGATCCAATCTAAATGTAAAAGATGAAATCATAAGTACTAGAAAGAAATATAGTTTAATTAAAAAACCAGAAGTGGATAATGCCTTTCTAGTTACAACTTAAAATTAAGATGCAATTTTTTAAAAGATTGATAAATTTAACTAACTTTTAAAAACTTTTCAAAGTTTTTGCATGACAAAATAAGACAAACACCAAAGGCAAAGTCAAAAGACAAATGACAAACTGAGAAAAAATATTTACAATTTGTATCATGTACCAAGGGCCAATCTCTCTAATATGTAAGCATTCTTAAAATCGAGAAGAAAGTCCAAAAAACATTAATAGAAAAATGGGCAAAAGACATGGCTGACAGTTCACAGAAAAAAGTGCAAATGGCTTTTAAACATATGAAAACATATTTAACTTCATTTATTACGAGAAAAGCTCAAATTAAAACTGTACCAGGAGGAATGATGTAAGCAAAAATGATAGAGTAAGGACTTCTCAAAATTCTCTTCTCATAGAAGCAACAAGAACACTAAGAAAAACAATTACCTGGATCAACTTAACCAAAAGGAAATTAACCAAAGGCTTACAGCTATTCAGGGAGTGTTGACTCAAGAAAAATGACTTACTCTTGGTAGCACAGTGAGTTTTGTGGCATTCTAATTTAGGTATTTCCATCACCCCAGCTTTATGGTTGCCTTGAAAACCAATCCACCACAATTGCAATAAAAACCTGCAGCTTGGCAGCTGTTGGAGGGAGCAAAATGAGATTTGAGCTTCTTCAAAGCCCTGTTCTCAGAGAATTGTAATTACTTGACCTGTTTAAAGGTTAACAGGAAGACCCCACCCACAAGAATGTCTTTATTTGACCTGACTCTGAGTTTACCCAGTATAAATGGTTTTTTCCACAGGGACACTTTTTGAAAATAATTAAAGTTTGGGGCACCTGGGTGGCTCAGTTGGTTAAGCATCTGACTTTGGATCCTACACACCTAGAAAACTGACTGGAGGATTAACACAACAACCTGCACAACCTGAACCACAGAATTCAGCAGGTACTCGGCACAGAGAGTTGAACTTGGGGAGCAAGAAGGTGCAGGAAGTGAGGTACTTTCGTGAGCAGAGAGAGGAAAGGATACTGGGGTGGGGGGAGAATACGGGAAAAGCACCCCTCCCCAAAAGCAGCTGGAGAGAAAGTGGAAAATTGGAAACAGCCGCAGGGGCTAAACTAAAATAGGAGAAAGGAGAGGGTTTAAATTCCATTAAGACTGTGAACAAGGGGAGCGCAGTCTGCAACTCCTCAGCTCGATACCTGGTGGTGCTCTGGCGGGAAGGGCGAATCCCCAGGAACAGAGTGGGGTCCGGGAGGTTCTTGGGCCACACGGGGAAAAGTGGGTCCACTGCTGGAAGGACATTTGGTAGAGACTGTTGAAGCCACCTGGTCCCAGCAGACCCCAGATAGTGGCCACATTCACTGGTGCTGGAACAAGGTCTTTGGGGATGAAGCCTGTCAGATGTGTGTTGTGATTTTCCATAATCCCTGCTGCTACACTATCTCTCGAACTTTTTCTGAGGCAGGCTGGCACCTGGCCATAGTCTCGGGGCACTGGCAGCAGCAGGGTCCAGCAAGCATTCCCGGGGTGCAGCCAGAATTCAGCCATTGCTCGGTGAGACCCTCCCGCAGAGGGGCGAGCAGGTCAAAGCCACAGTCCTTCAGAAGTAAGAGGCCGGGGAAAACAGGTGCATTTGAGACAAAACTTGGGAGAGATGTACTGCCTGGGGCCTGGTCACGGAGAGTGAAAGAGCAGGGAATGGACGAAAGCTGAAGACTAGGATGGGTACGCGATTGCTGATCCAGGAGAACAGACTGGGTACCTGGGTGACGCCATTTTCACCGCGCATGCGCATACGCACTTACGAGCACCACAATAATCCACCCCAGTAGGCTAGCAGCGCCATCTAGTGGAGAGCAGAGCTGTTACACCGAGCCCCGCCCAACTGGGCCAACTTCGCTCTTCAAGAACACAAGTCTCACCGCTGACTTAATTTATGGACTATAAAGAACTACACAGACTGACTTCTAGGGGAAAATGAAGCAATTTCAGTCCTACTTCAATCTGTTAGCAGGTTCATCTATTCAATATTCTGTCTTTTTTTTTCTCTTTTACACTTCTTTTTCTTGAATACAGAAAGAGAAAAAACTCATTTTTAATTTCAATTTTTATTAAAAATATTTTTCTTTAATTTTTATCACTATATTTTTTACTTTTGTGTAAACTTTTTCAAATTCTATTTTACTTCCATCATTTTATTTTAGTCTACTTCAATGTATTCACCTTTTCAAATTTTCAAACGATTTCCCTTTTTTCTTTTTCGTTTTTTTCTCTTTTTTGCTTCTTTTCTTTTTCTTGAATGCAGAAAGAGAAAAACTTCATTTTTACTTTAATTTCTATTAAAAATATTTTTCTTTAATTTTTTGCTATATTTTTTGCTTTTATATAGATTTTGTCAAATTCTATTTACTTCCATCATTTTATTTTAGTCTACTACAGTGTATCCACTTTTTCAAATTTTCAAATGATTTCCTTTTTTTAATCTTTTTTCTCTTTTTCATTTCTTTTTCTTGAACACAGAAAAAGAAAAGTTCAAATTTATTTTCAATTTTTATTAATTTTCTTTCTTTTTTTTCTACTTTATTCTTTACTTTTGTGTATATTTTTTCAAACTCTATTTTACTCCCATCATCTCATCTTAGTCTACCTTAGTGTATTCATTTCTTCAAATTCTCAAATGATTTTCCTTTTTTCTCCCCCCCCCTTTTTTTCTCTAATCTGTCAAACCACTTTCAACACCCAGAGAAAAACACACCTAGAATCTAGCATCATTTATTTGATTTGTGTGTGTGTGTGTTATAATTTTAATATTTATTTAATTTTAATTTTTGTACCTCATTAATTCCTTTTCTCCCTTCAAAATGACAAAATGAAAGAATTCACCCCAAAAGAAAGAGCACGAAGAAACAACAGCCAGGGATTTAACCAACACAGATACAAGCAAGATGTCTGAACCAGAGTTTAGAATCATGATAATAAGAATACTAGCTGGAGTTGAAAATGGATTAGAATCCCTTTCTGCAGAGATAAAAGAAATAAAAAATAGCAAGAATGAAATTAAAAATGCTACAACCAAGCTACAATCATGGATGGATGCAGTGATGGCAAGGATGAATGAGGCAGAGCAGAGAATTAACAATATAGAGGACAAACTTATAGAGAATAATGAAGCAGAAAAAAAGAGAGAGATGAAGGCAAAAGAGCACGATTTAAAAATTAGAGAAATCAGTGACTCATTAAAAAGGAACAACATCAGGGGCGCCTGGGTGGCGCAGTCGGTTAGGCGTCCGACTTCAGCCAGGTCACGATCTCGCGGTCCCTGAGTTCGAGCCCCGCGTCGGGCTCTGGGCTGATGGCTCAGAGCCTGGAGCCTGTTTCCGATTCTGTGTCTCCCTCTCTCTCTGCCCCTCCCCCGTTCATGCTTTGTCTCTCTCTGTCCCAAAAATAAATAAACGTTGAAAAAAAGGAACAACATCAGAATCACAACCCAGAAGATGAAGGGAGAGAAATAGGGGTAGAACGGTTATGTGAGCAAATCATAGCAGAAATCTTCCCTAACCTGGGAAGAGACACAGAGATCAAAATCCAGGAATCACAGAGGACTACCATTAGATTCAACCCAAACCCACCATCAACAAGGCATATCATAGTCAAATTCACAAAATACTCAGGCAAGGAGAGAATCATGAAAGCAGCAAGGGAAAAAAAAGACCCTAACGTACAAGGGAAGACATATCAGGTTTGCAGCAGACCTATCCACAGAAACCTGGTAGGCCAGAAAGGAGTTGCAGGATATATTCAGTGTGCTGAATCAGAAAAATATGCAGCCAAGAATTCTTTATCCAGCAAGGCTGTCATTCAAAATAGAAGGAGAGTTAAAAGTTTCCCAGACAAACAAAAATTCAAGGAGTTTGTGACCACTAAACCAGCCCTGCAAGAAATTTTAAGGGGGACTCTCTGAGGGGAGAAAAGATGAAAATATCTATCTCTATCTCTATCTCTATCTATCAATCTATCTATATCTAATTCTATATCTATATCTATATCTATATCTATATCTATATGTAAATACCAAAAGCAACAAAGATTAGAAAGGACCAGAAAACACCACCAGAAACTCCAACTCGACAAGCATCATAATGGCAGTAAATTCATATTGTTCACTACTCACTCTAAATGTCAATGGACTCAATGCTCCAATCAAAAGACATAGGGTAAAAGAATGGATAAGAAAACAAGATCTATCTATATGCTGTTTATAAGAGACCCACTTTAGACCTAAAGACACCTTCAGATTGAAAATAAGGGGGTGGAGAACCATCTATCATGCTAATGGTCAACAAAAGAAAGCTGGAGTAGCCATACTTATATCAGACAATCTAGACTTTAAAACAAAGACTGTAACAAGAGATGAAGAAGGGCATTATATCATAATAAAGGGGTCTGTCCACCAAGAAGACCCAACAATTGTAAACATTTATGTGCCAAATATGATAGCACCCAAATATATAAATCAATCACAAGCATAAAGAAACTCATCAATAGTAATACCATAATAGTAGGAGTCTCCAACACCCCACTTACAACAATGGAGAGATCATGTAATAAAAAAATCTACAAGGAAACAATGGCTTCGAATGACACACTGGACCAAATGGACTTAACAGATATATTCAGATCATTTCATCCTAAAGCAGAATATACATTCTTATTCAGTGCAAATGGAATGTTCTCCAGAATAGACCATATACTGGGACACAAATCAGTCCTAAGTAAGTACAAAAAGATTGAGATCATACCTGCATATTTTCAGACCACAACGCTATGAAACTCGAAATCAACCACAAGAAAAAATTTGGAAAGGTAACAAATACTTGGAGACTGAAAAACATCCTACTAAAGAATGAATGGGCTAACCAAGAAGTTAAAGAGGAAATTAAAAAGTACATGGAAGTCAATGAAAATGGTAATACCACAACCCAAAACCTCTGGGGCTCAGCAAAGGCGGTCATAAGAGGAAAGTATATAGCAATCCAGGCCTTCCTAAAGAAGGAGGAAAGATCTCAGATACACAACCTAACCTTGCGCCTTAAGGAGCTGGAAAAAGAACAGCAAATAAAACCCAAAACCAGCAGAAGACAGGAAATAATACAGATTACAGCAGAAATTAATGCTATCAAAACCAAAAAAACAAAAACAAAAACAAAAAACAAAAACAGTAGAACAGATCAATGAAACCAGAAGCTTGTTCTTTGAAAGAATTAACAAAATTGATAAACCACTAGCCAGTTTGATCAAAAAGAAAAAGGAAAGGACCCAAAGAAACAAAATCAAGAGTGAAAGAGGAGCGATCACAACCAACACAGCAGGAATAAAAACAATAATAAGACAATATTATGAGCAATTATACGCCAATAAAATGGGCAATCTGGAAGAAATGGCCAAATTCCTAGGAAAAAAAAACACTACCAAAACTGAAACAGGAAGAAATAGAAAATTTGAACAGACCCATAACCATAAGGAAATCTAATTAGTAATAAAAAAAAATCTGCCAAAAAACAAGAGTCCAGGGCCAGATGACTTTCCAGGGGAATTCTACCAAACATTTAAGGAAGTGTCAACACCTATTCTCTTGAAACTGTTCCAAAAAATAGAAATGGAGGGAAAACTTCCAAACTCTTTCTATGAAGCCATCATTACCTTGATTCCAAAACCAGACAGAGACCCCACTAAAAAGGAGTACTATAGACCAATTTCCCTGATGAACATGGATGCAAAAATCCTCAACAAGATATTAGCCAACCGGCTCCAACAACACATTAAAAAAAGTATTCACCACAACCAAGTGGGATTTATACGTGGGATGCAGGGCTGGTCAATATCTGAAAACAATTAACGTGATTCATCACATCAATAAAAGACAGGACAAGAACCATATGATCCTCTCAATAGATGCAGAGAAGGCATTTGACAAAATACAGCATCCTTTCTTGATAAAAACCCTCAAGAAAGTAGGGATAGAAGGATCATACCTCGAGATCATAAAAGCCATATATGAACGACCTAACATTAATATCATCCTCAACGGGGAAAAACTGAGAGCTTTCTCCCTAAGGTCAGGAACAAGACAGTGTCCACTCTCACCAGTGTTATTCAACATAGTATTGGAAGCTTCACCTCTGCAATCAGACAACACAAAAAAATAAAAGGCATACAAATCGGCCAGAAGGAGGTCAAAGTTTCACTCTTCAATATGGAAAGAGTGATATTCTATATGGAAAACCCAAAAGATTCCACCAAAAAACTGCTAGAGTCGATTCATGAATTCAGCAAAGTTGCAGGACATAAAATCAATGCACAGAAATCAGTTGCATTCCTATACACCAACAATGAAGTGACAGAAAGAGAAATCAAGGAATCGATCCCATTTACAATTGCACCAAAACCCCTAAAATACCCAGGAATAAATCTAACCAGAGGTGAAAAATCTATACACTGAAAACTATAGAAAGCTTATGAAAGAAATTGAAGAAGACACAAAAAAATGGAAAAAGATTCCATGCTCCTGGATAGGAAGAACAAATATTGTTAAAATGTCGATACTACCCAAAGCGATCTACATATTCAATGCAATCCCTATCAAGATAACACCAGCATTCTTCACAGAGCTAGAACAAAGAATCCTACAATTTGTATGGAACCAGAAAAGACCCCAAATAGCCAAAGCGATCTTGAAAAAGAAAACCAAAGCAGGAGGCATCACAATCCCAGACTTCAATCTATACTGCAAAGCTGTAACCATCAAGACAGTATGGTACTGGCACAAGAACAGACACTCAGATCAATGGAACAGAATAGAGAACCCAGAAATGGACCCACAAACGTGTGGCCAATTAATCTTTGACAAAGCAGGAAAGACTATCCAATGAAATAAAGACAGTCTCTCCAGCAAGTGGTGTTGGGAAAACTGGACAGCGACATGCAGAAGAATGAATCTGGACCACTTTCTTACACCATACACAAAAATAAACTCAGAATGGATGAAAGACTTCAATGTAAGACAGGAAGCCATCAAAATCCTCAAGGAGAAAGCAGGCAAAAACCTCTTTGATCTTGGCTGTAGCATCTCTGGAGGCAAGGGAAACAAAAGCAAAAATGAACTACTGGGACCTCATCAAAATAAAAAGCTTCTGCACAGCTAAGGAAACAATCAGCAAAAGTAAAAGTCAACCGATAGAATGAGACAAGATATTTGCAAATGACATATCAGATAAAGGGTTAGTATCCAAAATCTATAAAGAACTTATCAAACTCAACACACAAAAACCAAATAATCCAGTGAAGAAATGGGAAAAAGACATGAAAAGGCACTTCTCCAAAGAAGACATCCAGATGGCCAACAGACACATGAAAAAATGTTCAACGTTGCTCATCCTCAGGGACATACAAATCAAAACCACCATGAGATACCACCTCACACTTGTCAGAATGGCTAACATTAACCACTCAGGAAACAACAAGCATTGGAGAGGATGTGGAGGAAGAGGATATTTTTTGCATTGTTGGTGGGAATGCAAGCTGGTGCAGCCACTCTGGAAAACTGTATGGAGGTTCCTCAAAAAACTAAAAATAGAACTACCCTATGACCCAGAAATTGCACTACTAGGCATTTATCCACGGGATACAGGTGTGCTGTTTCGAAGGGACACATGCACCCTCATGTTTATAGCAGCACTATCAACAATAGCCAAAGTATGGAAAGAGCTCAAATGTCCATCGATGGAAGAATGGATAAAGAAGATGTGATATATATATATATATATATATATATACACACACACACACACACACACACACACACACACACACACACACAATGGAGTATTACTCAGCAATCAAAAAGAATGAAATCTTGCCATTTGCAACTACATGGATGAAACTGTAGGGTATTATGCTAAGTGAAATTAGTCAGAGAAAGACAAAAATCATATGACTTCACTCATATGAGGACTTTAAGAGATAAAACAGATGAACATAAGCGGAGGGAAACAAAAATAATATAAAAACAGGGAGGGGGACAAAACAGAAGAGACTCACAAATATGGAGAACAAACTGAAGGTTACAGGAGGGGTTGTGGGAGGGGGGATGGGCTAAATGGGTAAGGGGCACTAAGGAATCTACTCCTGAAATCATTGTTGCACTATATGCAAACTAATTTTGATGTAAATTTAAAAAAATTAAAAATAAAATAAAAAAAAGCATCTGACTTTGGCTCAGGTTATGATCTCATGATTTGTGGGCTTGAGCCCAGTGTCAGGTGAACTTGAGCCCCACTTTGGGTGATCCCCTATTCCCTCTCGGCCTCTTGCTCACTTGCCTCCCCACTCTCGCTCAAAAATGAAAAAAGAAATTAAACATAATCGTTTAATATCACAGCTGCCTGAGGTGGTAGGTAATAGTGGGACCAAAAAAAAAAAAAAAGGCTAATCATAAAATTAATGGGAAAGAACTGGAGAATGAGATGTCCATATAGGTATTTGAAAACCTCTAAAATATTCCTTGACTTGTACTAAGTTAAACCACTATCTTTCTTGGTTCTCCCACTTGTAGATGGCAGATCAAGGGACTTCTCACACTCCATAATCTTGTGAACCAATTTCTATAATAAGTCTCTCTCTATATATAGAGAGGTAGATATAGATACAGATATAGATATAATGTATCTTATTGATTCTGTTTCTTGGAAAACCCTAATATAGACACCATCAAGCATAACAACAGAAAAAATATTTGAAGAAATAATAGCCCAAAACTTCCCAAACGTAGTTAGAAATACTAATCCATACATCTAAGAAGCTTATTGAATTCTAAGTCAGATACACTCAAAGAGACCCACACCTAGGCACATCATAATCAAACTGTTGCAAGACAAAAGATAAGGAGAGACTCTTAAAGTCAGCAAGAGAGAAGTGACTCATTACATATAGGGGATTTTCAATAAGATTAAGAGCTGATTTCTCATCAGAAACCACAGAGACCAGAAGGCAGTGGGATGATGTATTTAAAGTGTGGAAATAAAAATACTGTCAACTAAGAAATCTATACCCAGTAAAACTATATGTGAAAAAAATGAAGGAGAAATTAAGATATCCCTAAGTAAACAAAATCTGAGAGAATTTGTTGCTAGTAGACTTTCCCTGCAAGAAATATTAAAGGGAGTCCTTTAGGCTGAAATGAACAGAGACTATACAGTTAATTGAATAAATAAAGAGCACTCATAAAGGGAACTATATAGGTGAATATAAAAGACAGTATAAACTTTTTTGCTTTTTTTCTATAAGATTTAAAAGACAAAAAAAGAGACAACTGCTAAAAGTAATAATAAATCTGCGTTAATGGGCATACAATGCATAAAGATTTTTTTAATGTTTATTTTTGAGAGAACAAGAGCAGGGGATGAGCAGAGAGAGAGGGGAACAGAGGATCTGAAATGGGCTCTGCACTGAAAGCAGCAAGCCAAATGCGGGACTCTAACTCATGAACGCTCAGATCATGACCTGAGCCAAAGTTAGACACTCAACTGACTGAGCCACCCAGAAGGGAGATTTTTCTGGGCATTTTTTCACATTGTCTTGAATTGTGAACGATGTAAATGTTTAACATATTTTAAAAATTAAATGAAAAAGGAAAGCAAACCCTAAAGTAGAAACAGCATGGGTCATAGAAGAAGACAGAACAATCAAGTGACTTTTGAACACAGTGTGCTGGCTGCATATCTTAGTGGGTATATTATAATAACAAAAGGACAAAGGACAAAACATTTGAGTGTTAAGCCTGCAGTTAGCTTTACTATTTTGGAGCTTTTGGTGTGTGTGGTAAGGCCCAGAGGCCATGAAGTAGTTCTGTTGCTGGCGCTCAGGTCTGGATTTCTAAGGATCACTTCCAGTTACAAGATGGAAATGGGGCTGCCCCTCCCTACCCTTCATTTTCTATATCATCACTTACTGGCACTCACATTACATGATGTCGACATGTCTACATCACCCTCCATCTCTTGATTATTCTCTCATAATTCATCTTTTGTTCCTTGTGTCCTCAATTATGACAGAATCCCTCTGTTTCATCACCCCACTCACTATGCCATTTTTTTTTACTATGCCATTTTTAAAGCCATGTTTCTATTCTATTCAGTGCTTGTATGTGTTTCATTTCTTTGTTAATATTTTTCTAACTGGGCCTTTTTCTTTTTTTTTTAATGTTTATTTTTGAGAGAGACAGAGTGTGAGTGGGGGAGGGGCAGAGAGGAAGAGGGGGACACAGAATCTGAGCAGGCCCCAGGTTCTGAGCTGTTATCACAGATCCTGACATAGAGCTTGAACTCATGAGCTGTGAGGTCATGACCTGAGCCACAGTTGGACGCTTAACCTACTGAGCCACCCAGGCACCCCTGGGCCTTTTTCTTAACAACTTGTTCTTGCTTGATATGAAATTCTCTCTTATCCAGCTGAAGTGTTGTGTGCGTGATTAACTGTACTTCCTTTGGTGTCCATTCCTCTGTCTGTTTCATTAGGGCATCTCTTGGGTGTGCTTGATTTTCTTCAGGTGTTTGTTAAATTTTGATTGTGTTCATTTTTGCATTTGAGCTGTCCTGAAAGGTGTGTGTGGCATTATTTATCTCAGTCTATCATCATGGACACAGGCCAGGGTGACATGCAGCTGTTGGGGAAGGTCCAGGTTTCTGGATGTGGGAGCTGCTGGCTTTCTGAGTCATCAACTATGAAGGGTACCACTTGCCTCTTGACCTCAGCATCTACAGTCGCTGCTCCCACCTGATCAGTGACAGCCCTGTCACCTACTGCTGGCACAAGGTGGAAAGTGGAAGAGGGTCTGAACCACCTGTCTGCCTCTCTTGCCAGATCCCATCTAGAACCCTTCAGATCTCTGTAACTGCCTCTCTCCAACTTGGCACAACCCTCTAGGACACCTCCCTCCTTTTTAAGAATCCTCTCCTTTGCATGTTTTGGAATTTGGTTTCCTTCCTCTGTCTGACCCCATCTGCCTTCCGACTTTCAGGCATCCCTCACAACGTCCACTAATAGCACCCTCTCTTGCTTTCCAAAATAGTTATGAATTTTTTAAATATACATTTTCTTAAATTTCTACAGATTTGTATGGGGAAACTGTAGTGGATAATATGAGGGATGTGCTTTTAAAAAAGTATAACCAGACAATTAGGCAGCATTGATAAGGATGTCCTTGGGCTTCCAGAGCAGAGATGTAGAAACTGCAAAATTGGGATCTGGACTATTTCCCACAAATGATTCTGAGACTGAAAGGAAGGGCTCTAGGGAGCCATTGTGCTCTCAAATCCCATTCCTGTCACAGGCTCATCTATTAACCACTGAAATAACAATGACTTCGCCACCGATTGCTGATGCTATATTGGCTGGAAAACATCCAGATGCACAGCGCTCAGACGCTAAATCAATCCCATTGATTGTACGATGATAAATGATCCTGAGGCACAATCCGTCTACCTGATAATTGCCACTTTATCAAAGGAAGACACCTTTAAACAAGCGCTAAGGAGAATGTTAAGTGTTTTGCAGGTAAGGCCTTGAGAATTCTAAAAAGAAATAGTCACCATTATGGAAAGAGGTAGAATTTATTTGCAAGCAGATAGGGAGCTGTGTGAAACAGCTGTGTGATTTTCAAATTGCATGTGAAAAAAAGGAGAGATGACAAGAGAATCCATAGCTTCTTCCTTCCCCAGCTCCTCTGAGAAGGAGCCACAGACAGCATCCCACCACCCATGGGCTCCTCCTGCCTAGAGCCAGACCCTACAGAAGTTAAGAGTGGAAACCTAGCACTAAGGAACTCTTGGCTTCATTTGCTGGTGGTGTTGGGGCCTGGGTGAGCCCCAGGGGCCTGCCTGTGTCTAACGCTTGCCTCATTGGCTTCGTCCCAAGTTCCTCATCTGGGGCAGGTCCACCCCTGGTGGACTGCCATAGTGTCCCAGGAGTAGGGGCAGTTGTCACATAAAGCCTGCTTTTATTTGGAGCATCAATTTTGCCAAAAACTTCAAGGGAAAAAACCCTACAACTTTATGTAAACAAACAAGCATAGACATTATTATGCAGTAGTAGGCAATCTCAACGTTCATTTTTAAGACAAAACATGAGATGTCAAAGAAATGTTAGAGTAGCGGAGAATGACTTTAGGCTTTGTCTTCACACCTGTCATAGTATTTATTTCTCTTTTCTGCTTTCCTCAAAGTTTCCCTGGAAGAGCGTGGGAAGCCATTCTTACAGGGGCAAATACTATAGACAGACTCACTCAGTACCCACACACCTCCCTCTTCAGCTGGCCTTCCTGTCCTGCAGCCTCTATAAAAACTAAACACCATGTCTCCCAGACTTCTTTGTAGCAAAGCTTCCCGAGTTTTGTGGAGCTAATATACCCATTTGGACTATCTGAAATCAAGGACCAAGACCATCTACTTGAGTCTCCTGTGATCTGTGAAGTCTAGGATGGCACCATGCACCCTTCTGCTTGACTAAGGACCTCACACCCACCTTGAAAAGACAGTGGAGGGGCGCCTGGGTGGCGCAGTTGGTTAAGCGTCCGACTTCAGCCAGGTCACCATCTCGCAGTCCGTGAGTTCGAGCCCCGCGTCAGGCTCTGGGCTGATGGCTTGGAGCCTGGAGCCTGTTTCCGATTCTGTGTCTCCCTCTGCCTCTGCCCCTCCCCCGTTCATGCTCTGTCTCTCTCTGTCCCAAAAATAAATAAACGTTGAAAAAAAAAAATTAAAAAAAAAAAGAAAAGACAGTGGAAAGAACATGGATAGAGAGATCCAGCCCCACCATGGCACCAAACGCTCTTCGTGGCCTGGCCTCTGCCTATCCTCCTGAGATCATCTATCTTCTTGTCATTCAAGGAAATACCCTGAATCCATTTGCTTGAAGTGTCCAGGCTATGAGTCAGTTGTCAGGATTCAGAAGAGGAATGATGAGGGTTTTAACCATCAGTGATCATCAGATCGAAGATGGTGAAGGGCTAGATCCCAGGGGTGTCCAGGAGACAGAATCAATGAAGTGAGGGCCAGAGTGGTGACGCCAGCATTTCTGACCTGGCCAATTCCCAAGTCAGGTAACGTAGGAACAAATTTGGAGGAAAATTATAAATTGAACACTGGAAATGCTAACTTGAATTTTGTGGAGAAAATCCCAGAGTGGAGATGCCTAATGGACCAATGAAATATAGACCTAGAACTTGGGAAAGATATCTGGTCTTGGGAAATGGAGAATCATGAGCACAGGCAAGTTCACATTAGAGGTCTTCTCATGGGTAAGTAAATCACCCGGTGGGCCCCTTGATGTGTATTTCCCGGATTCGTTATGAGTGAATAGTGCTTACTCTGCATCTTCAGGACTCTGAGCTCAGTGAACTGCTCAACTCTGTGTGTGTGTGTGTGTGTGTGTGTGTGTGTGTGTGTGTATTTGGAATGCCTGGTTAGAGTTTAGGTAGCATCTAAGTAGGTTTTCTCCAAAAATACTCTTTTAAAATTTAAGGTGCAAAGAAGTACTAAGTCTGGGCCCAAAAAGAACAAAGAAAGGAAATGAAAATGAGAAATATTCCCTCTCCAGGCATTGCTCTACTCAGTTTTGGTATACACATGGGATCCATAACATGCAAGGTCAGAGACAGGGGATGACCATGTATCCGGTGTGCCTAGACTTAGGGTAGGTGTGTGCTCTCATGGCTCTAGAGCAACCACCCATTGATCAGTCTATCAATCGATTTATCAGTTGACAAATACTGTGAACTCTGAGTCCTGTGCTTGGCCCTATGGAGCAAGAGCAGCGCAGGCCACGGCTATAGACCAAGTCCCACCAGAACTAAAAGCAGCAGCTGTGTGATCTGGCTGCTTCTCTTCTTCCTCCAAGCCCTCAAATCTGCAGGCACAATTCAAATGCTCCCGAAGGTTTTTGGACCCTAAGAAAAAACTTGCTTGGGCATAGCCAGGATTAGACTGTCTTTGGGGGACTTTACCATCACCTCTCCCATAACAGCCTGAGCCTGTCCCCAGGCCATTCCAAATTAACCATCTAAGTAAAGAGTGCCCTTCTTTTAAAATAAAAATTAGGGGCGCCTGGGTGGCGCAGTCGGTTGAGCGTCCGACTTCAGCCAGGTCACGATCTCGCGGTCCGGGAGTTCGAGCCCCGCGTCGGGCTCTGGGCTGATGGCTCAGAGCCTGGAGCCTGTTTCCAATTCTGTGTCTCCCTCTCTCTCTGCCCCTCCCCCTTTCATGCTCTGTCTCTCTCTGTCCCAAAAATAAATAAACGTTGAAAAAAAAAAATTTAAAATAAAAATTAATGTTTGCTCATTTTGAGGGAGGGAGAGACAGAGTGTGAGCAGGGGAGGGGCAGAGAGAGAGGGAGACACAGAATCTGAAGCAGACTCCAGGCTGTGAGCTGTCAGCACAGAGCCCAATGCAGGGCTCGAACTCATGAACTGTGAGATCAAGACCTGAGCTGAAGTCGGATGTTTAACTGACTAGCCACCCAGGAACCCCAAAGAGTGCCATTCTTATGCAAACACATACCACACAAGTTTCTCACCTGGTCCTCACTCCATGCCAACCAAAATGCTGCCCTCTCCCTGCTGTCCCACTGCCCCCTGTCAGTTCCTGGAGAAATTCTGAACTCACAACACTGAACAATAGGAGGCAGCAAGTTGGGATCGTTTATGATTATTTTACTATTCATTTTCACTTTCTGTTATGGAAATTTTTGAACACGTACAGAAGTAGAGAAAATAGCATAATAGATTCTCATTTACCCCTTATCTGCATCCATCCATTGTTGTTGTTGTTTTTAAGTTTATTTATTTATTTTGAGAGAGAGAGCATGAGCAGGGGAAGGGCAGCGAAAGGGAGAGAGGATCCCAAGCAGGCTCTGGGCTGTCAGCACACAGCCTGACAACTTGGGGCTCAAACTCACGAACTGTGAGGCTATGACCTGAGCCAAAACCAAGAATCAGACACTTAACCAACTGAGACTTCATGCTTTGTTTTTAAGCAAATTCTAGAACGATTGTCACTTCATGGTAAATGATTCAGTGTATGTTTCTAAAATATAAGGATTCTTTTATCTGAAGCATAACCACAACACTATTATCTCACCTAAAAATGCTCAATAACGATCTAATATCATCAAACAAATCAAACAAATATGTTTAATTTACTAATTGGCACTTTTCTGGATTTCCATCTCCTTTCTCTTCCCTCTCCCAGCCCAGAAACAGCCTGTAGTTGCCAAGGTAAACCCTCTCCATCTTGGCTAGGGATGGTGTCCTCAGTTATATCCTTCCCCGTGTGACTCTGGTCCAGGGACAGTCCTTTATTCCCTTAGTCGAGGTTGTTTATTACATTTAAGGGACATTCTGAGTTGCTTTCACAGGTCTCAAGCTGGACGAAGGATAATCCTAACAAATTTAAAATCCCAGCTCTGACTGCAAGATCCCTCCAGGGTATTCATTATTTTATTTTCGCTGTAGGCTTTAAACATTGGGTCCTTTCCTTAAAAGGCACCCTTGGGTTTTGTTTTTACCAAGAGCCCAGTAGGCAAGTCCCAGTACTGAAATAAAAAATGAACATTATTGAGAACAGCTTGTTAGCAAAAGCCTCCTGCAATCAGGCTGGGAAGCCAGTTGAAAAGAAAACTTTACCCAGTGGCCTCATTCACTCAGTTGAAACATTCATGGGGCACCAAGGACATGTACATCTGGCATTGCATAAGGGCTGTGAAAAATGTGCTTTCAGGGGCTTTCTACTCTAGTAAAAAGGTAAGACATTTGCACAAATCAGATGACCTATACTTGCAGGCAGTCTGGGGACTAACAGAGCAGGTCATGGACTGAATGTGTCCCCTCGAGCCACAGTGGGCTGGGTGGGCTCCTGGTTAGAACTCAGGGTTTGAGCTCCGCTGTGGGGCAAGTTACAGTGGTGGGCAGAGCTCTGTCAGGCAAGACGGCTATTCTGGAGGTCGGATGCCCACTTCCGACTGAGGGTGCCAAAGCCACAGCATGAATTGGGGAGCACAGGGCCAGGTGAAGGTGGGATGAGACCACCCAGGAGAGCTAGATTGGGGTGCAGGCTGAACTGGCCCCTCACCCCCCACCCAGCCTGGACCCCCTGCCTGTGCCACATGACTCTCAGCCCAAAGGAGAGTCCTTCCTTCTGTCCTTGAGCCCCACCTAGTTCCAAGGCCTTCTGTCCCCTTCCTGGCTTCTGCTGACCCAGACTTTTGTCCAGATCCCTAACTTTTTGTTTCCTACATTCCTATCCATCCTTTGTTCCTGCTTTAACTGGAGCCCTGAATGCAAGACCTGAGTGATTTTGTTCCTCCCTCCTTCTCCTGCCTTTGACTGACCTTGGACTCCTCCTCTTGCCTCCTGAACTTCAGACATCTTTCCTTTTTTCTGTTTCTGCCCTCCTCTTGAGCCTGACCACTGCCTGCCTGTCTGCAGCCCACCACCTATCTCAGATCCTCGCTTCTTAACAACTTAACAAACTGTGTAATTAAATTTTAAAATGAGGCTTAGGGGCACCTGGGTGGCTCAGTTGGTTAAGTGTCCGACTATTGATTTCGGCTCAGGTCGTGATCTCACAGTTTGTGGGATTGAGCCCCACGTTGGGCTCCGTGCTGAACACGGAGCCTACTGGGGATTCTCTCTCTCTCCCTCCCTCTCTCTCTCTCTCCCCCCCCCTTCCCTCTCTCTCTGCCCTTCCCTCACACATGCGCACACATGCTTTCCCTCTCTCTCCCAAAATAAATAAATAAATGTTAAAAATAAATTAGATAAAAAGAGCCTTTAAATCTGCTCTAAAGTGAATTTTAACAAGATGATGGTGTTTGGCTTGCAGAAGAAATGAGATCGTTGAGCCATCTCCGCACAGCCAATCCATGGCGTCTCTGACAGCCAAGTATGTGGGTCTGGCTTTTTGCGCCACCTTAGGCTTATTTAGGGTGAAATAAGAACTTTATACCATTAGTTCAAATGAACAGGAAGGAAAGTATTTTTCATTTCCTTTTTTCATTAACTCAGGTTGTAAAATCAGAACCCCTGAGCCAAACAATGTCTTAGATCTCTTCCAGCTTAAACATTTATATGTATTGTCTTGTTTTTAGTAAATTGGATAGTCTAAAGAAATTTCCCATAGGTTTTTCAGAAACAAACTGGGTTTTGTGTAAATTTTTATTCCCAGATCAAATGTTTGGTAACTTTAGTGAGGTCACTTATTCCACATGTTGTGTCTCAGTGCCCGATATATTTTCCAAAAAGAGGTGCTGGTAATTGGAATAACTGTTCCTGCTGCAAAGTCAACAGCATGTTACAGAGTGACCTGTGACTCCAAGTCCCTGAGATGAGACACTGAGCTCCCAGCCCTGCTCAGCTCTGGGTGATGAGGGGTCTCTGTAGAGACTTTCTCAGGACACAGCACATCTGTGCACAGAGTTGGAAATGTCTTCCCCACACTGGGGTTTATGTAGCTGAGAAAGTGCTAGAAGTCATGTTCCAAAGTAGAATTGGATCCAAAATCAAGACAAACCCTGTGAAACCAGGTTGCCCATCTTACCATACAAGTCAGATACTTTCATTTCTAAGTGGGAGAAAGTAAAAATTTCTTAATTCTTTTCTACTGTTTATTGAGAGAGAGAGAGAGAGAGAGAGGGGGGGGGGGGAGGGGCAGAGAGAGAAAGGAAGAATCCCAAGCAGGCTGTGAGCCATCAGCAGAGCCTGACATGAGGCTTTATTCCATGAAGTATAAGATTATGACCCAAGCCGAAATCAAGAGTCAGATGTTTAACAGACTGAGCCACCCAGGCACCCTGAGACTTCAATTTTATTACAAAGGAATTAAGTGGCTCACATAACCAAAAAGTCCAGGGAGTATATGGCTTCAGGCATGGCTGAATCAGGGGCTCAAATAATATCCACAGGAATCTTTTTCTATCTTTCTTGTCTCTGCTTTCTTTTGTGTTGGCTTCATTCAGAGATGGGCACCTATGGCCACTAGCAGTTTCAAGTTTTTATTCTACCAGCTTAACATCAGAGAAAAGAGAGCAACTCCTTGGCGGGGTGGTGAGGGGTGGTAAGAGCTTTCTTGATATATAATTCACATATTAAAGTTTCCCCACTTAAAGTTCACCATTTATATAAGCCCAAGGTTTTTAGTATATTATTCACAGACTTATACAACCATCATCACAATCAATTGGGGATATTTTCATCATCCCAAAACAAAACCCTATATCCCTTAGCATTCACTCCCCATTTGCCGCCAACTCCCATCCCAGCCCTAGACAACCACCAATCTTCTTTCTGTTTCTACTAATTTGCCTGTTCTAGACATTTCATAGAGATGAGCTCATACAATATGTGGTCCCTCAACCATCTTTGACTTAGTGTAAGGCTTTAAGGTTCGTCCACATTGTAGCAGGTATCAGTATTTTATCTTTTTTTCTTTTTTAAATTTTATTTTAGAGAGAGAGCATGCACGAGCAGGGAGAGGGTCATAGGGAAAGAGAGAGAGAGAGAGAGAGAGAGAGAGAGAGAGAGAGAGAGAGAGAATCTTAAGCAGACTCCATACTCAGCGAAGAGTTGGGCATGGGGCTCAATCCCACGACCCTGGATCATGACCTGAGCCCAAATCAAGAGTCCGATGCTCAACCAACTGGGCCACCCGGCCCCACCCCTTATCCTTTGTTCTTGACTAATAATATTTCATTGTGAGGACAGACATATTATTTATCCATTCATTAGTTGATAAGCATTTGAACTGTTTCTACTTTTTGAAATTCTACTTATTCATGAATAACACTGCTGTAAACATTTGCATACAAGTTTTGGTGTAGACATATGTTTTCATTTCTCTTGGGTGTATGCCTAGAGTGGAATTTCTGGGTCATATGATAATTCTATGTTTAACCTTCTGAGGACCTGCTAAGACTGTTTTCCAAAGTGGCTGCACTGTTTTACGTTCATGTCAGCATTGTGTGAGGGTTTCAATTTTTCCACATCCTCACCAACATGTGTTATTATCTGTGATGTTTATTACAGCCACCTTACTGAGTATTAAGTGGCATCTCACTATAGTTTTGATTTGTATTTCCTTTGGAAAGGAAAAGGGGTAAGGAGATTCCTTGAGGGGTGAGCATCATAATTCTAGACTGGAAGCCTGAATTTAGAATTAACAGAATATTTACACAAAAGAGACATTCAAATTAGAAGAGGTAGAATTACCTTTAATTGGGAAATGTAAATGTTTTCTGCTCTGAGAGAGAAATGCCTCTAAAGCAAGTTGCAAGTTGTAGTTTCATACACACACACACAGACACACACACAAAACACATCACACACACATGCATATACACATACAAAGAAAATTACATTTTATGCTTATCTGAATTGAGTTTTGGTGGGTAAACTTCGGTTCAGCTACATTTAACGCAAATGTTGTACCAGACACTTCATTATTATATCATTTATACACCTTATTTTGTAGATAAAAAACAAAAAACAAAACAAGCTGAGACCCAAAGATTTTTAGGGACAGAAAATTGGAGACAGGCCTAGATCTTCCAAATTCCTGACCAGTGCTCTCCCCAGCAAACCACATGCCCTTCTTCTGAATCTCTGCATGTGTACTGTTCCTGGATGATAGGAGTTGAGTTTGATTAATTCCTAAGGTACCAAAGTACAAGAAATAAAAGCCTAGGATGATGGCAGAACAGAGTAATGATAAACGCTGATTCGTGCAGGAGAGAACGTTCCTCATTTTTCCCGCATGGGTCATCAGCTCACGCAGGCCAGCACATGAATGTGCTCGGGTTTGGGTCTCCAGGCTCATGTCTGAATGACGGATGAAGGCTGTCGATATGTAGGCTGCAGGGACTCTGGCTCCTCCAAAGCAAAATCAATGCTCAGCTCAAGCATTACCTACAAGCAGCTGTTGTCTGGGGCTTGAAAGGCCAAAATGAACCTGTGACTAGAAGTAGGCTTATCTTCAGGACTTCAGGTCCAAGGGTGGGACTGGAGGTAGGAAGGCCACCCTGGATTATCACCTCATGTTCTGCAGTTCCCTGGGTCTCTTAGCAAAAGACAAAAGCAACTTCTAAAGCAGCCACCACCCAGGAGGGGAGGACACGTGCCCCAACTCTGGGTGGAGTTTACCTGGTACAAGTCTGTACTCAGCTCGTGCCTGAGAACTGCCCCTCCCCTTCCCTACACACCTTCCCACACATCTGGAGAAGGATGGTTTGCAGGGTCCCGAGGACTCTTCAGGGATAGGCCACCGATCTCTGGGGCCTTCCCAAGTGAAGGGAAACTGGGATTTCCCGAATCAGAGAATCTGAGCCACTCTGCTACTTCAGATCTGCCTCTGACTATCCCTCAAGGTGCCATATGGGATTTCTGGAAGGTAGCCATGCTATTGTGAGGGAAACATGGCACACTGTATTTTCTTCTTGGAGCTGCATGACCCACACTGGAGGATTAAGGGTTCCGAGAAGTCCTGACTTAAAGACCAAAACTTTCTCGCTTTTATGTAAGCCAGGTTTTCCGGCCTTATCTGAGCACAGAGCACATTTTCCCCTAGAACAATTCTTCACTGAGGATTGTTAGTGTTGTTGGTGTCTGGCTGGCTGTCTCCTATGTCTGAGTGAGGTTAGCTTTGTTTCCTCTGTCAGCTCCGGTACGTGGGCAGAAAGATAGGAGATTCACAGCCCTGAATCTCCCAACTGGGTCCTCCAGGAAGAGTCGGACCATTCATTGCCAGGGTGGCCAAATGGCCCGGTTTGCCCACAACAGCTGACTCTACCCCATTTTTTCCAAGCACAAATATTAACAACTCCTTTCACTACCCAAAGTGTCCCAGTTTGGATAATAAGTTATACAGTACCCACTGCCATTGTGGGCATCAGCTTTTCCTAAGGCTGCCACCTGGTCGAGCCCCTCAGACTGAAAGTGAGTGAGCTAATGGGGTCCTGAAGGTGTGAGCCCAGAAATGGGGAGGAAGTTTCAGAGGGCTTCGGGTAGCTCCAAGAAGGGTGAGGTAGCATCTGGAAGCCATGGACAGATCTACGCAGGGAGGAGCAGGGCAGGAAGTCAGGATAGTGCATTAGGCTTGCTCCAAGCAGAAACCTCAGGATCCTAATGCAGTTTTTTGCTACTTCTATTGGATTTTTTTAAGCGGGGGTGGGGGGGGGGTGTGGGGGGGGGTTAGGTATAGGGAGAGGGAGAGAGAATCCAAGGCAGAACCCATGCTCAGTGTGAAGCCCAACTCTGGGCTCAATCCCACAATCCTGGGATCATAAGCCAAAATCAAGAGTCAAATGTTCAACCAACTGAGCCACCCAGGTGCCCCTTGTGTTTTGAGAGTTCATCCCCTCCTTTTCTTCTTTCATAAAATTCTTCAAAATGTCAGTCTGCATCAGTTGTGCAAAATGGAAAAATTGTTTCTATTGGCTGCAATGTTTGAAAGCCAGAAGAGCAACCCTGGGGCTTGGAGCTATGGGAGTTGGGGATTGTGTTGAGAGATGCCTAATGGGTGGATGACCCTGGAGATAGAGGCAGGAACAAGTGAAGTTTCATGGCACCCAGAAAGTAGGGAACTTGGTGGGAATGGGGTGGGGTGGAAGACGGGAGGGTATTGGGGCCAGAGGGAATAGCATACAGCACAGATATCATGTATTAGTTTCTTATTACTGCTATAACAAGTTACCACAAACTCAGTGGTTTAAAACAACACAAACTTACTATCTTATAGTTCTGGAGGTCAGAGGTCTGAAAGGGATCTCGTTGGGCTCAAATCCAGGTGTCAGAAGGGCCACTTTCCTTTATGGAAGCTCTAGAATCCACCTTCTTGCCTTCTCTATCTTCTAGAAACTACATGCATTCCTTGGCTCATGGCCCTTCCACCTCAACTGAGCTCTGTTTCTGCCAGCACATCTCTGACTCTGCTCCCCTCTCTTCCTTCTCTATTCTTGCATTTACAAGGACTCTTGTGATGACAGGGACCTACCTGGATAATCCAGGATAATCTCCCCAGTTTAAGATCCTTAATTTAATCACAAATTCTGCAAAATCTCTTTGGTCATATGAGGTAAAAGAGTCACAGGTTCCCAGAACTAAAGAGTAGCCACCTTTGGGGGCCATGATTTTGCCTAACACAGGTGCCAATAAGGAAAGTGTCCCTGAAAATCAGAGTGAATGGTCCATTTAACTGGATTGGAAGGAGTTTGTATGAGGGAAGACATGGAAGTGTGGGCTAGAGATACAGGAAGAGAGACAGATGTTTTCTGGATCCTCTTCAGAAGGCATAAATGACAATGGAGTATATTCTTCACTCGGGCAACAGGAAGTGAGGATAGCTACGCTGTGCCAAGGTGGTGGCCATGGGGCAAGGGCAGCAGACCTCTCCCATGGTGACACCCCACACTCTGATGGGCTGGCAAAGGTGCAGGCTTGTAAACTTGAAATCCTTAGCTCATTAAGAGCAGATTCTCATGTTGGGGTGAGCACTGGGCTTGCTCAGTGATTGCCGTCTTTATTTCTCCAGGGGCAATGGCAGAAGCCTTTTTGCAGATTAAATCCATATGTATAACAGATTAAAGCAGAACTATTCAGGTTGGCTCAGGGTGAGGGGTCCCCAGAACTACCTGCTTCCCTTGCCCATTGAGGTTCCTGGGGCACCTCCAAGGATGCAGAACACAGTGGAAAACCCACAGCCAAGTTCAGAAGGCTGAGACTTCAGCAAGGACTGAGGAGCTGAGCCGAATCTAATGATCAAATGTGGTGGTTTATGGATGGAGCTGCCCACAGCAAGGTTTGCGCAGGGGGTCTTGGTTTGAGCTCCTGCAGAAGCAGATCTTGAATTAAGGATTTGAGAGCAAGTAGTTTACATGGAAGGTGGAGGGAGCATGGGAAGGTGAAGGAGAAAGGAATTTGGGCAGAGGAGGTAGCCAGTAAGGGTGTGCTATTCAGCCAGCTACTTCAGTGGGTAACTGGAGCCAATCCTAAGAAGGAACCCTGGGATATGGAGGTCCAAGGGTGATGGAGCTAAGGTATTCACATCTGTCAGTCACTGCCCATAAGGGCTGGTTCAGAGAGATGTTAATTCCCTGTTTCTTCCTACTCCCTCCCTGATGCAGGCCAAATGGACTCTGGATGGGCAGCCTTTCAACAAAGATGGCTGATAAAGTCAAGCTTACATTGTGCCTTGAAGTGGCAAGCGTTTCCAAGGGTGAATGCTGACAGCACTGCCTAGAGATGATCTTCTCAGTGGGTGTGGGCACAGAAGTGTCCATTCTACCTATTCTTCCATCAACACCCACAAGTGGGCCTCTTACCAAGGGTTCCAGAACATTCTGGGGTCATGGTGACGGCATCCTGCATTCTGTTCTACAGTCCTCGGAAGAACACTATCCGCCTAGCACCCATGGCGTCCACTACAGCACCATGTTTTTCTATCACAATATGACTTCTCCATTGCGTAGGGAGAGGAATCTCTGTCTCTGTCTCTTGGCATTCTGAAATATCTGTCTCTGTGTGATCAAAAGGCATCCAAGGAAATCTGCACGCCGAGAGAAGCATTCCTAATTTCAGAAGCTTCTATAGGACAGGGCCAGCTTTCTGGCAGAACAGGGATGTGAACTCAACATCCTCTGGAAACCAGCTTCATTTCTGTACTGAGAGCCTGTAATTATAGCAACCAGGCAGGGAGGGATATTTGAAGTGATGATTAAGACATAGAAAAGAAAAAAAAGAAAGACCCTTTGTTTTTATGCTCATTATGCCTCTTTATGATGACTATACAAAAAAAGTGCCGTTCAGACAATTAGCTTAATTAGCAGATTATATAAATTAATGGTTTCCTAGTTTCATTCCAGGCCCCAGGCCATGTGCCCAGCAGTTGATCATAGCTCAGTAAGAATGCACTTGTCCACCTGCCCTCCCTCTCCCACCCACCTCCTTTTCCGGGAACGCGGCACCCAGGGCTGCTCATGGGAGACAGAGAATGACAGAGAAGCCTCTGCCTTGGCCCATCTCCCAGCGACCTCTGGGCAGATCTCACCTTAGGTCTGTGGGGCCCAGTCCGGCTTGGGCAACCATAGCCCCCCTGGGCAGTAGTCTGATTCTTCCAGGGAGGGGAAGCGGCAGAGAAGTGGAAGCCAGACTCCCCAGCCTGAAAACCCAAAGTCCAGCCTAATCTGGCCCCGGTGTATTTACCAGGTCCTTCCCAGGAGAGCTCCATACTCCCTTCCTGAAGCCACCACTGCTTCTTACCTCGATGCCTCTGCCCTGCTGTCTTCCGCCGCCCCTGCTTCTGTATTCCAGGTCCTACCTATTCCTCAGGGCCCCTGCGTCTCCTCCATGGGGCCTTTCTTGTTTCCTTTAAGGCTCTTTGCCTGTACCTCTCCTGTGACCCTCACCACTTTAAATTATTTTAATTTTAAAAGCAATGCATTCAGGGGCGCCTGGGTGGCGCAGTCGGTTAAGCGTCCGACTTCAGCCAGGTCACGATCTCGCGGTCCGGGAGTTCGAGCCCCGCGTCGGGCTCTGGGCTGATGGCTCAGAGCCTGGAGCCTGTTTCCGATTCTGTGTCTCCCTCTCTCTCTGCCCCTCCCCCGTTCATGCTCTGTCTCTCTCTGTACCAAAAAAAATAAATAAACGGTGAAAAAAAAATTAAAAAAATAAATAAATAAAAGCAATGCATTCATTCATTCTTACTATGAAACATCAAACACAACTAAGCACAATTCTAAAGAATAAGATGTGAAAGTCCTCCACCGCTCCCTCTGTCCCTCCTCACCCCCTCCCAGAGGTAATCAGTCACGACAGCTGACAACTGCCGATGTCGCTCAGTGATCGCTTCTCTCATCTTGGAGACTTTCCATGTCAGGGCTTACAGGTCGACTTCAGGCTTTTCAGTGGTCAGTGAGCACCTGATGTGTTACCAACCCCCTGGCCGACTGTTGGGATTGCAGGGAATTTGTGACTAACAGAGTTAAAAGGCAGGTATTTGTGGATGAATAGACTCCGTATCCCTCCTCCTCCCTCTCCTGTAGACAAATTAGAGAGGCTTTAAGTCTATTCCCAAACCCATTCTCACTGTTTTGCATTCAGGCTTTCTCTCCACTCTCTAAAATATATATGTACACAAATAATTCAATATTTAGAGTATATGAAAAAATATAGAGAGAATAATAGAACAAGCATCCAGATACACACTTAACGAATGCTAATGTCTGCACATATTTTTTTCATATCCTTAACAACAGAAAAGAGAAAGAACAAAGTAAGCTATAGGCAAAGTCAAATCCTCTAACCTGCGAACCATTTCCCTCCATTCTGCTGTGTGTTAAGTACCCACCACCCTAACGTTGTGTACTTCTCTGTGCTTGTTTTCACACTTTGCCACTGTTGGAGGGGGACACAATATCAAGATATTTAACAACCTGCATGGGGCCTGGCACCCATCACAGCAGTAAGCAGCCAGAAACCAACCGGCTCCCCAGCAGTGGCCCCTGTATACCGGTCCTGTGCAGATGTCTCCATGAATGGTGTAGTGCTTTGTGGGCCTTCAAAAGATACTCTATTTGCTTTTGCAACTTGTTCTTTCATTCAACTGCATGCTTTGAGGTTGATTTCTGTAACCACTTATACATCTAGCTCATTCACATTAACACCATGCTTTCTTGGGGGAGAGGGAGAGCCGGTGCCACATCCAGAGCCCCTGGGGTCATGCAGACACAGCCTGTCTTAGGGCCGTAGCCAGGCCTGGAACCTCACATAACTGAATGAGAGGTTTCCATGAGGACTGGGACAAAACAGCTGTAATGTCAATTGCTTTATTTCCTTGCAGAATTTGTTTGAGGTTTCATAAAATCTGGGTATGCTTATGAAAATGTAAATGTTCTATTTGCTGGGAGGAAGCAAAAAAAAAAAAAAGAAAGAAAGAAAACAAAACAAAACAGCTGCACTGGGAAGGCTTCTGTTGCTTTGTACATGGACAAAAAGCTCCTGTCCTAGGTATTGGCAGTGCTAAGGGGAGAAGCATGGTGCCCTGATTAGCAACAAGAGGGCTAGGACAGAGAAGGGAGGCCCTCGTATGTGGTCCCAGTACCAATTCGACAGCCCAAATAAGCTGAGGGCCCAAAAAGGCAGACCTGGGTGAGAATGCCCTGTGTTAACTAGTGACAAGGGTCTGGGTATTGAAAGAGAATGGGCTTGGAATTGTAGGCTTGGAGTCTGTTATCTTGCCTAAGTAGCGTGTCAGAGTTCCAGAAACCCAGGCAGAACGGGGATGCAGGGAAAATCCGGACTTAGAGCCTTCCCCAAAGATGTCAAAGCATCTTTTCCTCCTCACTCCTTCTCCTGCTATCAAGATAGTTATCTAGGAAAGAAGCTGATGACCGTCATTTATACTCCCTGGAAATAAATGGCAGTCACTTATCTTCCTAACTACGGCATCATAAGATGTTCTGTCCCTGCTGGGTCAGATCCAAGTATCAGGACAAAGAATTGGATGCCAAACAGCATAACCACTTCCGTGGAGGAGAATTTGTCAACATCTAACAAAAGGACAGGTGTATTTACCCTGTAGCCCAGGAATTCCACTGCTGGGAATCTACCTTGAATATGCACATCCACAAATACAAAACAAACAAGAGGTTTGTCATTGTGACATTATTTACATTAGCAAAAAAAAAAAAAAAAAAAACAAAACCTGGAAATAATCCAAATGCCTGTCTGGAGAAGACTTGACCGAGTGACCAACTTGTCCCAGGTTTCAAGCTGAATAGCCCCATGTCCTGGGAGCTCCCTCCATCCCAGCAAACATCGTACCCTGCAGTCTTTAAGCATTTGCTTATTTTCTGGACCAACAAGATGTTTCAGACTCTGCTCATAGTTCCCTGCCCCAGCCCTGACCCTGAGGAGCCCTGGTTCTTTTGAGTGGGAATTTTGTTTAGAATTAAAGATCTAGGTGCTTGGGGTGCTCACTGCTTCTAGGCCCTTTCAATGCACAGAACTATCATATATAAATAGATATATATTTTTATATAACTGAGGGAGTTCCCAGCACACAAGTGTTTTAAAACTGAGACAGGTCATTCTGTCAGGTCCTTTATGGATTTTATACATATTTATATACACACATACAAATCATGGGTTCATCTTTACTCCAATTCAAATTTAACAATGAAGAGTTTCTATTAAATCTATTCTATTTTGTGTTTGGACCTCTTTTCTTTTACCCTGAAAACGTTTGGCCCCTAATAATATTAGAATATGTTTAATTAATTGCTTTATTCTATAATATACAGAAAATAGTTTCAAGTATTTACTTTTTTGCTTTATCTTACAACATACCTAAAACTGTCCACAAATTAAAACAGAATGTTCCTAATAAAACTACCAAGTGAAGTTGACTATTTTCTTGCAGTTCTTTCTGCTCTTGGAATACATCTCACAAAAAACAGACTGTCAGAAAACCATGTCAAAGATGTCTGAAAACCCTTTTTCTTGGCATAGCTCTTACTAATTTATTATGCAGTTGGGTTCCTCGAGCCTAATTTGTTTTCAGTTTCAAAGTTTGCTTTTTTCTTCTCTAATTTTATTTTGTGAATATGTAAAATTTTTGTGCAGTTAAATCCAAATGATATAAAAAGCTATTTTCAGAGAAGCCTCATTTCTATTCCCATCCCCTCCATTATTTTCCCCATCCTACCTCTAACGGGCAACCATTTCGATGATCTTTCCAGTGTTTCTTTTTGTAAAACTAAGCAAATGGATATAGGTGTGTAAGTAATGCGCATTCTGTTTTCTCCTCTCTTTTACAGAAACCAACATCTTATATATATTGTTCTGTGCCTTCCCCCACCCCGCCCCACACTAACAATACATTCTGCAATCACTCCATTTTAGCACATGGAGGGCTTTTTCATTCTTTTTTATACTCACATAGTACATCTTGGGTGCATGTACCACAGAGTCCTGTGCTCCCGGTGATAACCTCCAGGAAGGGGCTGGGAGAGAGAGAGTGAGAGAGAGAGAGACAGAGAGACAGAGAGACAGGGAGGAAGGAGAGAAGGACAGAAGAATGGGTGAAATATTTCTATATTATATTCTTTTATTCTCTATAATTATTAATTGCTCAATGTTTCACAATTTAAAATTAATGTATTTCTTTTTAAAAAAATACTTTAGAGATGTTTTAGGCCCATAGCAAAATTGAGCAGAAGATACCGAGTTCTCCTGTAGCCCCTGCCCCTCACTCATGCACAGCCTCCCCTACTAACAACATCCCACACCAGAGTGGCACATTTGTCACAATGGATGAACGTATACTGATGTGTCATTATCACCCAAGGTCCATAGTTTACATTGCGATTCACTTGTGGTGCACTGCTCTATTAATTAAAAGCACTGAAGTTGATGAGGGTCATGATGAGGTACACATCAAGACAGATCATGGGAGTCAAGTTTGAAGGGCTTGCCACTGGCCAGACTTGAGATCATTGGAGCACGAAAAAAAAAAAAAAGAATAATGACTGCAATTTATTATAAAACTTTGAATACACAAAGACACATGGGTCTATAGTAATCATTTTTAAAAGATAAAGGAAAAAAAGGAAAAAATTCAATTGTCATTACTGGAGATAACTAATATATCAAGTCCTTATTCTGAAAATTGATAATTAAAGGACAAAAAAGATATGTAGCTTCATTTTCTTGTGTGTGTAGGAGCTTTAGTTCATCCCTAGCTGGTGAGAAAAAGCTCTTCCTTAACAGAAAAAAAAAAGTCAGCTAATAAACAGAGAAGAAAAGCAAAGCATCATTTTGCAACACCCCATATAATTCTCGATTCATTTTAAGCCTGTATTTGTTTACGTAGTCCCTATGCAAACAATGTCTCCTTTGACACACAGAGGTAGTTATCCTTACAACCCCAGCCCTGAAGTAAGTGTGACAAATGTAGGGTCCATTTCATAGACGAGGAGACAGAGACTCAGAAGTCATGGGCTGTTAGTAAGAAGGTTAGAATCTGGATCAACTCCCAATACAGCATTCTTTCTTCTAGATGACACTAATTTCCCGAGCTCTGGAGGCCAGAGGTCTGAAATGAAGGTGTCGGCAGGGCCATGGTCCCTCTGAAACCTGTAGGGAGGATCCTTCCATGTTTCTTCCAGCTACCTGTGGGGGCTGGCAGTCCTCAATGTTCCTTGACTTGTAGATACTTCACTGCAGTGCCCACCTCCCTTGTCGTACGGACAGACCATTATTTTTACACGCTCAACCCAAACAGTGAAAGGCAGTTGGAGAACACATATTCACGCTGTGCCAAGGTATCACCCCATAGATTACTTACTAATCACAAAGGGGAAATGTGCTTTTTACAAGGAAGAACTGTGGTCATTGCTAACCTAAATAGCCACTTAAATGCAGCACCCCTTATAGAACGACAACCTGAGGTTACGTGTCTCCTGAGAAGACGCAGTATGAAGGATGCAACATTACCTGTGGGTGCCAGAAATATTTAAGTTGGACCTCATCAAGCATTTGGACATAATTTGAATCTGAAAAAAAAATCTATGGAAATAGCAGTCAAGTGACCCATGAAGAAGCCAGTTAGATTAATACAGAATTTGAGACATTTTACAAGACAACTGGTCTAGACCCTTAAAAAAAACAATCAATGCCAGTAGCGCCTGGGTGGCTCAGCTGGTTAAGTGTCTGATTCTTGATTTCAGCCTAGGTCACGATCTCACAGTTCGTGAGCTCGAGCTCCACGTCAGAGGTTCTGTGCCTGACAGAGCAGAGCCTGCTTGGGATTCTCTCATTCTCTCTCTCTCTCTCTCTCTCTCTCTCTCTCTCTCTCTCTGCCCCTCCCAGCTCTTTCTCTCTCTCAAAATAAAATAAACTTTAAAATCAAAGCCACTGGGGGAAGAGGATTGTCTAGATTAAAATAAACTAAACAAAGTCAATGTAATGCATGAAATTTGATTGGACTCTGGTTTTATTTTGTTTAAAAAAAACACATAAAAGACATTTGGAGAACAATTGGGGAAACTTAAATTTGAGTCTAATGTTGAGCTATATATATTTATATGATGAATATAATATTAGAGATTAATATTAATTATCTAGGGAGTTATAAGGGCACTGTGTTTATGTAGCAAAATATCCTTGTTCTGAGGAAATGCTTGCTGAGGTAATAAGGGGTAATGATGTCTACAATTTACTTTCAAGAAAAATAAAATATATACTCACAGAGATAAAGCAAATACAGTCAGTGTTGACAATTTTTCAATCTGAGTCATGGGTATAAGAGTGTTTGCAGTACCATTCTTTCCTTTTTTTATATCTTTGAATTTTTTTAATAATAAAAATTGGAATATGCAGTTGTAGAAATCAAGCATTAATCCCACATTTTCAGTAGGAACTTAATTTCAGAGGCTCCGGAGAGCCTCAGAGGCTGAGGGAAAGCTCACTTCCCAGAATGCCAGGTAGCAGACACAGGAGGAAGAGCAGACCACTGTCTCACTGACACTATTGAAATGGTGATTCAGGCAAGCTTTATGCGTTGCCGCTAACATCCTCGACATACGGTGGACAGGGAACTGAACATTCATCGAGTGACATAGGAGCATCACACAGATAACTTTAGTGGGAGATTCAGATCATCATCAGCACCTTCACTCAACAGGCAACCTTAGGATCGCTCGGGAAGACGTAGGAAGATGGCGCCACCAAGGGTCTTGGTGACCTTGAATGTATCCACACAGGCAAAGTCTTGAGTGGCAGCTAATCTGGTCTTGGCAGAATGTCTTGCGATTTCAGAACATGGATGAGAGGCTTGTAGGGAGCTGCCATGAGGCCATCTCCCACTGGCCTCCCTCTCTCCCCTGGGAGGCTGCCATGAAAGAGCTTCTCATCGCCACCCAGGTTCTGATGAGGAAGGTGGCCTTCTGCTCCATCCCTGCCTCTCCCTGCCTTTGAATCCTGCATGCATCCCTGCTTGGCTGCGGTCTGCCCTTGGCTAGTCCACCAACAGGGTCCCACGATTCATCCGCAGTCACCTGCCTGTGCAGTTTCAGTGCGGTTCCTCTTGGGGACCATGGAAAGGATCATGGCATGCTGGCACGTTCAGCATACTTCCTTTCACTGCCTGTGTAAGTAATTCTGTCTAAATCTAAACTGGCTTGTACATTTACTGGTTGACTCAGCCGGGCCTTAGCCTCAGCCCTGCCGTATCTTGTATGTGAGATCTTCACAAAAGGGTCGTCCAGACGTTAAGGTGTCCCAAAGTGGTGTGCTCTAAAGCACACAGCGTCACCGATATTGTACTCTAGCCAAAATGTTCATCTGCAACATGTCAGTGTCATCCCAAAAGGGACTGTGCTAGGTTAAAAGGGATTTAAGGACATAACCACATGCAAGGTCAGAGCCTTGATTTGAAACCAGTTCGGATAAGCCAGCTGTAAAGGATATTTTCTTTGTCAACTGGAGAAATTTGAATATGGTTTCAATGTTAGCTAACATAAAAATTAAGCTAAGTACAAGAATCGAAACAAGTGGCCTACAAAACTAGAGTATAATCTAGTTATACTAGATTAAAAATTGTGCAGAGGAAAAGATCTCGAAGAGTGTATGGGTCACTAGTTGCCACATATGATGCACAAAATAACCCCACAATGTCAGTGGTGTGCCATGATAAGCATTTATTCCATATTCTCTCATCTGCTGGTCATCTGGAATTACCTAGGGTGGCCATGGTGGGACTTCAGGCTGAGACCAGGTCTATACCTTACACCAACACCTACCTGAGGCATGTCCTACTCTTGGTGAAAGGCACGAGTGAGAATTGGAAAACCCAGCCACACGAGCACACTTCAAGCCTCTAAGTTCATTATGTCTACTCACACCCCCTTGGCCAAAGCAAGTCACGAAACCAGGTCTGAAATCAAGGGCAGGGAAGTTTAGTCCACCTGCTATGAAGCCATGACAAGGTGTGGATATTTAATACAACTACAGGGGAGTGGAGAATCAGGAGAATAGTTTCATCCACCACAAAAGGTATGCTCTAGACCAAAGTTACAAAAGTAATCCTTAAGTGGTAGAAATGCAATGTTTTAATTTTTGTAGTTTACTTTTGAGAGAGAGACAACAAGTGAGACAGAGAGAGAGAGAGAGAGAGAGAGAGAGAGAGAGAGCGTGCATGAGCGGGGGAGGGGCAAAAAGAGAGGGAGGCACAGAATCTGAAGCAGGCTCCAGGCTCTGAGCTGTCAGCACAGATTCCGATGTGGGCTCGAACCCACAAACCACGAGATCATGATCTGAGCTGAAGTCAGACATTTAACCAACTGAGCCACCCAGGTGTCCCAATTTTTTTATGCTTACTTGTTGGCATTTTCTAATTTTCTATAATAAATGTGTATTAGATATTGAAATAAAGAAAAAGTTAATTAAGTACACAAACAGCTACTCAGATTCCTTATCCTTCTAATCCCTATCCCATATAAACTGGGAAGATTTCATTCTGTTTAATTAAACAGAACCATTTGTCTGGAGGCTGCTCTGCAGGAGAGGTACTGTGGAAGGTAGAATAAAGGAGCAGTAGGGGGGACATTTTTCTGTCCCTGAGACACCTAATGAGAGGCCCTGGTTGTCCACACTGGGAGTGGTGGTGGGAAATAGAGACGCCATGTCCCTGGGATCCTGTCCTGGGGGCTTGTCTCAGGACCTCCAGGAAGTGCTTCTGGACTGGGGAGCTTCATGTGTGTCTCCCATATGTCGGCACTTGGACCTGACCCTTTTGGGATCTGCCTCACTGGGTGCTGGCCCTGGAAGCCACCGCCCACTGCCCAGGACTCAGAGAGCAAAGCCGTGAGTGCTGAGTTGGCCTGAGGCCATCTTTTTCATCTTTTTCACTGGACACATCCCCTGAGAAGCGGGTGATGGGGGGAACCCCAGGCAGAAACTGGGCAGTTGCTGCACTGGGCCCCTCCCTCCTCCACATGCCTCACACTCATGACTTTGTCTCTGCCATTCCCCTGCCCGTGACTCTTCTCCTCCTTCTTCCCCCTCTTCTCTCCCTCTCCAGGTGGAAGAGTCTCAGCTACCCATCATGCCAAACTAGTCCCCTCCTTCCTCTAGACTCTCCCTGTCTCCTGCCTTGGTCCCCAAAGGGCTTTGTTCATGCCTCTGTCCCAGCCACCAGGGCCTGACATCTTAGAGTTACCGGTGTGTGTGTCTCCCCTTCAAGATTCAAACCCTACCTGCTAATCTTCTCGATCTTGGTGTAGGGCTGTGTCTACAGCAGGTGCTTAATCATCATTTGCTGAGTGAGCAGACAGCAACGTTTTCTGCATGGCCTGCGAGTAGACATGATGCCTCGCATCCCAGCGATCAGCCCCTTCTAGCTAGCTAGTCACTCTTAGAAAGAGTCAGTGCTTCTCCAGGCCCAGGCCAAAGGCTTGGTTTCCCCAGTGATCCTATGAAGTGCCACCACCGACATACCCCCAGGGGACAGTCAGCTCCATACCCAACCTTCAAGCAGGACCCATAAGCTTCTGGTCAAAGTTGGTTATGCCAAGAGTAACCTTGTTCCCAAGGAATGTGAATTTACAAATGTAAATCCCCGTGTGACACAGCCTCCCGCTTCCCATGAAGGGGATGAGCAGATCAACAAGCATTTGTGAAGCACCCACTGAATGCCAGGCAGATGAGACTCATGCAGCTTTTGCCCCAAGGAAGCATGAAGTGGCGGGGGAGGGGGAGATGAAAAGGCAGCAATAGACACAGACAAGGAATATTTCAATAAAGTAGAGGTTGTCAGAGGACGGCCTCCTAGCTCATCCAAGACTGAGCAGATCAGAGCGGATCAGAGTGTGGGAAGTGGCCAGGCAAAGAAGGGGTGAGGGTGCTCCCAGCCCAGGGCACAGCTTGAGCAGAGGCAAATGCCAAACTACCTGAGGTTGGGGAGGGAGTTATGCCCTCTACCATTTGTAATTAATAAGATGCCCATGAGAAGTCCTTCTTTCCCAAGGTAGCACAGAGGGACATTCTTCATGCAGAATTACCAAGGCACTACTGTCTGCAGAAGGAGAATGCCCTCAACGCCTTCCGGGTGTGTTACCTGTTCCACTCTCTGTCCTGCCTGTGCACAGCACTCAGGACAGGGGGAGCTGACGACGCTACTTTCTCTGATTTAAAAATAAAGAAAGAATAAATAAAGAAGAAAGAAAGAAAGAAAGAAAGAAAGAAAGAAAGAAAGAGAGAAAAGCAATACATGTTTACTGTGTGACATTTTGAAAATGCAAAAAAAAAAAAAGTATAAAGAAAAAATTCAAAGTCACCTGCGCTCCACTTGACAGAGGAGAAAACTGAGGCACCGGGAAGATAGTCTGCACAGGGTCACTCATTAGCAAGTGAGAGAGCCCATGTGGAAACACACGCAGCTTGGGGTCCAGAACTGAACCACAGGTAACCTTTAGCTTTATAGCTGCTCCGTTTCCAAAGTATGTGCCAGGGCTCCGCAATAAACTCACAGGGGTGCCACAGGGTGTTTTAAGTACCTGACGGAAACATAGCAACATCTGCCCAACACCATAAAAACTACTACTGTTAAATTGTTTGGAGCTAACTACTTAATAAACTCAATTGTCGGGTTTTTATTCAGGGCAGGGAGCAGTGTCCAGGGGCTCCATGAGAGAACTTCGGAGGCACTAAAGTTTCCATGAATCAAGAATGTTTGTGAACCCCAGCTAACAGTATTCTATATGAACATAAATAATTTTTTTTCATCTTACAGAAATGGATTCATGAAGTGCATGCGACTTTATAACCTTCTTTTTCCCTTTCCCAATCTTGAGAATATGTTTGCATGTAATTAAATGATTCCTTTTTGCTTAACTAATATCCACTGTTAGATACATATTTTTTCAAATTTCTCCCTTTTTATAAATAATGTTATGTGAACATTTTGTAAATGAGGACACCACATTGCTCGGCCAAAAGTTGTGTATAAGTTTAAGACTTTCAATATGTGGCCACATTGCTTTCCAAAAAGGTCTCCTTTGACTGCATTTGAACCAACAGTGCATCAAAGTAGCACATTTACTGTATATTATCCTGTATATTATCATTTAAAGAATACTTGCTTAATAGATTAAAATGCTTTCTCATTATTATTTTAATGTATTTTCACAGTTGCTAAGGAGTTGGGAAATTTTTTCATTTGTTTATTGTCCATTCATAGTTCTTTTGTAAATTGTCTATTCACATTCTTTGCTCATTTTTCACTTGGAATGCTCATCTATTCCTTATTGATTTGCAAGAGGCTCCATCCAATTTTAATGAAAAGTTTAAATCTCCGATGCAGCTGTCAGAGATGCTGATGGTTGCAGTTCTCTGCAGTTCTAATTGTTTCAATAAGTTCCACTAATGACTCAGAGGCTAATGAAGGTGTAGATCTGATTGATGGAGCTTAGAAAAGCGATGTAATTAGAAGTTTCCTCTCCCAATCAAAAGAGCCAACTATATTTATCAGTCCAACTTGCTACTATTTTTTTTCCTATTTTGAAAAATACACTTAAATATATCCCACTGGTCTTGGCAGGGTAGCGGGGAGGACATGAGAGCCATGTCTGGTTGTTATATAACCCTCCAATTAAGTTAGGGTCTTATTTCCTCTTTTAGGTTTCATATTCTGTCTTCAAAGTGGAAGCTTCAAATCTCTTCAGTTCATTTCTGCCTCGGTTGCCTCCGGAACGAGGAGCCAGGATGTCACCTAGCAACCAGGGCTCTGCTTATAGAAACATGAGCCTCAGCCTGGCTAAGGGAGGAAAATCACCAGTTGGAATGAGAAGTTTTAGCTTTGAACTAGAGACCAGCCAGAGGCATAGCACCCAGTGAGATGCCATAGCCAGAAGCCCTCCCAGGGGAACCCCAGGTTTGCAGAGCCCGGATGCAGAGGTGGGGTGAGGGATGGTTTCAGGTGCAACCAGGAGCTTTGCTCCCCATCCTGGGAGTGACAAGAAGCTGAGTGCTTTCTACTTGAGCCCAGAAAGGAGGCTCTAACTCCCCTATTTCTTATCCCCTGAGGGATCTGAGATAGGTAGCTTTGTCTTTTGGGATCCCTGGTGCTCCCAGTGGTCAATATTGCCCCAGGGTTCAATTCTTCACTCAAGAATTTGGGCATTGGGGTGCCTGGGTGGCTCAGTCAGTTAAGCACCCGAGTCTTGACTTTGGCTCAGGTCACGATCTCCCATTCGTGAGATCGAGCCCCATGTCTGGCTTCGAACTGGGCATAGAGCCTGCTTGGGATTCTCTCTCTCCCTCTCCCTCTCCCTCTGCCCCTCCACTGCTCGCTCTCACTCTCTCCCTCTGTCTCGTTCTCTCTCTCTCAAAAAAAAAAAAAAAAGAATTTGGGCATGAAGGCTGTTCCCTGGGTGGGGGTTTAGGGGGTGGTCAGCTTTATCACTTGGGTCTGAGTAAGAATGTATAAAAACCCTCAAGGGGCCTCCCATGCTGTGAGGTTAAGGGTTATATTAATACCTCCAGGGTGTTCTACTTCGGTCCTCAGAAGGAGAGGTGTGGCCAGAAGCAGGGAAAAGCGGACTCACTCAGTTTCTGAGGGAAGCAGAAACTTCTGGCCTCCAGTGTTGTAATCCTACTGGCAAACTGCCCCTATTTACTAGTATCTTGAAACAATCCATTCCCAAACACACACACACACACACACACACACACACACACACACACACACTCACTCACACACCCATCGCAGATTCCCAAGATTCCCATTCCTTCTTATTTTCCCTTCTCTTTCCCCACAGGACTTGCTCTGGCCAAGGGAATATTATTCAGCATTACTGAAAAGGAGCAGAGACCTTGAATGTTCTTCTGTGGTTTGGCTTGCTCTTCCACCCTCTGCTGCAGAAGGACAAGGCTCAGGTAGCCACTGGCCCAAGGAGAATGAGGAGACATGTGTTGCACAACCGAATTTACCTATAGCCTGAAAGGGAGCCAACCCAGCTGATCCTCAAACCCATGAACAAGAAAAATAAAAGGTTTGCGGTTGTCAGTCACTGAGCTTTGAGGACTATTTGTTAAGCAGCTTTACTGCAGCAAAACCTGACTATTATATTGTTTATTATTCCCTATCACTATTTCCATCTAGATTTCCTGGTTCCTGTATTTTCCGAGGTCTGGTTGGTCAGCTTTCCCTTCAATTCTATGAGCTTTAGCGTATCCTTCTAATAAAGTCTTCTCTTTGCTAACGTTAGTTGGAATTGATTTCTGTGGCTTGGAATTCAGAACCCTGACTGCTAGGGCTCATCTACCGATTCCCTGCTGAATTGCATGCTCCTTGGTCTGAATTCAGAAGCTTTCTCATATGATCTGAACAGTCTATTCCAGTCTTTCTTCCTATATCCTTTTCTTTTCAGATAACCTCTGCTGCATCCAACTGAAACAACTTGTGCCCTGGACAATGTCTGGGGGACTTTGCATACATTTGCCTTGCCTAGAATATTCTCTTCCCATCTCCAGCCGCTGAAGTCCTGTGCTCCTTTCAAGGCTCCACTCAAATATCATCTCCTCTATGAAGCTTTCCCTGGTTCTCCTGGGAGAGCCTCTCCCCTCTGCAATACTGCAAGCAATGACCTCTCCTCAGATGGAGCTTACCTTCTTTGACAGAGCTGCTATGCTTTATTCCCCACCAGAGGGGGACTCACTGAGGCCATCTCTCAGGATAAGCAGAGAGAGTCCAGGTTCTTTTCCTTCACACTCATTCCTGCTAGTCGCTTTCCATGGTATTTCCTGACACTTGGGGTTATGGCCTTGTATTATCTATTTTTGTACCCATGACGCCAAGCTCAGGGCCTAGAACAAAGGTATGCTTGAAAGTACTGTCGATTGTTTGAATGCAGATATGAACCAATGCTCATCTTCTCTAGAATCTCACACCAGAGTAAGCACAAAATAGAAATATATTTTTGGCCAATGATGTGTTTCCTTTGATCCCAAGATGGGACCTGACTATCATCTTATTTACCTTATCTGGAGCTGAAGTTCTATCTGGAGTGAGCCACGGGCCAAACATTATGGGAACACATCCAAATGGAGCACCCAACATTTAAAATTCACTCAGCCTGCTACAGTTGGTGGGACCATCATAGATTTAGTACATGTAACCCATGAAACTGAGGTCCAGTGCAAGGAAGTAAGAAACCAAACTTTACACAGACTATAAAGGGAAGCTTGAGAATTGGAAGCCAGATCCCCAGGTTGTTAGTCCTCTACTTTGTACTAGGAGTAGTAGACCAGAGAGGGTCCAAGCTGGGTTTTTCCATTTTCCATAGGTCTTCCTACACAGTCTGTTGATGGGGAGGGCATCACCATCACTGTACCAACCTCCACAGACACAAAGGCTGCTCTTCTGTGCCCGGAAGGATTCTTAAAATAATAGTGCTGCCTGCCTCTGTGGGCTGAAGCCAGCTGTCTTGGTACACTCAGTTCCTGAATTACAATTTCCTGTTCTTTACATGTGGCGATAATTGGTGTCACAGTAAGTGGTCAGCCATTCCTCCTTCTGTCTTTGTGGCCAAGGCTTGATTGCAGGAAAGAGATCCAGGATGGAAGGAGCCAGGTGAGTGTCATATGATAGGGCAGGCAGAACTTTTGGAGCCAGAAAGATCTGAGTTCAAATCCTGGCTCTGCCACTGGCTGGCTCTGTGGCCTCCATTTTCTCATTTGTAAAGTGGGGGTTAAAACAGCACCCATCTCAGGGATCTAATGTGAAATAAATATTGTGTCTGACATAATAATGTGGTTAGTGAGTAGTATTTTACTCTGTAGGATAAGAAAGAAGGCTGTCTTAGGCTAGACTGCCCCAAAGCAGATCCTGAGTCAAGTTTATTTGGGAGGTTATCCTGGAAAACGTCAGTATGAGAGCAGGAATGTGTCAGAAAAGGGACGGTAGTGATAGTGGGTGCTTTGATGTGTCAGTGACCCCTGTGAGTGATTGGAGTTCAGCCCCACCAGGGACCTCTGGGACATGGGGTGGAACACGCTTCAGAGTTGTCTCTCCTTCAGAGAATGAGGAAGTTGGAGTTTTATTCACCCCAATTCCCATCCATCATTAGTGGAGGGCTGCTGGAGGGTGAGGCTTAACCCCCTGGCATAGCTTGCTCTGGGAACCAGCTCAGTGGGCTTAAGTAGCTAGAGAAAGCCTTCTTCAGGCAGCAAGTTGCAGCTACGGGAAACTGGACATCATGGGGTCCATGTGCAAGGGAATGGTCAAGGTGAGGCCTCCACAGCATCTGCGACAAGGGCCCAAAGCTCATCAGGAGAAGCCACATCTCTCACATCAGGTCTGAGCTTGGGCTAGAACGAGGATGGCAAATCTAAAGTCAGGAGCTGGTGCAGGTAGCCCTGGGGGGTGGGGAGTGAATCAGAAATGACGTTAGGAGTTCTAGACTTTTGCCATCAACTGTTCTGGAGGCCCAAACCCTGCATTCCTGGGTGCTGGTTACACTGTGAGACTGTGAGGCAGGTCAGATTTCTCTCTGTTAGCATGGGCAACTAGGGACTACATTGAGAGACTTTCTCACTCTTTTCAAAACATAAGGGCCCCTGTTTCCCACATCTACCCTCCTCCACTCCCACAGTAGGACTGAAGCTTAAGACTTCGTACTGAGTGCTGGGTAAGGGTGTGTGTGTGTGTGTGTGTGCGCGTGAGTGCAAGTCCTGGAAGGGCTATCTAGAAGATGGCCACTTGGCTCATCAAATGCAGTGGTTTCAACCTGGGCTGAGCTGAATAGCACAATAAGAGATAGGCAGCATGGAAGGGGTGGAAAACAGAATGAAGGAGCCCTATGCATGAGAAACGTGCTGAATTCTGTGTGAATCCTCCCAAGGCACAGCCTGCTTTAAAAGCCACTGGATAGAAGTATCTGGAGATGCCTTATGCTGTTAGTCAAGTGCCAGAAATTCCCACCAGGTTTGGGTTTGAATGGATTATTTGAGTTCCCTGCATGCTTTTCTGATAGAATTACAAAAAGGCACTAGGCTTTGTGATTTCCAGTGTAACTATGTTGAAATGAGAAGGAAGCATCAAAGAGCCTTGCCAACGTTGTGGAAAAATCGCCCATGAACAAAACTTTCAGCAGCCAATTTCCATTGTAGCTTTCTCTGGAGTTTATAAATGTATGTACCGATAACAATTGTCATGATTATCGATGGTATTGATCACCATTGCTGTTTTAGTGAGAGCCTTCTATCTGCCGTCTATCTAGATTTTCATATCTTATTGCATTGAAGCCTCACAAGAATTCAGATAGAAGGAAATAAAGGCACCAAAGGTTGATGGATCTGCTCAAGGTTGCACAGCAGGTAAGTGGTAGGGCTGGGATTCAGCACCAGATTTCTCCGGTTTCAAAGCCTCCTCTTTCAAGTCTTCACTCCATGTATGAGGTGAGGTATTTGGAAACTGATTTCCTTCTGGTGATAAAATGTTATTCTTGTGTAAGCACTGAGATCATTTCTTGACGTCTTCATCTATTCTTCGTCATAATCTGAATTTGCAGACCTCCCCATAGCCACATGGCCTCCATGGTTTTGACTCAGCTTCCAGGTTTGGTGATGTCTCCATGCCAGCTGCCAAGGCTGCAAATTTACAGACCAGATCCAGCATCCAGATTTGTTTAGACTGGCCTACACGGTGTTGCAAAGGAATCTGAAGTTACGCTCACAACTTGGGAGATTTGATATCAAAATCAGGACTTCCAGCTCTTTTGGGAAAATCAAAATATCTATAACAGTGATGGCAGCTCCCTCTTCAGTTCACTACCATCCCCATCTGTCTCTACTGCCTCCCTGTCATGGGTGTCAAGTGATAGGCCCACATTGCACCACACTTAGCACTGTTTTGTGGGCTTATTTAGAGAAAATTAAATTTTTCTAATTCCTTTACCCTGCCGATTGTTTTCTCACTTTCCTGGACTCTAAAGGCATTTGCATTTTTGACACTTGAAAATCAACTTCCCCAAATACAGTTCTTTGGAGACCGTGGGAAATCCATCCTGGGTTTTATCCTGTCTTCTCTTCTGTGCTCCTATCCGGCTGAATGGCACAAAGACACCAACTCACCTTCAAACAAGCCTTTTTAAATTACGGCTCTAACATTTGGTATTGCTTCTCCAGCCTCCGCTTCCTTGTCTGGAAAATGACTCCAGGTCACTGCATCTGGATAGTCAACCAAAAGCCAAGCCAAATGGCTAGTCCCAAAACCCTGGGAGCCAGCCCACCAAATGAGTAATTCACTACATCATTTGACCCTTTGTAGTCTGTTTTCATTGGTCAGTTCATCTTGTCTCCATAACAGGATTTTATGGAATATTTAAATATTGTCTCCCCCAGCTCTCTGCTGCTGCAGCTGGAGACTGAGGTGCCAAGATGGAGTAGGGAGGGGGACGTTGACAGGGAGAGAGGCCACAAAAGAAAGTCAGGCTGGAGGGGGTGGGGGCATGAGGAGAATACATTCATGAGACTGTGTTCTTTATTATAAAGACTCATAAATACATTCTCTTTATGAATAAGAAAACATAAATGAAGAATATGCTCATAAAAATTCTCCTTATTAAAGAATATATTACACTTTCCTCTCCCTCCACTTCCCCTCTCTCCACCCTTAAGCTCCAGCAGCAGAAGAGGAAATGGAAGCAAGGACACACTGAATGTTCTATGTAAATGCTGTTACAAGGACAAAATGAAAACTGGTCAATTAAAACTAATTCAACAAAAACAAGTAAATCTATCAAAGCTGCCATTCAGCCAATTGGGAAATAGACTAGTACTTTTCTTGTAGGTACTTGGGAAGATTAAATGAGCTAATGATGCTGTTGCCTGTAGCACAGCACTCCACAAACAGCAGCTATCATCATGCTGAGCCAGATGGTGCCACCACTCAGCCTGTCAGCCAGATGTACCACCTGAGTCAACTTTAACTTCCCCTCCTGTCCGCCTTCAAATCCAGTCAAAACCCAGATTCCATCTTGCATGGTGACTAACCGACCCCCGGGTGTGGAAGGGAAGGAATTAAGGATGTCTTGAGAGTTAAACCAGGAACTGGTTCGTGACGGAGTGAACCGAAGTGTAGAGGCCCGAGAACAAGCTCCAGGCCCGCAAAGGGATCAACCCCTTGAGGGAGAAAGGGTCCCTCGATGAAGGTTGATGAACCAGGGAAGCCTGAACAAGGAGGCGTAGAGGTTGTATACTGGCAGGGCCTGCCCATCCTCTGCCCAGGAAAGGCTGAAGCCAGTAGAAGGTCACGTTCTGGGGGCACATGGGTGGCTCAGTCGGTGAAGCATCCAACTCTTGGTTTCGGCTCAGGTCATGATCTTACAGTTTGTGGGTTCAAGCCCCACATTGGGCTCCACACTGACAGTGCCGGGCCTGCTTGGGATTCTCTCTCTCTCTCTCTCTCTCTCTCCCTCTCTCTCTCCCTCCCTTCCTCCCTCTGTTTCTCTCTCTCTCTGCTCCCCCTGTGTGCTCTCACTCTCTCCCTCAAAAATAAATGAATAAACTTAAAAAAAAGAAGGTCACATTCTGGTTTCCTCTTCACCCAGCCACCATCAGGTAACTTGGCTTCCTGAGGAGCAACGCCCCTAGGGACAGAATGTGCTCGTCCTGCTGGTGCGAACCTTCAGTCTGCTTGAAAGTAGCAAATTCTCTTTCTGGTTTGTTCTCATTTCTCGTTCCTTGTTGGCAATGTTTATTCAGGCGTCTAATAACTTCTGGACTTCAAAGATTGAATTTCTGAGCTTACACGACTGAGGCAGTGATTCATTCTCCAAGATCAATGTCCCCTGGTGGGGGGCCTTTCTGCGAGGCCAGTGCCCAGACCCCACAGTAGCTGTGGGCTCTTCTCACGGGCAGCCTCAACCACCTCACCAAGACAGTAGCCTGGAGCAGAAGGGAAGATGCGGACTGCTGTGGAAGAGAGTCAGGTTTGAATGTCCTCACGAGGCGGCAGCAAATTGTGTTCTTGAGCAGGACTTATGGCCTTTCCTAATATTGCTGGAGAGGAAGGGGGAAAGTTCCTCCCCACATTAGCCTGAAAATCTAATTGAGGAGAATTCCGTTGCCTAGACAATGGCATATTAAATTGTTCAGCAAAAGCAAGAATTTATAAAAAATTGTCCCTGATCTATAGAACTAGGGAACATAATAAATCTCCCAGGAATTTTAGCCACGCTTAGGATAGATCATCCTCGGAAATTGCATTAGCATGCAGATGAGATGGGCAGAGGGCTGCAGGCTCCTGAAGCAAGAGAACAGTACTCCAGAGCAGCCTGGCCTTTTGTGGTAATGAGCGTGTGTCCAAAGTACATTCAAGAGAAGGAAAGAGGTGAAGGGAGAGGGTACTGATGACCTACT